>NC_133201.1:36582492-36607492 GCF_958299795.1 Porites lutea
GACAGACTACTAACGCTAAAATATCATATGAGGTACAGCAGTATCATGACCATACAGCAAGCATTTTGTGTCATCGCAATGAACTGGTTGACAAGTGGTTTTCTGGCAAGTCTTATACTATGGACTTCAAAGATATTGTTTGTATTTGTTATGGCCTTAGTCGTGGCCATTTTTCTTTGCTTTTCAACATCTGCGCACATAAATATTTACTGTATAATCCGTCGCCACAAAAGGCAAATTCTCGCACAAACAGGAGCAGTTCAAGATAATTCGCGCACAAATATAACGCGTTTCAAGAGAACAGCATTCAATACATTCTTGGTCCACTACTTTCTTCTTATTTGCTACATCCCCCTATTCGTAACCCTGCTGTTGCAGGGAAACGAAGAGAGAATACCTTCAGAATCTTGGAGAGAGAATGGCAGTGGCATAGCATGGAAATTGTCAAGCACGGTGGTCTTCATGAATTCTGCATTGAATCCTTTTATCTACTGTTGGCGTCTTCGAGAGATTCGCACAGCCGTGAAAAAGTCTCTTTTCTGCAGAAAATGACTCTAAAGTATTACTGTCATCCTAGTCAGTATAAATTTATTTTAGATAACTAATAAAAAAAATAGTCAGTACTTAAAAATGGACCTAGGAGATGATTAATGCTCATAGGAAGCTTGAATTTTAGTGGTGACAGAAGGTCTTAACGCTACACATTAAAGAAAAGAAACCCTGAAATATTAATGAAAATACTGATGAAGTCGTGACACGAGAAACAATTCACATACATAACATCCTCTAACGAAAGCCTTCCTTCTGTGTAATATGATAAATTATGTTGTTGCATTCTCTTATATATCTAATATATATCAACCTTTCTAGCTATAAAGTTGATATACCAAAATAACTCCTCGAATCATATTGATATACAAAGCTATCAGAGTTAAAGCGGAAATGAATGTGCTACAGAAGAACAATAAATAAACAGAACTATAAAAAAAACCGTAATGGTACGATTTAACGCCCGGGTTCAGGAGAGGTGCAAATTAGAAAATGGTCCCTTTTCGTATTACCACGTAAAGTGAACAGCACCCAATATCAAGTTGTTGTTGGAAACGTGGCTGGGAAGAAGAAGAAGAAGAAGAAGAAGAAGAAGAAGAAGAAGAAGAAGAAGAAGAAGAAGAAGAAGAAGAAGAAGAAGAAGAAGAAGAAGAAGAAGAAGAAGAACAGTAAAAAAAAAAAAAAGAGTTATCTCAAAAAGATTTTTGCAAGTAATTTGCTAAAAATCTCTCGTCGTCCAACAGTTGTTTGCTAACAGAACCCTTGGCAGCTTGGAGTGGTGGGCTATAGCGTGACCTCAGTACCCTCGTATTTGTCATGTGCCTGATGTCTCTGTATGGGGCGTACAATATTGGAAAGCAGGAGTGACAATTACCGTAGAAAATCATATTTTGGTACTTGTATTAGGATCTGGTTATCCAGAACCCAATGTAATAATTATATACCGTATTATTATGTCGATCTCGATATTGTTAAACTACGAAAAAACCTTAAAATGTTCACATTACAGGAACACAAAAATTAAAGAAGTGATAGGTATGAAAAAATTAAACTTTGCTGTTACGTGCATGAAACGTAACCAAGTCATAGATCTTATTATTAATTACCGTTTTTTGTTTCCCCATTTATTGAATAAAACTGGTACCAAAAGACAGGCTAAGCCTAAAAGCATCCCCCCTGCCAGCATAAAATTACCCCCTGAATAATTAGCTAAATTGGCTAAACAAATTAAAAAATAAATTATTATATTAACTAAATAATATTACTGGCTATATACCGGTATACTATCTATACTATCTACCTATCTATTGAGCTCAAATACTAACTACTTAATTCAACTTTTTATTTTTCTTATTATGTTTATTTTTTCGTGCCTCACGTTTTTTCTCAAAATATTCCCCTTGTTCTTTTGTTAATGGTTTTATACCAAGGAACTCATTAAAAAATTTATTGTAACTATATTTTTTGCCTTCAATTATTCCCTTACGTGTTATTCTATCATTTTCTCTTGTTATCGCTATTGCTATATATTTATTATATTCGACCTCTTTTACTATATGTTCTGCATTAAACGCTTCGTTGAAATATTTAGCAAATTTAGGATGCTCTTTTAAATCATATATTGGATAAACATATTCTAACTTAGCCTCTGGCTCAATTATTTCATTATTTTCTGGCTTAGCCTCAGGCTCATCAATAAACATAAATTTGGTATAATATGGCTTAGCCTTGGGCTCATTATAAGTAGTCATTATTTTAATTTTCATTAGCATCTTAATAGCATTCATATGCTGCTCGATCATTGAATCAATATGGTCATTATATATCTTTACTGCACTAGGCATACTAGTATAAGGCGATATCCCTTTATAAGTGTTTCGTTTTTGCCAAATAATTAGTGAAAATAGGGGTGAAGTGTTGCTGCGGCCTGTTTTGTGGGGTAAAAAGTGGTCATGAGAGGCCTTTTGTAAGGGGTCAGGGAGAAACGGCACCTTTTTGCGCTTACATTAGCAAATATAATTAAGAAAAGCAAATTGTGTGATCGCAAAGAGCGATTGCTTGCCAATCTGCACTATTGAAAGAACTGAAGCAAACCTTAAGCGAGGTATATAACTTTGGATGATTAAAACACAAAAGGTAAAAAGGTGAAAAAGAAATTATTAGGGATGCAAAATTTTTAGAACGTTTGCTTTTTTTTTTTTTTCAAATCCTATTAGCAGACTAGAGGATTTCAACAGATTATTGCTAGATTTCGAGAAAATATAAGTCCCAATTTAAAGATTTCATGTCATCGTTATTCTGTTGCTATGGAACCGGCGATATCAACAAAACATACTCTAAAATTAAGTTCAGTGTTAGATATGTTGTTTCACTTTGTGGCTTTTTTTTCACTTTGTGCTAAGCTGCTAGGTCTCGAAATTGACTCTGAACTCTCATTTACTTACCATGTAGAGAAACTTTGTAAAAAGTTGTCCCGATTGGATTGGATTGGCGTATTAAATGAAAAGATAAGATCTTGCCTGCCCACGAAACAAAGGCTATTGTATTATAATACTATGATAAGATCTGTATTGCATTATGTCAGTTTAATCTGGACTAGTTGTGATAAGGAGAATTTAAGCCGTGTTTTTAAGCTACAAAAGAGAGCAGCAAGGGTAATTTCCCACGCTAATAACCAGGCGTCTAGTGTTAAGCTTTTTAATAGTCTACAGTGGCTTCCCTTTTATGAAAAAGTGAAAATAGCTAAAGGGTTGTGTGGCATACAAACGCATCAAGGGTGAAGTTCCCTTATACATTGAAGACTTTTTAAGACTCAACAGTCGGCAACATAGGCGTGTAACCAGATGTAGTAATATAATTTTATTTGCCCAAAATTTAATCGGAAGAAGGAAGGAAGAAGTAATCAACTTCATCATTAATGACAGTTACTTCTACTCCGTGACAGTTTTCTGAAGTCATTTGGGCTCCATTTGCTGGATATTTAAAACATTTTAATATTTTATGTAATTAAGGAAGAAGACCTAATAGATAAATGTGGATTTAAAAGAGTTTGTAAATAGCTTATGAAACGGAACATCATAAAGGTAACGTTAGAAGCAGTCATATTCTTTACAGTGTATATTTTTTAAAATTAAAATACGGCATTTCATTCATCAAACACTAAACCATCTGTCGCTACGTGCGAAGGCGTTCACCACCCTACGCAGTTAACTACAAAATGGAAAAACAAGGAATTTTATTGACATGAATAATGTAACTGATGCTTCCTATAATTTCATGGTGGGTTTGGATCGATGACAGTTCAAAGTGATTTTGTTTTGGCTAGGTAGTCTAAAATTGCTTTTAGAGAGACATTTGAACTTGTTGATCGATCATTTTATAACTGTATCAATTCTCATTTTATTCTAGGTTAGAAATGAATTATCAATTATTATCAATATTATTGTGGCCAACAGCAATGAAAGACACACCCTGCGTAATATAATTTTTTTTTTTAACATAAATTTCATTTTGTCGATTCATGATCATTTCTGTATTTGAAATTCCTGGATGTTTTCGTATTACTATCATCAATTGAATTGCATATATGTGTTTTGTAAATTTAATGCAAAGAAAATGACTAAAATGGGGAACAGGGAACGGGTAACGAGCACTGGGAACGGGCAAATAAAAAATGGGAACAAAACTGGACAACAGCTAATTTCAAACTTAGAGCTCTCAGTAACCTCATTTGCAATCCTCTGTTTTGTTCGCATTTGTCATTTTTCCGTTCCAGTGATCGTTACCCGTTGCCCGTTTCCAGTTTTTACAACATCAAAACCTAATGAGAGAATCGCCACTGGGAAGTTACTTCATTGTGACGATGTTTGCCAAAACGAGAAATTGATATGAGAAATTGAAACTTGTTCATTAGAATGGTCCCTTACTGCTGTCCCTCAAGACGCTTTTTACTAATTTAAGGTGCCTCAAAAGACGAATTGAAGAAGATTTATTTCTTACTTCTTCTAACTGAAATTTGTTTGGCAAACGCTCCACTCTGACTAATATGAAGATTTGGGCCTAAGATTTTTTTTAGGGATTTTCAGGATGCAAAGAAAGTCAATTTTACAGCTCTCAGCTTACTAGCCCGAAAGTTATTTTTAATAGCCCCAAACTATTTTTTTCGCGAGCAGAATGAAAAAATATTAATTCATTATTCCTTTCTTAATTACACTGTAAGTTAATAAATTACTGGCTTTATTTAATCATTTCAATCAGCTGTAGTTATTTGACAAGAACAATAAATAACCGTAAAAAGTGTGAACTATAAGTAGACCTGGTAAGATACCCTTCACACTCTAGTACAATAATTCAGTGTTGACCTTTTGATTATAAATGCCTTTGTCTTGAAAGTCAACTCAAAAGGTAACAGAATGAAGGTCCAAATAACAGACAAACATTTTTCTTTGAACACAATGCTAGAAACCTCATATTACTGGTTAACTTCTTGTGAAAATGTCCAAATACTCAAGCTTCTGTAACGCTTTGAGTTCAACGCAATAATCACTCCCGATGTGTTCAACTAGTTTTGCTGTCTTGCTCTCGGCGCTGCCACACTGTAGAATTTTTTCTAAGTCCACCGCAACGCGTGAATGATTAACATGCGTTTTAGACATTTTACGATTTAGAAAAAAAATTTTTAAGAACAAAAAACCGCGTTGAAACCGTGAAACCAAAGTTCTCAATGGACACACTAAACGACAACGTCCGCAGCGCGAAAAGCTGCAAGTGAAAGCGCGTCATTCTGCAATTTGCCGCCCACAAAAATTTAACGCGGGAGCATTTCTTAGCCGCTGACAGGGGAGATGTTTATATTTATTAAAGAGCATAAAAATTTGATAGCTTTGATCAGTCTGCTTCTCATTCAAAAGTAGCACATTCAGAAGATCATTTTTCGGTTTTCCAAGTCCAGTTTCAAGTTCACGGGAAAGTGGAAAGTGCGAGTGTCGAGTCACGCATCAGTGAGCAAATATCATGCAAACAAAAATTATGCAAATTTGTGGTTCATCTTGTTACAAGTAACCAAAGGTTTCAGGTTTCAAAAGAACAAAAATGCTCCTTCTATTTCTGGCAACATTTCATCTGAAAGATTTTCGTGAAAAGTGAAAACAATACGTTGTGGTCTATATATTTTAATCAACAAACACCTACAGTATCGGTGTTTAGAAATATATCGTATTGAAACGCACGTGACCAATATTTGCTAAAACCATAATAAATTTCTCACTAAAGTTCAGGATCAAAACCTTTTGTTTACGTTCCTCACAAATGATTATGAAGAAAATTTAGACAAATAGCGTTCTCTGAATCAGTAAGAATTAGATTAGTCACGGGCAACATTTACCTCCAAAGTTTTTTTCAACATCTGCTTTTACTATATGCGCGGGATCTCAATATTTCTCGTCTGACATGTGATGCAATACTTCGTCTTGTTTATGCAGATTTCACTTCGTCCGAGTGACTTTCGGTCTGCAGGTGTTTATTAGGAATTTAAAACATTTTGTCTTACAGTACTTCTGTAATTTTAATTCTCCGAAAAATCTTCACTTGCCCGTCGGGCAAGTTAAGAACAGAATTCACTTGCCCGATCGCAAAATCCACTAGCCCCGGGCTGTCGGACACGACTTTCTTTGCACGCTGGATTTTGGACACCTTTACTCTTGACGTCAATCTAGGACGATGTTGATTTGTTATTATTATTATAGCTGTCACAATTTAGGAAACTTCATGCGCCTTAGAAATTAAAAATTTTGGCGCCAGTGACATTAAGACATAGACATTTACCTGCTCTTGCGTTGTTTAAAAGTGCAAAAAGAGCAGAATAAAAAAGCTCCGAGAAGCTTTACCTGTGAAAAAGTTTTGAAAGATTTTGCTAAAGGCTTGATAAAAAGGAAACAAAAAATCGCGAAAGGAAGGGGACGTGAAATTCTGAATCGTGTTTCCAGCCAGGAACAACTTAAATTTCTTCCAATAAGGTAAGTTTTAACGGCCTTCCTGAATCTATAAGCTGTAGTGAACTATCGTCGAGCAATGAAAAACATTTAACTGTTACTGGAAATATTTTTTGTTCAATTTTTGGTCACTTCTGCGCACGGTTTGAAACGTTTAGGTTTGTTAGGGTTTTGAAATTATGATAATTTTCACTGACTCCAATGCGGAAGACGAGTTCGCTTTTTAACAGTTCAAACTTTATTTTTTCAGTGATCATACTTTGCAATGAAAACAATCTCTCTGAAGTCTTGAGTATTAGATTTTTTCATGGTACTTTATGGTTAAAAGAATTTCACGAGGTAAACGCTCTCAACTTCTGAAAGACCAAGCGATATACACTGAACTTTTAAATACTGCTGAGACAAGTGTACCAAGAAAGATACTTTCAAAACAAAAAAACATCACACAAAACAAAAAGAGAAAACGGGCTAGAAAACTGTTTTAAATGCAGCATACTTTTTATAGATATAATGATAAGTCTTCATTTTTCTGGCGATGAGGGCTATCGAATACGACATACTCAGTTAACTTTCTCTAAAGCATATTTTCACTAGAATGGGCACATGATGCTCTTTTATGTCCTTATATTTTCTGGGGAGGGTAGAATGTGAATCCCCGGTCTCAATCGTCGAATGTTTTGAGCCCAGACAAACCTCTTGTTGATAACTTTATTTCTTTACGAACAGTTTACTTTGTCCCCGAGGATGACAAAATTCATACCACCCCAACCACTGAAATACGGACGCTTCTGTTAATGCAAATTAAACTATGCCCTTCCAACACCTTTTACTTATGACGTCCATCTAGCGCATTGCTATTTTTTGTTTTAATTTAAACCGTGATCATACAGGAGAATCTTTACGTATTCGAAATTAAAAAATTTTCTGTCAGAGCGCAATAGATATTAAATTGCCCTTGTGTTATCAAAAACTCCCCCAAAAAAAAGAGCAGAAAAAAAATATAATATTAAAAAAGCTCTGAAAGTCCACATTTTGCCAATCGTTTTTGAAAGAGAAATTATTGTGAAAGAAAAGAAAGTAATTCTTAACCGAGTTTCTGCCCCTTACCTGGTTAGTAAACTTTTGCTGGTAAACTAATTAGAAAACTTGCTAATTTTAAGAGTGATGAAACATGTACGTCTGAAGGGAGCGAAGATTTAGCCCTACAGCGTGAGGCACAAACTTACCTGCCCCCAACCATAAACGTATCTAAAATTTTGAGACAGGCTTTGTGGAGTCTAAACTCGTTCAACGAATTATTCTCAAACTTGGCTACTATACTTTTATTTTTAAGGCTATTTTTAGCGGTGTCGACGGATTATCGCTAAAATAGGGATTGGGTCTATTGCCACTGTCCCTTTTTGTGTCAGTGATAAGGAGGTTTGACTATACAAGCGGCGTACGTAATTTATCCGGTGTTTTGTTTTATAGTGAAACCATTACTAAGTGGACATCATATTGAGCAGATAATCTGAATAAAGCGAAAAAGGGACTTGCATTTGCTGACACCTCTATTTTGCTGACAATCTCGTGGGTCTCGAGGTGGTCCATGAATACAGCTTTCACTGTAGTCCTGTCTAAAAGATGGACCTAATTATAATTTATGGTGTCCGATAATATATTTCAGGACTTGTAGATGAAACCAAGTGAATTTTTGAGAACAAGAATGGATGAACTTGAGAAAGTGACTCGTCTTCCCATGATTATAAGGAGCAATGAACAAAAACACTTTGAATAGTTACCCGCGGCCGGTGCTAAAATGACCATTGGAATCACATTTTTTGTCATTACTGTTTTCGTTGCCATAAAAGAAGGCTTTTTCTAGGCTTTCAAAGAACTACTTAATGACGAGGTTACTTAGAAAAGATAGAGGACCGGCTACTTTTCAAAATTACAAAAAATTAGATGACGATGTGCTTAGTTACTGACCGTCCTCTGATCCATTAATTCTAAGGGCTATATGAATTTTTATTAGGAATGAAGTACACGGAAGGTTTGGCATCGTTGCAACTGATTTGTTTCTTCCGGCCTCCATCATTTTCAATTTTTTTAATCAAATATTAATAATAATAATAATAATAATAATAATAATAATAATAATAATAATAGTAATAATAGTAATGTTTGGAACCAATGGCGGAATGGGAAACGAGTGTCAGCGGTTCTTAAACCATCTCGCAGACAAGATAGCTCAGAAAGACACCGAGCCTTATCATGTTGTAATCACTTGGCTCAGGACACAGATCTCGTTTGAACTCTTAAGATCGGTACATGCATGCGTCAGAGGTTCGCGAACGCCGTTTCGTAGCAAGATAGAGCAACCATTAGACTGTAAAATAAATTTCGCTAGTGCCGATATCTGAAATAGGTGTCTATATGCTTTTATACTTAGGGCTTTTTATGGACACTGGTTTAGCCGTCATTAGTATAATTCGATTGCAGGATCTTAATATCTCTGCATAATGGGATTCTTAATTTTATAGAATTTTGAACTTTTATTATTAATTATATCTATATTTCCTCTTCTTTTATGTAAGGTTAAGTTACTTCTATTTTTTAGAATTTGTAAATGAATAGTTTTTTCTATCTTTACTTATAATATATAGGATTGTTTTTGTTCTCTAATGAAGGATGAGGGGTTTCTTTTGTAACGGATGGAATTGTAGATAGTGTTTTGATGAATTAATTAGATTTTTTGTAACAGCAGGTTGATTGTAAATAAGATTTTAATTGAGGTTTTGTAATAAAGATTCTTTTCCATAATAATAATAATAATAATAATAATAATAATAATAATAATAATAATAATAATAATAATAATCAGAGCTGGCTACATCTGGAAATGGTTACAAGATCTCAAACACAAGATAACTAATGAAAAAAATAGTCAGCACTTAAAAATGGACATAGGAGATGATTAATGCTCATAGGAAGCTTGAATTTTAGTGGTGAGAGAAGGTCTTAACGCCACATATTAAGGAAAAGAAACCCTGAAATATTCATGAAAACACTGATGAAGTCGTGACACGAGAAACAATTCATATACATAACATCCTCTAACGAAAGCCTTCCTTCTATGTAATATGATAAATTATGTTATTGCATTCTCTTATATATCTAATATATATCAACCTTTCTAGCTATAAAGTTGATATACCAAAATAACTCCTCGAATCACATTGATATACAAAGCTATCAGAGTTAAAGCGGAAATGAATGTGCTACAGAAGAACAATAAATAAACAGAACTATAAAAAACCGTAATGGTACGATTTAGCGCCCGGGTTTAGGAGAGGTGCAAATTAGAAAATGGTCCTTTTTTCGTATTACCACGTAAAGTGAACAGCACCCAATATCAAGTTGTTGTTGGAAACGTGGCTGGGTTTGAAAAAAAGAAAAAGAAGAAGAAGAAGAAGAAGAAGAAGAAGAAGAAGAAGAAGAAGAAGAAGAAGAAGAAGAAGAAGAAGAAGAAGAAGAAGAGGTATCTCAAAAAGATTTTTGCAAGTGCTTTGCTAAAAATCTCTCGTCGTCTAACAGTTGTTTGCTAACAGAACCCTTGGCAGCTTGGAGTGGTGGGCTATAGCGTGACCTGAGTACCCTCATATTTGTCATGTGCCTGATGTCTCTGTATGGGGCGTACAATATTGGAAAGCAGGAGTGACAATTACCGTAGAAAATCATATTTTGGTACTTTTATTAGGATCTGGTTATCCGGAACCCAATGCAATAATTATATACCGTATTATTATATTGATCTCGATATTGTTAAACTACGAAAAAACCTTAATATGTTCACATCACAGGAACTCAAAAATTAAAGAAGTGATAGGTATGAAAAAATTAAACTTTGCTGTTACGGGCATGAAACGTAACCAAGTCATAGATCTTATTATTAATTACCGTTTTTTGTTTCCCCATTTATTGAATAAAACTGGTACCAAAAGACAGGCTAAGCCTAAAAGCATCCCCCCTGCTAGCATAAAATTACCCCCTGAATAATTAGCTAAATTGGCCAAACAAATTAAAAAATAAATTACTATATTAACTAAATAATATTACTGTCTATATACCGGTATACTATCTATACTATCTACCTATCTATTGAGCTCAAATACTAACTACTTAATTCAACTTTTTATTTTTCTTATTATGTTTATTTTTTCGTGCCTCACGTTTTTTCTCAAAATATTCCCGTTGTTCTTTTGTTAATGGTTTTATACCAAGGAAGTCATTAAAAAATTTATTGTAACTATATTTTTTGCCTTCAATTATTCCCTTACGTGTTATTCTATCATTTTCTCTTATTATCGCTATTGCTATATATTTATTATATTCGACCTCTTTTACTATATGTTCTGCATTAAACGCTTCGTTGAAATATTTAGCAAATTTAGGATGCTCTTTTAAATCATATATTGGATAAACATATTCTAACTTAGCCTCTGGCTCAATTATTTCATTATTTTCTGGCTTAGCCTCAGGCTCACCAATAAACATAAATTTGGTATAATATGGCTTAGCCTTGGGCTCATTATAAGTAGTCATTATTTTGATTTTTATCAGCATCTTAATAGCATTCATATGCTGCTCGATCATTGAATCAACATGGTCATTATATATCTCTACTGCACTAGGCATACTAGTATAAGGCGATATCCCTTTATAAGTGTTTCGTTTTTGCCAAATAATTAGTGAAAATAGGGGTGAAGTGTTGCTGCGGCCTGTTTTGTGGGGTAAAAAGTGGTCATGAGAGGCCTTTTGTAAGGGGTCAGGGAGAAACGGCACCTTTTTGCGCTTACATTAGCAATTACAATTAAGAATAGCAAAATGTGTGATCGCAAAGAGCGATTGCTTGCCAATCTGCACTATTGAAAGAACTGAAGCAAACCTTAAGCGAGGTATATAACTTTGGATGATTAAAACACAAAAGGTAAAAAGGTGAAAAAGACATTATTAGGGATGCAAAATTTTTAGAACGTTTGCTTTTTTTTTCAAATCCTATTAGCAGACTAGAGGATTTCAACAGATTATTGCTAGATTTCGAGAAAATATAAGTCCCAATTTAAAGATTTCATGTCATCGTTATTCTGTTGCTATGGAACCGGCGATATCAACAAAACATACTCTAAAATTAAGTTCAGTGTTAGATATGTTGTTTCACTTTGTGGCTTTTTTTTCACTTTGTGCTAAGCTGTTAGGTCTTGAAATTGACTCTGTACTCTCATTTACTTACCATGTAGAGAAACTTTGTAAAAAGTTGTCCCGATTGGATTGGATTGGCGTATTAAATAAAAAGATAAGATCTTGCCTGCCCACGAAACAAAGGCTATTGTATTATAATACTATGATGAGATCTGTATTGCATCATGTCAGTTCAATCTGGACTAGTTGTGATAAGGAGAATTTAAGCCGTGTTTTTAAGCTACAAAAGAGAGCAGCAAGGGTAATTTCCGACGCTAATAACCAGGCGTCTAGTGTTAAGCTTTTTAATAGTCTACAGTGGCTTCCCTTTTATGAAAAAGTGAAAATAGCTAAATGTTGTGTGGCATACAAACGCATCAAGGGTGAAGTTCCCTTATACATTGAAGACTTCTTAAGACTCAACAGTCGGCAACATAGGCGTGTAACCAGATGTAGTAATATAATTTTATTTGTCCAAAATTTAATCGGAAGAAGGAAGGAAGAAGTAATCAACTTCATCATTAATGACAGTTACTTCTACTCCGTGACAGTTTTCTGAAGTCATTTGGGCTCCATTTGCTGGATATTTAAAACATTTTAATATTTTATGTAATTAAGGAAGAAGACCTAATAGAAAACTGTGGATTTAAAAGAGTCTGTAAATAGCTTATGAAACGGAACATCATAAAGGTAACTTTAGAAGCAGTCCTATTCTTTACAGTGTATATTTTTTAACATTAAAATACGGCATTTCATTCATCAAACACTAAACCATCTGTCGCTACGTGCGAAGGCGTTCACCACCCTACGCAGTTAACTACAAAATGGAAAAACAAGGAATTTTATTGACATGAATAATGTAACTGATGCTTCCTATAATTTCATGGTGGGTTTGGATCGATGACAGTTCAAAGTGATTTTGTTTCGGCTAGGTAGTCTAAAATTGCTTTTAGAGAGACATTTGAACTTGTTGATCGATCCTTTTATAACTGTATCAATTCTCATTTTATTCTAGGTTAGAAATGAATTATCAATTATTATCAATATTATTGTGGCCAACAGCAATGAAAGACACACCCTGCGTGATATACTTTTTTTTTTAACATAAATTTCATTTTGTCGATTCATGATCATTTCTGTATTTGAAATTCCTGGATGTTTCGTATTACTATCATCAATTGAATTGCATATATGTGTTTTGTAAATTTAATGCAAAGAAAATGACTAAAATGGGGAACAGGGAACGGGTAACGAGCACTGGGAACGGGCAAATAAAAAATGGGAACAAAACTGGACAACAGCTAATTTCAAACTTAGAGCTCTCAGTAACCTCATTTGCGCTCCTCTGTTTTGTTCGCATTTGTCATTTTTCCGTTCCAGTGATCGTTACCCGTTGCCCGTTTCCAGTTTTTATAGCATCAAAACCTAATGAGAGAATCGCCACTGGAAAGTTACTTCATTGGGACGATGTTTGCCAAAACGAGAAATTGATATGAGAAATTGAAACTTGTTCATTAGAATGGTCCCTTACTGCTGTCCCTCAAGACGCTTTTTACTAATTTAAGGTGCCTCAAAAGAGGAATTGAAGAAGATTTATTTCTTATTTCTTCTAACTGAAATTTGTTTGGCAAACGCTATACTCTGACTAATATGAAGATTTGGGCCTAAGATTTTTTTAGGGATTTCAGGATGCAAAGAAAGTCAATTTTACAGCTTAGCTGTAACTAACATTTACTAGCCCGAAAGTTATTTTTACTAGCCCCAAACTAATTTTTTCGCGAGCAGAATGAAAAAATATTAATTCATTATTCCTTGCTTAATTACACTGTAAGTTAATAAATTACTGGCTTTATTTAATCATTTCAATCAGCTGTAGTTATTTGACAAGAACAATAAATAACCGTAAAAAGTGTGAACTATAAGTAGACCTGGTAAGATACCCTTCACACTCTAGTACAATAATTCAGTGTTGACCTTTTGATTATAAATGCCTTTGTCTTGAAAGTCAACTCAAAAGGTAACAGAATGAAGGTCCAAATAACAGACAAACATTTTTCTTTGAACACAATGCTAAAAACCTCATATTACTGGTTAACTTCTTGTGAAAATTTCCAAATACTCAAGCTTCTGTAACGCTTTGAGTTCAAGGCAATATTCACTCCCGATGCGTTCAACTAGTTTTGCTGTCTTGCTCTCGGCGCTGCAACACTGTAGAATTTTTTTAAGTCCACCGCAACGCGTGAATGATTAACATGCGTTTTAGACATTTTACGATTTAGAAAAAAATATTTTTAAGAACAAAAAACCGCGTTGAAACCGTGAAACCAAAGTTCTCAATGGACACACTAAACGACAACGTCCGCAGCGCGAAAAGCTGCCAGTGAAAGCGCGTCATTCTGCAATTTGCTGCCCAAAAAAATTTAACGCGGGAGCATTTCTTAGCCGCTGACAGGGGAGATGTTTATATTTATTAAAGGGCATAAAAATTTGATAGCTTTGATCAGTTTGCTTCTCATTCAAAAGTAGCACATTCAGAAGATCATTTTTCTGAAGAAGGTTTGTTTGGGATTCGGTTTTCCAAGTCCAGTTTCAAGTTCACGGGAAAGTGGAAAGTGCGAGTGCCGAATCACGCATCAGTGAGCAAATATCATGCAAACAAAAATTATGCAAATTTGTGGTTCATCTTGTTACAAGTAACCAAAGGTTTTAGGTTTCATAAGAACAAAAATGCTCCTTCTATTTCTGGCAACGTTTCATCTGAAAGATTTTCGTGAAAAGTGAAAACAATACGTTGTGGTCTATATATTTTAATCAACAAACACCTACAGTATCGGTGTTTAGAATATATCGTATTGAAACGCACGTGACCAATATTTGCTAAAACCATAATAAATTTCTCACTAAAGTTCAGGATCAAAACCTATTGTTTACGTTCCTCACAAATGATTATGAAGAAAATTGAGACAAATAGCGTTCTCTGAATCAGTAAGAATTAGTCACGGGCAACATTTACCTCCAAAGTTTTTTTCAACATCTGCTTTTACTATATGCGCGGGATCTCAATATTTCTCGTCTGACATGTAATGCAATACTTCGTCTTGTTTATGCAGATTTCACTTGGTCGTAGTGACTGTCGGTCTGCAGGAGTTTATTAGGAATTTTAAACATTTTGTCTTACAGTACTTCTGTAATTTTAATTCTCCGAAAAATCTTCACTTGCCCGTCGGCCAAGTTAAGAACAGAATTCACTTGCCCGATCGCAAAATTCACTAGCCCTGGGCTGTCGGACACGACTTTCTTTGCACGCTGGAATTTTGGACACCTTTACTCTTGACGTCAATCTAGGACGATATTGATTTGTTATTATTATTATAGCTGTCACAATTTAGGAAAATTCATGCACCTTAGAAATTAAAAATTTTGGCGCCAGTGACATTAAGACATAGACATTTACCTGCTCTTGCGTTATTTAAAAGTGCAAAAAGAGCAGAACAAAAAAGCTCCGAGAAGCTTTACCTGTGAAAAAGTTTTGAAAGATTTTGCTAAAGGCTTGATAAAAAGGAAACAAAAAATCGCGAAAAGACGGGGACGTGAAATTCTGAATCGTGTTTCCAGCCAGGAACAACTTAAATTTCTTCCAATAAGGTAAGTTTTAACGGCCTTCCTGAATCTATAAGCTGTAGTGAACTATCGTCGAGCAATGAAAAACATTTAACTGTTACTTGAAATATTTTTTGCTCAATTTTTGGTCACTTATGCGCATAGTTTGAAACGTTTAGGTTTGTTAGGGTTTTGAAATTATGATAATTTTCACTGACTCCAATGCGGAAGACGAGTTCACTTTTTAACAGTTCAAACTCTATTTTTTCAGTGATCATACTTTGCAATGAAAACAATCTCTCTGAAGTCTTGAGTATTAGATTTTTTCATGGTACTTTATGGTTAAAAGAATTTCACGAGGTAAACGCTCTCAACTTCTGAAAGACCAAGCGATATACACTGAACTTTTAAATACTGCTGAGACAAGTGTACCAAGAAAGATACTTCCAAAACAAAAAAACAACACACAAAACAAAAAGAGAAAACGGGCTAGGAAACTGTTTTAAATGCAGCATACTTTTTATAGATATAATGATAAGTCTTCATTTTTCTGGCGATGAGGGCTATCGAATACGACATACTCAGTTAACTTTCTCTAAAGCATATTTTCACAAAAATGGGCACATGATGCTCTTTTATGTCCTTATATTTTCTGGGGAGGGTAGAATGTGAATCCCCGGTCTCAAGCGTCGAATGTTTTGAGCCCAGACAAACCTCTTGTTGATAACTTTATTTCTTTACGAACAGTTTACTTTGTCCCCGAGGATGACAAAATTCATACCACCCCAACCACTGAAATACGGACGCTTTTGTTATGCAAATTAAACTATGTCCTTCCAACACCTTTTACTTATGACGTCCATCTAGCTCATTGTTACTTTTTGTTTTAATTTTAACCGTGATCATGCAGGAGAATCTTTACGTATTCGAAATTAAAAATTTTTCTGTCTGAGCGCAATAGATATTTAATTGCCCTTGTGTTATCAAAAACTTCCAAAAAAAAAGAACAGAAAAAAAATATAATATTAAAAAAGCTCTGGAAGTCCACATTTTGCCAATCGTTTTTGAAAGAGAAATTATTGTGAAAGAAAAGAAAGTAATTCTTAACCGAGTTTCTGCCCCTTATCTGGTTAGTAAACTTTTGCTGGTAAACTAATTAGAAAACTTGCTAATTTTAAGAGTGATGAAACATGTACATCTGAAGGGAGCGAAGATTTAGCCCTACAGCGTGAGGCACAAACTTACCTGCCCCCGACCATAAACGTATCTAAAATTTTGAGACAGGCTTTGTGGAGTCTAAACTCGTTCAACGAATTATTCTCAAACTTGGCTACTATACTTTTATTTTTAAGGCTATTTTTAGCGGTGTCGACGGATTATCGCTAAAATAGGGATTGGGTCTATTGCCACTGTCCCTTTTTGTGTCAGTGATAAGGAGGTTTGACTATACAATACGTAATTTATCCGGTGTTTTGTTTTATAGTGAAACCCTTACTAAGTGGACATCATATTGAGCAGATAATCTGAATAAAGCGAAAAAGGGACTTGCATTTGCTGACACCTCTATTTTGCTGACAATCTCGTGGGTCTCGAGGTGGTCCATGAATACAGCTTTCACTGTAGTCCTGTCTAAAAGATGGACCTAATTATAATTTATGGTGTCCGATAATATATTTCAGGACTTGTAGATGAAACCAAGTGAATTTTGAGAACAAGAATGGATGAACTTGAGAAAGTTACTCGTCTTCCCATGATTATAAGGAGCAATGAACAAAAAAACTTTGAATAGTTACCCGCGGCCGGTGCTAAAATGACCATTGGAATCAAATTTTTTGTCATTACTGTTTTCGTTGCCATAAAAGAAGGCTTTTTCTAGGCTTTCAAAGAACTACTTAATGACGAGGTTACTTAGAAAAGATAGAGGACCGGCTACTTTTCAAAATTACAAATAATTAGATGACGATGTGCTTAGTTACTGACCGTCCTCTGATCCATTAATTCTAAGGGCTATATGAATTTTTATTAGGAATGAAGTACACGGAAGGTTTGGCATCGTTGCAACTAATTTGTTTCTTCCGGCCTCCATCATTTTCAATTTTTTTAATCAAATATTAATAATAATAATAATAATAATAATAATAATAATAATAGTGATAATAGTAATGTTTGGAACCAATGGCGGAATGGGAAACGAATGTCAGCGGTTCTTAAAGCATCTCGCAGACAAGATAGCTCAGAAAGACACCGAGCCTTATCATGTTGTAATCACTTGGCTCAGGACACAGATCTCGTTTGAACTCTTAAGATCGGTACATGCATGCGTCAGAGGTTCGCGAACGCCGTTTAATAGCAAGATAGAGCAATCATTAGACTGTAAAATAAATGTCGCTAGTGCGGATATCTGAAATAGGTGTCTATATGCTTTTATACTTAGGGCTTTTTATGGACACTGGTTTAGCCGTCATTAGTATAATTCGATTGCAGGATCTTAATATCTCTGCATAATGGGATTCTTGATTTTATAGAATTTTGAACTTTTATTATTAATTATATCTATTTCCTCTTCTTTAATGTAAGGTTAAGTTACTTCTATTTTTTAGAATTTGTAAATGAATAGTTTTTTCTATCTTTACTTATAATATATAGGATTGTTTTTGTTCTCTAATGAAGGATGAGGGGTTTCTTTTGTAACGGATGGAATTGTAGATAGTGTTTTGATGAATTAATAAGATTTTTTGTAACAGCAGGTTGATTGTAAATAGGATTTTAATTGAGGTTTTGTAATAAAGATTCTTTTCCATCATAATAATAATAATAATAATAATAATAATCAGAGCTGGCTACATCTGGAAATGGTTACAAGATCTCAAACACAAGTACTCCAATCAGCAATCTGTTTTATATGGATGATCTAAGATTGTACAACAAGAATGACCAAGAACAAGTTGGAGAACTGAAAACAGTGAAACGATTCAGTGATGATATCGGTATGGGTTTTGGACTAGAGAAATGTGCCAAAGCCAATTTCAAGAAAGGTAAACTGGCCTCAACTGGAAACATAGTAATAGATGATGACATAAAAATACGAGAGTTGGACCAGGAAGGCTGGTAGCAGTTTAAGACCAGACAATAAACACCAGAAACTTCCAGAAAGTAACATGTGGCCAGCAAATGGAGAGCAAATGCTGAATGTGTTCACAACATGAGGAGACAGTGGGCCGTATTGTATCTGAACGTGAGGCATTAGCCAAAACACAATACATCTCCAGCACAATAAAGCTGCAGCGTATCTCCACTGGAGGATCTGCAAAGATCATGATATCGAGATTATAGACAAATGGTACGAGCACAAGCCAGAGACTTTGATGAACAATCAAGACAACAACATCACCATCATGTGGGACGTGCCAGTCCATAATGATAGGACTATATCAAAGAACAGACCAGAATTCATTGCTAAAGATTCAGTGAATTCCACTAGCAAACTGATTGATATGACTATTCCATCAGATAGAAACATCGCACTGAAGGAAATCGAAAAGAAAAGCAAATACAAAGACCTAGAACTAGAAATACAGGGAATGTGGCAGGTGAAAACTGAAGTGATCCCTGAGGTTGTTGGTGCACTTGGTACAGTAAAGAAGGGCATGGTAGAAAACATCAAGAAAGTATTAGAGATAGGTACTGTGACAGATGTCCAAAAGATCTGCATGCACGAATCCTCAGGAACGTGCTTAGTGTATGAACAAAATGATTGACTTGAGTTACTAATGCTCCAGGTGCATGGTTTGTGCCCGACTGATGCACAAACGGAACACCAGCAAAGACTGTGGCAGAAGAGATAATATTATTAATAAAAAGTAATAACGTATATCACGAACTAGAGTCAGATATGTGTAAGTTGAGTGGCGAGACAGTAGAGAACGTAACCCTCATCGTAAGTGACTGCAAGGTGCTAGCACAAAAAGATTGCAAGCGGCGTCACGATAAAGCGGTATCTCTCATCTTCACTAGTGTCTCAGCTAGACTGAAGTATGGGCTTGATGTAGATAGCTAGTGGTATCACCATAAGCCGAAGCAAGGGATGAAAACGTTAGAAATGATAACTTTTAAGAGGGCATTGCCGCAAGGCGATGCGTGTTGTCTAAGGCTCTTCACCTTATGCCTGAATGCTATAGCTTGGAATCTAAAAGCAAGCGAAGCGTACAAGTTGTCAAAACGAATCAGTTTGAAGACAACACATCTACTGTACATCGATGATTTGAAGGTATTTGCTGCGTCGGAAAGTAAGCTACTGGGAGTTCTGAGATCTGTTAAGGTTGACATGGAGTCTTTCGGATTAAAGTGGAAAGGGAAATGCGCTGTTGCGCAGAGGGTGTCTGATTCAAGGTGCGAAGATAGGACGTCTGAATCAACTAAATTCGACAGTTTCAAATTAAATACGACTTTGTCAAATCTGCGACTGAAACAGTCCAAAATTCGACTTACGTTCAACATTTGATTTAGAAGTCGCATTTCACATGTGCCGAATATAAAGCATTAATTATAGAAACCCTTCTCCGTATTGGATGGAAAAATTTTTCTAGATACTGGGAATATTTACAACAAACGGAGTTAAATTCGGCATCATCATATCCGAGGACTGAATCAACTGCCGTAGTTAAATACTTTCATCAACTAAAATACATGAATGTGTTCGGCACCCGTAAGAAATTCCGCCTTTGGAAGGGGCCTAACATGACATAAGTTTCAGCTTAGTGGTTCGCAGGCTGTTATCAAGTTATTGTTTTCTTTTCAGTAAGAGCAATTCGTATCTCTCTTTGTAAATCCATTTTAATAATCGGCTTGTGCCGCGACTTAAGAATCAACTGTAATAGTTGATTTTACTTTCTCTTTGACATGATTTGTATGCCACTGGACAGGATTTGTATATCAAAAAGAGCGATCAACTTTCATCCCTCCATTTCAATAACAACAAATGGAATCAGTTTTCACTATAGCACACAACCTCGAAATGTGACCTTGTCGTATAAATATGGGGCTCCGAAGAAAGAAGAAAAAGCTAACCCTTTCTGATCAAATTATTTTAAGGTTTAAACTCCAATCTTTATATGGTGTAAAATAATTATAAAACTGTGAAAGGTTTGAACCCAGGAGTCATTTCAAAAGTGGGTTGAGTTTGATCGTCTGGGTCAAGGTAGTCCTGAATAGGACTGTTGTTGTTGACAGTGACTGACGTTTCGACAACCTGTGCGGTAGTCATCTTCAGACTCAAAGTGAGTCAGATCACGTCAGTTGATGGTATTATACTCTGGTTATTGATCTGATTGGTCAATTACGTCGCGATGTTATTGGTCGTCTGTCAGTTAAGCCGTGATGTGATTGGCTATGAAGACTCGTAATCAGTAATTGGTGCGTTTCGATCCGTCTGTTGTCACAGTCAAACAGTCGTCTATTGTTAGTCAAATTGTCAGTTATCCAGTCGTTCTCTCGTGGTTAGTTTTGCTTGATCTCGTCAATAAGTCGTTTGTACGGCGATGGTAACTGTTGGCTACGATTCAGTGGCGTTTTTTCTAAGTTAGTAAACCAGCTTTCTAAAGTAAGGCGTTGATAGTAGTCTGTAGAATACGTTATACATGTCGCAGAGTCCCAGTAAACTGTAAGGTTATCAACTCGATGTAAAATTTGGTTCACTCTCGGACTGTTTGCAAATCACTTTTCTCTAAAATCACTTAGCCTTTCCCTTAAAAGTCACATGAATGTACTCTAAAGTTAACTGATTTGTGGAATACAAGTTTATTGTTTCATTTTAATGATAAATTTATTGATGGGAGCTTCGCTTTTAGTCCTGGCTAAAACTATATATTAACAATAATGCAAATTAATTAGCTAAGCAGAGTAGTGTTGCACAGGGCTCCGACAGTAAACTTGGGCTACCTGTGCTGTGGCAAGTACCAGCGACGGCAAGGAGAAGCTTGAATGGAGGGTGTACATTGTAAGCAGCTCTTTTCAGCACCACTGAATCCAGTTTTATTTGTCTTTCTTACAGTTTTTCGAAGAGGAAACAAATGGAGAAGAAAACCATATGCTCTTTGTTTGTGCTCATTGGTATCATGATGCTTCAGTTACAGTGGAAAAGCGAACCGGAAATAATAAGAAATCTACATGCACAGGTAGCGTGTGAATAAGACTGAACGAGTGCTTATTAGGACACATGCTAATGGTGCACATCAGTTTTCAATCTGCAAATGAACAAGTTTAGCCAAACGAGCAAAACTAGTGATGAAAGAGGCCGATTTTGTGTAAAGTGGCCTTTGTGAGCATTGGACAAAAGAGAAATCACTATTTATATTTAACAGAATCTGATGCAATGAAAATTATTAACAATTATTGAGGTTGGGTATGACATGAATAATTATGCAGATCGAATATATGAATAATAAGGCAGGAGTGTGTAGGTGGATTACATTGCCCACCATCTAAGATCTGCATAGCTTTTCTAATCACTCAAAAGCTGTAGTTTAATAATTATTTATTATTTGTTTAAAATAATCCCAGTTCCAAACACCCATACCTCCAGGTAAACTTTCTAAATAATTGTCTGTTCCTTGGTAGTTTCTGAATATGAACGGTTTATTTTTTCAGATATTCTAAAAAAAGAAGTTGAGATTAGTAAATGAGAAATATTTTTGCATATTCCTTTATCACCGGAGCCCCACACTTAAGAAAATTTGGTAATCCATCCATCCAAGAAATTTGGTAATCACGTGACCGTCCACCCGTCCGTCCGCAACACAGGCAAACCAATACAAAATGTCAAATTTTCTATAACCTGTGTTTAACACGATAATATTAATCCATATTATGGTCTATTAACAGGTGTCAAAACAATCACAGTAAAGTTGGATCTGTTATTATGACGACATAAAGTTCAGGGGCGGGTTTTTTCAAAGCCGGGTTAAGATAACCCAGGATTAGTGCGAAATTTGAATTCAGATATGAAAGCCAAAAAAGCAAATTCAGTTTAATTTTTTGTGTACAATTTGATGATTAGCTACTCTAAAAAGGATAGAGAAAATTTTCCAAGAAAATTGCTTTTGATGAAAAGAAAAAGAGACCCAAGTTTGAATTTAACCCTGGGCTAGCGCTAATTGGCCTTCGAAAAACTCGACCCAGGGAGCAGCCTTGATATTAAGGTGGTTTACGCTACCTCAATGGAGTCAAATGTACCCTGTACATTGAGGTAATTCCCTTGAAAATGATCTACCATCCAGATTTTTTTTCCAACCTGGCTCAAAGGTCAGACATATATTAGGCATTCAAAAAACGCAATAAAAAGATGGGGTCACCGTGCTTGTTGTAGCTTACCTTCCCGTAATTCTGAGTGTTTTTCCTCCTTGCGCTCAAAATGTTCGAAACTTAAACAACCTTCAAAAGTCTTACTTTATAGCAAAAACTATGAATTTTATTAAAATCTTAAGCCCGTTTGATTGTCTGGGCTATACGTTTTTTCAGTTAAGTGACCTCAGATTACCCGATTTTTAAAAAAATGTAGAGAAATTGAGAGTGTTAAGATTATCCCGTACCTCTCTGTTGCTCTAAATGCGGAAATTCATGTCATTTATATCTAAAAATCAAAACTTCTACTCTCCAATTTTTTTCTCCTCAATATATATTTTTTGTGTAGCCATAACGAGTAAAAAACACAAATAAAAAGGTGGTGGTGGGAGGGGAGGGGGGGGGGGGGGGGTCACTGTTCTCGTTCCATCGTAAAACGACATCAAATGGACAATTTCGGCTTCAAATGATCATTTTGCGCGATGGGACTGGGTCGAATTTCAAGAAAAACATCTTTTCAGCCGGACAGAATTATCAAAATCGCAGTTAAAAGCATTAGGACTACAAAACGGCCACAATTGCCTCTTTTTATGCGACCAGTGTAAATCGCCGCCTCCTTTGAAGTCGCAAAGTTATGCGTTCTGGGTGATGCGCAGTGCGAAACAAGGGAATTACCTTAAGGTAACGAAGAATAACAATTCAAATCTTTTTTTGACCCCCAGTTGTCTTTCTTATGCGTCTCGAAAAGCGTCCCAGCGAGGATCAATAGAAAAAGACTTCATTCGCGACACTCATTAAAAAAAATTCAAAAGAAATAATGGGACTTCTGAATTAATTTAAATGTGTCTTTTACTTCGGAAGGGACGTTGAGTCAGGGATTCTCTCTAGGCAATCCGCCCCGGCAAGAGGTTGACCATGGTAGTATTGTTTTTCATTGCCGACCATGTTTGAACATGCTCGGTGATAGTGTGACCGTGGTGTGTGACCATGATGTGTTTTAACAGAGCTTAAAAGCTCTTGACCATGGTACATAGCCAACCATGGCTACAAAGTAAAGTACTGTTTTGTACTCAGTGAAGGTCGGTAAGAGCACATAACAGAATAGTTATGTTTTTGTGATAAACTCCAAGATTACGAAACAATTTCTGCTTTGAAACAATTTTTTTTTCGAATTAAATACGCAAGGCCCTAAACTCTTACATACCACACACGCGCTCGTAGTTAGCAGGTTCGACAATATTTGTGTAGATCTAACATTTTAAAAACTCTTTTCTTTCATAGATTGAAGCGTTGGAAACGGTTGTCAACAATTTAAAGGAGCTGGCATTTTCTGCTGTAAAAATTTTTGATGTGAACAACGACCCCAAGGCGTTTTCAAAACGGTTAGACACCACAATTGACTTTCTACCTGCAAGCAACGTATGGTTTTTCAAGGTACAGTATAAAAATTTGAAAGGGTGTGCTACATAAATAAAAAGTTTTTATTTACGGCTGTTGCTGTTGTTGTTGTCATGCTAGCAATTCCATGCTAAACTGCTACCTTAAAAATTTATGTTATTTTCCCCTTATCTTTAAACCAGGACATCATTCCTGCCGCTGAGGCCCGCTGTTTCCACGGCCATCTTAGATCTTTTGGGAAAAGGTAAGGCAATAGGCTCTAATGTAATATTAAACCACCTAACATTTTTCGACCTCCTTAAGTACATTTTTTTTACCAGAGAGATCTTTCTAGGCTGGTGAGTGATGTAATAGCAAGACAGGACTTTGAACAAACAAGTATCAAACGAACAGACGGTTAATATATTCGAACCAGAAAAGTACAAGCGAAACTAACGCAAGCACAACTGAATATTTACTGTAACTGGCACGTGCATATTGAAATATAAACCCAAAGCGTGCTCATTTACAATAACATATAGATTTAACCAGGGCTAAATCAATTTAAAAACTTATAATCCACAAATCAGTTAATTAACTGGTGAGATCCATAAGACTTTTAAGGGTGGGACTGGGTCATTTTAGAGAAAAAAATTAATTTGCAAACAGTGCAAGAATGAAACAATTCTTCCCAAGCAAAATAACCTGTTTGCTCAGCTACACCGTCTTTATATTAAAAGGGTAATTGGACAGTCTCGAAATATGATTTTATTCTATGAAGGCCGTTAAGACACGATAGTCCTCGGTGGCAGCCAATTTACAAGTTATAACTTATCAGTTTTATTCTTCTCGCTAAAGGAATGGCCAAAATGAAATATCAGGCCAGATTTTTTTTTTGGTTGGCTCGCGTAAACCAGCCTTTTTAC
>NC_133201.1:36612492-36622492 GCF_958299795.1 Porites lutea
GGTTCAATAAGACTTGTTACTAACCCTTGGGCAACCAATGGGACAAGTTCAGCCCTCCGGGCGAGGGGGTGGGGAGTTGTTTAAAGCGGTCATGTCCCGTACTTTCGGGGGTAGTTGGTGGGGCAAATCGAAGATAACTTCTCTTTGTTTTTGTGAAGTACATCATTTCTAGCGCGGTTGACAAGATGGCGGCGGACTCCGTAGCTGTGGAAAGGTCCCGGCAACATACAGGGAATCACGTAATTGACGTCAACACCTTGACTCAACTCCATAAACAGGGATAGGCGATAAGTTCCATCATACCGTAACTGATGCTTGATGTCTAGACGTGAATAGTCTATCCACAGACGTTTATCCTTTTGTTTTTGACAACGCGCGAGTGAACCGGAGCGCTGTAACGAGCCCTGACCCAAACGTTCACTAAATCCCCGCGCTTTCTATTTTTGTGCAAGAACAGAACAGATAAGTTTTTTTATTATATATGTACTGAGATTTACTGCAAAATGAATATGTCAAATAAAAATGATGCGTTGCAGAGTACACGCAATCTGATTGGTTGTACGATTTTTCTCACTAGTGAAAAATACCGTATGACCAATCACAACCCGCAGACGAAAGTTTTCACTAGTGACAAAAATCGTATCGATTTTCCCGCCTTTCACTGACGGCGTCACTAGGCAAAAGGAAAACCATGGCGTCTTCTTCGAGCAATTCAAGGTTTGCAGATATAACTTCAGTAGAGGAATTTATTGAAGGACAAGAAAACGAAAACACCAGGAAGAAAACTGAACAGAATGTTGCTTTGCTTAAGGAGTTTTTGAGGCTAAAAGATGAGTCAAGGCCTGTAGAAGAAATTCCCCCACACGAACTGAGTTCATTCATCAGCGAATTTATCATAACAGTAAGAAAGAAAGAAAACAACGAAGATTACGAACCCACTTCCTTGCGTGCTATGATGGCCAGTTTTGAACGGTATTTAAAGAAGAAGAATTACGGCTACAGCATTATGAGAGACGTCGAGTTTGAAAAAGCACGAACGGCATTAAAATCAAAACAAAGAGGTCTCAAGAAGAAAGGCAAAGGCGATAAACCAAACGCTTCAGTTCCCCTCACAGAAGACGACATAAAACTGCTGTATGACAAAGGATTGTTAGGAAAGTCAACTCCTGAGGCTCTACTGAATACAGTTTGGTTCAACAACACAGTCTATTTCGGTCTCCGTGGTTGTAAGGAACACAGAGACATGTTTTGGGGCGATGTGCAACTACGCCAAACTACAAATGGCGAGGAATTTTTAGAGTATACTGAGAGACAAACTAAGACTCGAACCGGAGAAAATCCCAGAGATGTCAGGCAAATAAAACCGAAAATGTTTTCGGTTCAGGGAAGTGAAAGAGATCCCGTCACTGTTTACAAATTCTACGCGGAGAAAAGACCGTCGGAAATGAACGACAACAACGCGCCATTTTATCTAGCAGTAAATAACTGTAAAAAACAAGATTCTTCTAAACCATGGTTTATAAAGTCAGCCGTTGGCGTGAACAAGCTGAATTCGTTAATGAAAAAAATGGCAGAAAAAGCCGGGCTGGGGCCCAATGTTAAGAACCATAGCGGTCGCAAAACAATGATCCAAACTTTAACAAACAACTACATCCCAGCGACAGATATTATTCAACTGTCGGGACATAAAAATCTTCAAAGTGTGACAAATTATTCTGTAGTTTCTGAAAAACAGCAAGTAAAAATGTCTCGTACTGTAAGTGAACTGATGTCCGGGAATGTGCATAGCTTAGAGAAAACTAATTCATCTCAAGTTGGAGAATGCTCCACTGATCCTTCAGCTAGCTCGGCGGGTCGCTCGGCGGCAGATCATCACCAACAAGCGATGTCGCTTTTCACGGGCGCTGTTATTCATGGAGGTCAATTCAGCATTTCTATTAACAGCCTCAATCAATCCCCGAAGTTGGCAATCCAAGAAGTTGAGGTAAAGTCTTCTCCAAAGAGGTACAAAAGGCTAAAAGTACTGGACTCTGACTCTGATTAGAATGCATGCATTACTATAATTAGATTTACAAAACAGTCAACTTTTTCAAATTTTATATCTTAGTTACGGTTTTGAACGGCGATATTTAAAGCTGAAAATTTTCATTGTTATTTAAAGTTAAAGAATCGTTTAAAAGTAGACTTTGTTCCACTTTCTTCAGAGTCATTGAATAACTTTAATGTTGTAGGAAGTTTTGTACGTTCAGTTTGCTCGAATAAAATCATTCGCAACTCGTTGTGGTCTTTGTGTTGATTTCACCGCGCAATTGATAGTTGTTAACATTATTTTGTAATATCTCAGTACATATATAATAAACAAATTACCTCATGGTTGGTTCGCTTGTACGATTTTTATTCACTCGTTGTGAAGAATCGCAAACTCACTCGTTCGCTGCGCTCACTCGTTCGTTTTCGATTCTTCACAACTCGTGAATAAAAATCGTACGCACTCACCAACCATGAAGTAATCTCTATATCTTTCATTTAATTTCCAAGTACAGTTTACAAATAAGAGCGTGGGTTCCCTATGGTGGAGCTTGAAAACAAAGAGACAAATAGCTGTGTAACAGGCGCTTCGAAGTAGGGCGCGATGCGCGCGAGAAGATACACGTGTCTCTCTCGCGCGTCCTGTTCTTTCTTGCGCCCACCAATTCCAAGCGCCTTGTACGCAGGCTAAACAAGACATTGTCACCAAATCGAAATAAACTCAATATGGCGGAAAGTATGATTTCATAACAAACAGGATACACCACGGAATCTCTTATGCCTGGAAATGTTGTTATAATGCTCATCTTTGAAATGAAAAGAATTGATTAAGGTAAAAAAGGATCAACTTTGTCATGTCTTTTTCCTTTTTTTTTTTTTCTTTGATAAGGCCAAGAAATTGTTTCGGTCGGACGACGCTAAACGAAGAAAAAAGCGGAAAGGCCCTTTCAATATAGTTATTTGGCTCCCTCAGCAGGGGATTCGTTTCAGGCCGGACGCCTAACGCAACGTCCGCTTGTTATGTAACGCCTAGTAGTTCACACACGAAATAATAATTTTTTTTTTAAGCGTGACAATCGTTTTTTCCATTTATTAACCAAAGAAAGACTTGACCCTTATTTTACTCACTTAGTTATGTAATGCATGCAATCGAAAAAAAAAAAGAGATAATTATAGGTAGCAGTGGCAGTGGCTGCTCTGGGACTTGAAGTCGATTTCCGACAGTGATAGTGACTCAGAATTTCGATCTGATGAAGACGATCTCTAGAGAGCAGCTCTCTGACTCTAGAGATATGGGATTCGTACACTCTTTCTTATTGGAGTCCGTTTTGGAATCAACTAAAGAACGAACAACTGCAAGCTGATAATTGCCAAATCAGTCAAATATATCTTTTTTTTGTGAACATTTTTTAACTCCTTAAACTGCAAAACCTTTCCGGTTACCCAATTCCGGTCCAGGGAACGCTGGGAATTGGATTTTAGAGAGTCCAATTTTACAAATTTCCCGGGGAGGGGGCATGCCCCCGGACCTCCCTAGGAGTTCGTGCCTCCGGCACTAAACGTTTGCGCCAGCGGTGCGAACGGTGCACATCCACCAAGTGAACCACTGCATCCGGTACTTCCAAAAGCTACCGAAAACCCTGCTAGGATCCAACCTCGTTCCCAGGGCGCTTTTCCCTGGCTTTGGAGGTGGGGCGCCCCACCTCCAAAGCCAAGGAAAAGCACCCTGGGACTAGGTTGGCCAGGATCAAGCGTGTACTGAGTAATTAAATGACACTGATGAAAAATCAACCAAAGGCTGAGACTCTATAAGGCGCTGCCTGACAACGAAATGGTGAACAAGAAGTGCTACCCCTCATTTAATATAGAGACGTGAAATACTAGGTGGACCACATCCTAAACCGCAAGACAGGAGCGCTCAAGGCTAAGGAGACTAAAGCCCGAAAAAACAACAGGAGTCTTGAGAAACGTCCTTATCCTATTCTTTCCGGGTTCGCACTTTCAAGGAAGCGCTGATCAACAATCATACCTAAGGAATGAAAACTGCTCGCAGCTTCCAGTGAAAGCATGCATAGAGTGACAACAGTGGTAAGCGGTCGTACTGTGAAATGTAATGTAATCTTGGCTGCGTTTGAGATCTTTTGCTTGGATTTAAAACGCTGTTGTTGATCTGTTCTCCTGTGTGGATACTTCACATTTCCAATATGTGGGAACACCATGCTAAGGTACGAACAACAAACACTCACAACTTTGTTTTGTACGCTTAAATCTGATTTCCTTGACGTAACAAGTATTGAATTTTAAGACTTTTTTTAATTAGTGATTTGTCCTTTGACAACGTGCACTTGGCAGGAATTGACAGCTTAAATCTGCCTTTCCTGTTAGCACACGGTTTTAAATTATATCAGATCGCTGGATAAACACGTCTTGGTTTCTAAAAGCTAATAACTTTAAACCACTGTTGCTCAAACTGATTTCTTATAGTATTTTCCCGAGTTTTTAGCATCGGCCCGCTGAGCCAGGAAAGCTCAAAATTCAGAAAAGTACTACTTGTATTTTTTGGCCTCAAAAATTTTCTTTTAAGTTGCCCATAGTTTTGAAAACAGATTTTTTTAAGAAGAGACAAGGCTCTTTAACGTGGTATAAGACTCTTTGGTGAAATCGAGATACCAGTCGACGATTTTGGGCTTTGAAATTTGCCAATTTTTTCACGGAACGGAAACGTTCAAAATATTGAAAATCATGAAAACTCTACAAAATATTACATTTTCGTTCAAACTGAGTAAATCAGCCCATAAAATGTATATAATTATGTACTTTTCTGAATAAGTTATTTGTTGTTCGCATTGCAATTGATTTGATTTTTAAAACTATTTTTAAAATTTTTATCTTTATTTTTTATTTTTATTTTTGTGCAATTAATAAGGAAGGTTTTTTCGTCGTCGTCGACACACATTCGCCTCGCTTTGAGGCGCTTGCTTACGTTTTGCCTCACTTTGACGCGCTAACTCATGTGATAATTCTTGTGTCCTCGGCGTTCATCTTTCAAGGTTTGCTGAGATCTGATAGTCCGTCAAAGCTTCGTAAAGCGTTCATCTTTTAAAAAGTTAGCTGAATCTTCGTAAAACGTTCATCGATCTGTGTTTGCTGAATCGTCCAAAGCGTTCATCTTTCAGAAGTTTGCTGTTAAATTTTACTTTGGGTTAAGCCTTCATATTTTTCAGCATGGTTCGTCACTGTTTTTGGAAAATGTCTGCCACTCCTGGTGCACGCATCAAACCGGGTTTAGTTCGGCGGCCGTTGTGCCACAAAGTAAATTTACCGAGTTATGTAGCTCGGCGGCCGTTGTGTCACAAAGTAAATCTACCGAGTTGTGTAGCTCGGCAGCGCCATTTGATCATGACTTGTGATATTTTCGGGACCACACAAACGAACACTTCAACTCTATGTTATTTGTTAGTAAAAACTTATAAACCAGCCCACAGTAGCGCCACTCTCGAGTCACTGAAATCAACACGCTCGACCAAATTACTGGAAAAGTTATTGACGTGAGCCGCACACACGTTCCATTGAAGGCTTTGACAGGGGCGAAGTTTGAATTCAGATGTGAAAGCTTTTAAAACAGTAAATTCAATGTAATTCATTTTGTCAACAAGTTGATGATTGGATGCTCTTAAAAATAAGAGAGAAAATTATCCGAAGAAATGTTTTTGAAGAAAGAAAAAGAATCCCGGGTTAAGCACTAATCGGCCTTTGAGCAACTGCGCCCTGTAACTCACGCCAGTAAAATTTACACGCCCGACGCACTCTGGCCAATGTCTCCTCCGATTACAAGCACTTGACACCGAACCATACGATATCTTTTGAAAACGTTCTTATAATGATACACAGTTTAAATAGAGGTTTCGCTGTACGCAACCCTTACGTTCAAAATATGCCATAATCATATTTATCTATATCGCAACCGCTCTTCCGCCTCAACTGCTACCTGTACGCCTAACAAACATATCGAACGCACTCTCCTAAGCTTCGATTACTCCTAGTTGTAAAATAAAGCTTACTGTAAAACGGGGAAAAGGCTGATTGGCTGTCCTCAGTCCGTTTTTTTTTTACGTTTAATAATACGTTTAATTAATCATTTCCTGGAGGAAAAAAATACACAAGAACAGCCAAAGCCGGGGGCTTAAATGGCCTGAGGTCAGCAAAAAAAAGACGTGAAGAATTTACAGGAATAGAAGAAGGCTTTAACTAAAATAATTACAATACAATTAGATCAAGAAAGAAAAGGTCAGTTAGAAAAACTTACAACTAAAATACAATACTTGGCAACTAATTTCAAATATTTAAACAACTAATAATTCCTAGAAACCTATTATTATTCCTAATAATTCCTATAAACCACACAAACAACTAATAATTCCTATAAACCACACAAACAACTACAAACAAATACACCTAGTATAGTCCCATAAGGTGTACATATTATGCATAGGCTAATTAACTACTCAGAAAAATACAGTCTTAAGTTTTTTTTTAAAGTTACTTACTGTGAGATTATTGCACACAGTTAACTGAATATCATTCCAAATAATAGGAGCTTGCCAAGTGATAGCAAATTGGTACTTATGACAGGTTAGGTTTTATGCAGATTAAAACGTGAACGAGTCATATAATCGTGATATTCAGAATTAAAATGAAGGATCGAGGAAACAGGAGTAGGTAAAAGGCTATTAGAATGTGAGAATACAAAACAAGCAACATGGAATTTATAGATAGAGTAGAGTGAAAGAATATTATGCTTAGAAAAAAGGGGCTTAGAGGATGTGCGCGGAGGAGAAAAGTACACGAACAGCTTTCTTTTGAAGTACATAAAGGGGTTTAAGGTAAGAAGCATAAGTAGATGCCCATATTAAACTGCAATAATTGGTGTAAGGGTAAGTATTCAAGGGTAAGTATTGCCTCGACTTGCATAAGACTCCTATTACTTTAGAGACTTTATCACAGACAGCAGAGATATGCGGTTTCCAAGATAAATTTTCATGAATGATAATCCCAAGAAATTTGTCTTCCTGCACACGTGTGATGAGAGAATTATTTATAAATATGTTTATATCTGAGGAGTTAATTTGTTTACGTATCATTTAGACTTGGCAGGATGAACAGTGAGGTTGTTAGCATTAAACCAAGAAGAGACATGAGAGAGCTCTACATTGAGAATGGTTGCTAAGGGAGATATAGAAAGACCATCAACACCCTCACATTTGCTATTTTTTAGACTATGAACAATAGAGGCAACCTCAGCGGGAGAAGTGGGATTTAGAAAGAAAAAATCAGCAAAGTGACCAACAAGGAAATCTTTATGACAAAATTGAGTAGACGGAACTTTACTGGCCAGAGAGGGTCCTATGTTAGCAAAGAAATTATTAAAGTTAGTAGCTATACGTAAAGGGTCTGAACAGACACCGGTACTGTCTTTCATATTACTAAAATGTTGTTCAGTTTTTTTTTTGAAATAATCTGCTTAATAACTGACCAAGTCTTCCTCAGAAAGATAGTCCTCGTGTCGATCTTACAGATGGTGTTATTCTTGCTGCCTAGGCCTATCGTTGTATCTAAGAACGGATAATTTTGACTGTAAACTTGCCTCTCGATGATTCCTCGTCGGTTCGTTGCTAATTCTATTGACCGCATTTTGCTGAAACATCGGTAGTCGGTGTTCCCTCTCTTTGTCGGCTTTATTTGCAGTGTAATTATAGTATTTTGATGCTGCCTCTTTACACCCTCTGTGTTTAGTTGACAGCGTTTACCTTCGCTGTGCCGTTGCTCGCCCTGAATTTAAAGTCGACGTTCTCGGTTTTGCGCAATTTTGTTTGTAATTCTTCTCAGCGAAGATTTCGAGCCACTTGTTGAATCCACTGTCGTTGAGTCTGCTGTTCTCTTTTATTTGCCTGAGATATTGGATGGTGATTCACCGACCGTAAACATTGTTATAATTCACATATGAAAAAACCCTCTTCATGAATAAAACCCGGAGCTTTGTCATCGATGGCCATCGGTTGCCTGGAAACCCATAATGCACTTTGACGTCACTACTCTGGATGACGTCAAGGCGGACACCAACCAAACTCGATAGATTCATAGCCAAGAGTAAATCACGCTGGCCTTGCGTTGCTCGTGTAATACACGCGCGCTTCACGCGCGACGAGATTATAAGCCTTGCGGCTCGGCGGTTCGCGCCTCGCTTCGCGAGGAATTAAACCCCACTACGAAACCATGGTACTCCCATTATAATACATAGACATTGGCATATACTAATTAGCTTAAGTTCGTGCCCCGTAACACCAAGTAATAACCACGTTCTATAGGGTGGGGGGAGGGAGAACTGCTAGAAGTTTAGAAAAGGATGCACTGTTTTAAGAGGGAACCGAGAAATGACAGAAAAATATGAATATTTCAGTACTGTCCCAAGGACTTTAGTCGAGGATTGTAGTTAAAGCTACACAGAACGGAGAGATGTTGAAAGAAGGATGTAATGTCACCGGGAATCGAACTCGGGACCTCGCTCACCCAAGGCCGCGCACTACACTGAGCCGTCCTTGTTCCTGCCTTTGCTATTACTCGCTGTAGATTCTACAATTTTTATTCTTTCCTTATTTTGTAAAATTATTATTATTATTATTATTGTTATTATTACTTTAAATTGGTGTCATATGTAAACCGATCTGAGTGAAATAAACCTCCTGTTCATCTTGTGTTCATTAAAGAGGATGGTGCGTTAGTGTTGGTATAAAGGAGACTACATCGAGACCTAAAACTAGAGCTAGAAGCACGCGAAAATCGTCAACAGTATCCGCTAACAGTCCCAGACCTACACCCAGATCTGAAACTACAGCTAGACCTAGCAGCAAGCCCGTGTACAAATCGAATGTACCAAACTTATCTACAACACCACTGACATCGTCTCCAGATGACTGGATAACTCAAGCTTCTTTCCCCAACGAGGGAACGTTCACGACGAACAGGGCGAAATTGATACACGTAAAAATTGTAAGTGTTAAAATTCGTTTGTTTTCAACTTATTAATGAATCTAAGGTCATCAACCGTGAGGCAGTTAACTCAAAACATCATGCCCGTATAGGTATTTATAGTCCAGTTAGTAGAAGAGCACTGCATCTCTAACGCAAAGGCCTTGGGTTCGAATCCGATTGAGGCGCCCTAGATTTTCTTCGACGGGGTCTGATCTGAAATTGTTTTAAAACTACGTTAAAATGGACAACGTGTAACTTGTTTTGCAACGTTGCCGCAGAACGAGTCGGAAAATGATTTTTAATACCACCCACGTTCAAACCTGCCTTGCAACAAATCAGATTGCAAAAACCTGATCTGTGATACTAGTAAAAAAAATATTTTAAATAAAACACGTATCTGTTGTTTTAATGTATTTGATTCAATCATTTTATACTCTGTATTGAAAGTCTTCAGTTAAACTGAATCCGACGGGATCAAGGCACGTCAACATTGTAAGTTCATTTCGTCGTGATACGTAGAACTTCCGTCACTTAATTAAAGTTCTTTATGAATCATGTTATGTATAATACCCATCATGTTATGTATTTGTTCAATGTTTGATGTATCCTACGAGAGTAATTTTTTGTTAAACTGGTTTTCGGGAAGTTCTGATGCCTCGCTGCCCTTAAATACGTGGAAACGTATTGCGCCGATAAATTTGATAAGTTCGATAAAATCGATAACAATAATTTAAAAATCGACGATTATCAATTACTCACAACGTATCCCTTTATCGATTTTTATCGATTTCCGATATAATTAACTAATTTTTATCCATTTTATCAATTGTTATCGATTATCGGTTTTATCGATTGAACTAGTCAGGGATAACAACTACAACTCTGTACTACGTTCATTTCTTGATACATTTAATTTCTGCTGTTAGCTGTTATATTTTGGATG
>NC_133201.1:36627492-36644992 GCF_958299795.1 Porites lutea
CTTGAGACTAACTTGTGTGTGAACAGGTCCTATTTCACTTGACTGATCTTGACTAGTCGTTCTTAGTTGCCACAGAAACTTCAAAACCTCAAAATGCCGAAGTGCGCTCTCAAGTCAGGTCAAATCCTTTCTTGAGACTGCACTTATCCAATTAAAGCGTCGGAAGTTTATTATCAAACTGTCAATCATCTCAAGCCAAAACTTTCACTCTCACAAGCGAGCAAGAGAGAAATAATGATCGAGAATACTGATCTCCACAAAATGTAAATGTAGGCTTTTCTCAATTCTGATTCATGACAAACAACGTTACTCTAAGACTTAGCTGTGGAAACGAAGTGACTTATGTTTCACAAAGAGCGATTTGCCTCTTATGCGTTTTGTTGGATGCATTTTATTCCTTTTTTTCAACTCGTTCAAGCCATGATTTTTGTGTCCACCTGCAGTAATAAGCAGTCATAATTTACAAGATGAGACAGCCTCAAGACTCATGAAAGAAACAGAAAGCCACCAAATTTACTCAAAAAAATTTAAGCGAACAAGAAAAGTTCAAACGAAACGGAAGTAGCAGCGGAGCTCTAGCAAAATACTTGAAGCAACGAGCTCAAAATACCGGCAAGGAGAGCTTTTACAACACCAAAGGAGGTTTCCCTGTATCGATTACTTCGATGAAACTATCTGTCGCATTGTTATTCTTTTGTTTTGGTACTGTTGAAGAAGACTGTTGTCAATAAACGGAAAATCGCCTTTTGCAATAGTTCTACGGCTCTAGTCTTCGCAGCCGCTTTAATTGAACACATGTACGGGAGCGTTTTCCTGTGCTATTAAACTGCGAGAGAAAGATTACTTCCAAAACTGGAACAAAAGTGCTCATCTTAACTTTAGTGTGAACGCCATTTCTTGGCAAAAAGCTGACTGCACTTCAAGTGTTTTTCAAGTACACTTGAACTCAAGTGTACTTTAACTGCACTTCAGGGTGCTAGTGTGTACCGACCTTATGACTAACAAGACATGTACAGAACCAGTGCAAGTCATAATTCTATGAAAATAGTGCATTTTTTAAAATTTTGTGCAAGAGGCATTATGGCTCTTGTTTTGCGCTAGTAAGTTTTGAAAAAACCACAATTGCAATCCGCTTCAATCTTTTGTAATATACTATGCCTCCTTCCTTTAAATGTTTTTTTTTTTTCGGATTGTTTATGTCTCACTTAATTTGGTGGCAGTTTCCATTGTTGGAATTTTGATAAATTCCTTCTCACAGCCCTCGGTGTGGGAGCATACCTACTAAAAGTTCAGTGAAACCTTTTAGTATGGTCACCTTCTGTTACAGACAGTTGTCATATTCTTATCATTTTGACTTAACTTTTTTCAGGAAACTTTCCGGGACCGTCTAACCGTCTTGTTCTTTTCTTTTCCTTTTTTTCCAGGCAGAGACAACATTAAAAGAGGGGAGATGTTTACTAGATATGGAAGATGTAAAGGTAAATTGAATGATCGTAGTTTTCAAGAAAGTCAATAAGTGAGGCCCTATGCTTGAAAAAACATTTTACCTTCAGATTGGCAAGAATTCCGATGACTTAAAATGCGGCACATTTGTCAACAAAAAATCTTGAGAGGGTCTGCATTTTATTGAGCTATTTTGAAAAAATAGCTCATATGTCAGTGGTGTGAGCGTATGTATCTTCGTGGCTTTGTATCTTTGTGGCTTTGTATGTTAGGATGTTTGTTGCAAGAGCCAATAAAGTTGAAGGTACTATGAGTTGATGCTTAGGAACCAATGAGATCTTGGCATCTATTTAAACATGGCATTGGTAAAGGTCGAACAAGGGCACTTTGAGACCGCCATCTTGATCCTTCACAATTTTTTCGTCTTTTATTACGGGTACAGGTGTTTTGAAGCATTACATAAAATATCGTCATGATTCAAACTCTGTGAACAGTGAAGCAGCTGTTTAAGGGTTCATATTTAAGTGTGGATGCTGCTTCGAGGCATTTCTGACCTAATTCGGCTATCGGTACAACGCACGTCAGTATGAGTTCTATTTCACCTGCTACAACTGGGTAGAGTATAAAAGATGATATATTTTCAAATCTCTTCCAGTGAAGTAATAATTGATATTTAGATATAGACTTTAAAATAAAATGTGGTTTTAGAAGCTTAAAAGGCAGCTTATTTTTTTGAAAGCTGTATCGAGTATTGTTAATCCTGTAAATAAGCTTTAAAAATATTATTCTCTCGCTTACAAAGATCAACCGACCTTTTTCGTTCTATTTAGTAAAGATGCGTAACTTAAGTAGAAACAGTAGCGTTAGGGAATAAAATTGGAAAAAGCTAGTTGACACAATAATTAGATACTGTTGTATTGAGTGGAGTAACATGATATAAGTAGAAATATATTTCGGCAGTTTGATAATTTTCTTGTAGGTTAATAAATGTTAGGCTATCAACCTTGACGTTGCATGAAACATAATTTAATTACAGATGCTGTAATAAAGCCGAGGTGATTTCTTAAAATCGTTTGAGAAAATTTTGTAGTAAAACAATTTGCCTCTTTTTTACGTACGAATTGTGAAAGGGCCACAGACCAACATCTTCACATGCAAATTGTGTGCATGAGTATTTTTTATAATTCTGTTTACTAGATTACTGTGTGATAACTCGAATCCCTCACGTACGAACCACGAAAGGGGGCAAAGTCCAACACTTTCACGTGTCCGCTGTGTGACTGTACATCTCATGCAGATTGGCTTTTCACAATAATAATAGTAACTTGGACGTATGAAGACCTGTTTCGTTTAGTAACCAATGCCTCAAAAAAGGCTTCTGTCTTTTAAGAAGCAATAGCTTTGAAAACATGACGAAGTAAGTTGTCGGAGTAAAAGACTGTTTCACAAATGTTAATAAATGTTAGGTTATCAACCTTGACGTTGCATGAAACATAATTTAATTGCAGATGTTATAATGAAGCCGAGGTGATTTCTTAAAATCGTTTGAGAAAATTTTGTAGTAAAGAATTTGCCTTTTTTTAACGTACGAATTGTAAAAGGGTGAAAGACCAACATCTTCACGCGCAAATTGTGTGCGTGAGTTATTTTTATAATTCTGTTTACTAGTTTACTGTGTGATAACTCGAATTCCCTCACGTACGAACGACGAAAGGGGGCAAAGTCCAACACTTTCACGTGCCAGCTGTGTGACTGTACATCTCATGCAGATTGGCTTTTCACAATGATAAATAGTAACTTGGACGTATGAAGACCTGTTTGGTTTTGTAACCAATGCCTTAAAAAAGGCTCTTGTCTTTTGAGAAGCAATAGCTTTTAAAACATGAAGAAATAAGTTGTCGGAGTTAAAGACTGTTTCACTGAGTAGAATCGCACGTGAAAACCGCGTGAATTATGATGATGCAACCATCTACCACCATGATAAAAATCCTGTTATTTCGTAACTATTCAGTATTCGGTGAGTCACATTTTGGCTTAAGAAACTCCGAGGAAACCTTAGAGTTTTCCTTCTAATCAACGTTTGGTAAGTAGAAATTTATTTCACTTTTTTTGTTGAACTTGCACCAGATGTAACAGGGAAAGACAGAGGAAAGTGAATATATAGCTTTAGGATCGACTCAGCTGAGCGTTTCGCGTTTTCATTTATGTACGGCAATACGCAATTTCGCACAAAAACCCAATCTACATTTAGATGAAAGACGTAGATTCATCACTCTTGGTAAGGTTACACCGAAGCATTAAAGTTGCACTGACGCATTCAAAATAGCTCATGCACGTTTAACGTGCCTATGTTTTTGCTGTGCTAGCAGTGTTAGGAGAAAAATACCACGGAGCCCTAGGTTTTACTTCCACTCTTGAAGGAACTGCTTGAATTCCTCACAAATTAACAAAATAACCGTCCATATGGGTAGTTGGTGATTAAAAGATTATTTTAACTGTCAAGGATTATTTCATACAAAAATAAAAATGAAAAAAAAAACCTTCTATCGCAGAAGCACTCCATATAGCCTTCATCTAGACGGAGACCATTGTAGACAGTCGAGCCCTCGATCAGTGCGGTCAGTGATGACGTCAACGATTACGAATCACTGACGCCGAACCACTTCCTCATCGGACGGCCATCACCCTACATGCAGCCCACCCCGTCAATTTAAAAAGCGCGAAGTTAATAGCCACAAGGAATGGAGAATAGCCCAGGCACTCGCGGACGCAAGGAGAGCCTACCTTAAACCCGTCAATCCCTTCCTAATGGTATAAAGAACAGCTAAACTTAAAGGAAGATGACTTTATCGGGTCACAGGAGTCTCAAATTGGTCCCTTGGTAGAGTTCTGAAGACATTTTCAGGAGATGATGGGAGAGTGCGAATGAAGTGAAAGACACCCAACGAACTTTGATGCAGCCTACCGCAAAGTTGTGCTTGGTGGAAAAATCTGCTTCATAGAATGGACAATGCCGAACAATGTTTTACTAAGAACGTTTGTAGTGTAGCAAACTTTTTACTTTATTGCTTGTAACTTAGCTTGTCGTTCATCTTATGGTCTTTCTGGGGAGGGAGAGAAGATCAAGTGGAGCAGCCGCTCGCGATGTTATTCGTGGTAAATTGTAAAATTTCCGTGATTATCCGCGAGAATAACTCGGGAAAACGAGGTCAGTAAGAATTAAAAAGTTGTTGTTGCCTTACAATAGTCTCGACAACGAACTTGTTAATTGAACTAACCACAGGGGCAGTAATAACTGGCAAAAGTACAAACAATGGACTAGGTCATTTGCCTAGGCACATCCTCTTTAAGAACATCACACTCGAAAAGTGCGAATTTACTCTCTTTATTTGATTTTTGTTTCAGATTGTAGAAAAACAACTTGGTAACCTCGTTATGGATATCGGGAACGAAAATGATCCTGTATTTAGGCTCGAACAAATATTGGAAAAAAAAGTGGAGGTCGTGCTTCTATGCTGTTCCATCGGGGCAATAACTATTTACTTTATCGTGCTACTTGTCCTAAGGTTAGTTGTTGTGTTGCTTTTAAGGAAAAACCAGTGCCTTGTCATATCGAAAAACTCGTCCTTAGGTTTATGGAAAACCGTTGACTTGATCTAAAATGTTAATGATTTGTTTCAGAGTGGAAATCACAGAAAAGATTTTTGTGCACGTAAATATGCTACTTTCGCTGGGCATTGCACACCTGGTGTACGTATTGGATTTTACAGTGTTTACCAACAGAGTAGAACATCCAGTAAGTAGTTTATTTATCATCTTGAAACCCATACTAGGCCTTTTTCTATGGTCATCGACAGGTGGGAGGCCAGGGCGAGTAACATTCTTTGAAAACTGCATAATTGATTAGATTACAAAGCCAGAATCCTTTTTTGTCATTCAATATTAAAAAATTCTTACCTTAAAAACAGCTAAAATTCGAAAAAACAAACGAACAACAAAAAAACCATTCTTACATCGATTGATGTTTAGTTCTCTTCATTTGCCTGATCCTCCTCAAATTCAGGATATAAAGGGATTTTTAGCCTTCAAATAGCAGTTGCCGTACGTCTAGTTCTTTTTTTGCTGTTTTTGCTATGTTTTAGGCAGTAGTCTGGCTACTGTTTCGACATTCTCTGCATGTAGACTGGGCAAAAATAACTGTGTCATCGTTTTAATATTTGATATGTCAGCTGCATTCGACACAGTCGAAAATCACATAGTGTTACAAGACTCAGTCGCCGTTTTGGAATCAAAGGAAAGGCACTGGCTTGTATGTGGTTCTTGGTCCGGTCGGTTTTACTTTGTGATGTAATTTTCGGGAAGAAAATCAGGTTTCAATGCAAACGAAACTTTCCGAGACAGTGTTTATTGATCTGTTTGCCTTCTTAAGCTCGATTGGAGGTTTTCCTGATGACTAGCGAAGGAGGTAAAATCAAATTAAGGCAAACGTAGGTGAATTTTGTTCTGTTATTTGTGTTTTTTTTAATGGCCCCTTAAATTGGATATATATTGAATTCAGGCATATACGATTAAGTGCGTTTAAGAAAGCCGTTAATTTTTGGTTACATTATTGCGTACAAGAAATGTTCCTTCCACTTGCAAAAAAAATGCGGTAGAAAGTTTGAATTTTGAAACCAAAATTGTAGATAATATTCTAAAGCAAATTTTGCGTACTAGGTCTTTGTTCCGGCCGCCGGACGATAGCATAAACCAGCAAAATAATGATTGAAAATGGAGGGCCTCAGGAAGTATAGTTTTGTTTTCGTTTAGTTATTAGGGAATTAAGATTCATGAGTCAAAGTGAGGATCTTTCAACTTTGAGTCACATTTTAAATAAAACACTCTCATTAATTGGAGTAAATGATCAAAATCGCGTACAGCGTATATTCGATCCGTCTGCTTGGTTCCAGTTACTATACACTGTTTTTCCGAGTGATGTCCTCAAAAGTTATGATTTGTCGTATACTTTTAACGCCGATGACAGCCAGATATACATGCCCTTTCACCGTCACTGGTGAACCTGGGTACTCCAAATCTAAACGTGTATCCTTGACACCAGTAGTTGGATGAGAGCCAATAGGACCAAATTCAATAACGAAAAAACTGAGCTTTTGGTGCTGAACGCCTTTCATTGCCCCCTTAGGCAGCTAAGTTCCGTTTACGCAATCAGTGAATAAATTGTAGCCACTAACTCGGCTAAAATCATCGGCCTTTGGTTTGAGATCAATCTACAAGCATGTGAAATTTCTTTGCAAGACACCTTTCTGCCAATTACGTAACTTGGCACTATTAAAAGGTTCCAAAAGCACTGTGAAATTCTCTTACATGCCTTTGTTACAGTGTACTTCCGCTAATCAATCAATCAATCTTTTTTTGTACTCTCACTTTCTCAAAAATGAATCACAACAATGAAAATATTAAAAGTAACTCTCTCTTATCTGGTCTATCTGGTCTCCTCAGCATCTGTTACAAAACATATTTAAAATACTGCGGCCAGTTCCCTCACGCACCCAAACAAATACGACCACGTTCCCCACATTTCTTTCTTTTTCAGCAGAAATCGAAAACGTCTTCCAAATTTGGTCCACCCTAGCTGGTTACAAAGAATTAGTCGGGGTATTTGAGCCAGTCAAAAACGAGAAATATTTGGGATGAGATGGTAACAAGTAAGGTTTAAATTTCTAAAATTCGGATATGTACACAATTTTTTATTGTCTTTTAGGTTCTCTGTTCGACTGTTGTGGTAACTCTTCATTTTCTGGAAACAGCTCTGTTAACCTGGATGTTTGTGGAAGGGATAAACCTCTACAACAAGTTGGTCAAGGTTTTTTCGATGCGAAAGCAATACTTAGCTTTCGCGGCAATAGGATGGGGTGCGTTACTTTTCTTGATACTTCTATTCCAGTCATTTTGTGGTTGGACCCGGAACTATAAATGTAACAGAAGCGTTCTCTTCGCCAATCACTTAGGATTAGACTATAAATAAACATACTAAAAGTCCCAAGAGATCCGAGCAAGGGAACATTGCATAACGAACATTTTCTTCCTCCCTCTGTAGCTTCAACAGGATTTAGGCTACGACAGTAAAAATCAAAGGGTCAATAGCAGACACAGAAGTCTGTAAATTCAAAATGGATTATGTGATAAATAACGTCATATAATTTGGTAATCACAGTATTTTCGGACCGCCGTCATCTTGGATCCGCCATATTAAATCCGCCATCTTGAGTCATTGCATGGGGGGAGAGGAGGGGGGGAAAGGAAGCTCTATTGTTTTCGATGTAAGTTCCTTGACCCACTCCGCTCGCCAGTATTACGTCACATAGTAACGGGCAAAAGCCTCGGGTCGCTTGTGCAAATTAGCAAGGGATACGACAGTTATTTGGACGAGCGAGGTCGAGGGAAAGCAAAGAAGCTAGCAAATATCGCTATATATCGCTTATTTGATCGAATGTGTGCGAGCTTTGGTGCTGCTTTAATCTGCTTGTGTAAACCGTTTTGATATTTTGTGTCCGTGATTGTATAATTTTGTTAATTTGTTTTGCGGGCCGTGTTGCGGGATCGCCATCTATTTCACGGGACCGGCAAGGTCATCAAAACGTAAATCTTTTTTTTTCTCTAAACTAGGTAAGGTCTAGTCTCCAGAATAGGAGGTTCCATTCACAGATCACGCATGTTTGTATTTCATCTATTCTTTTGCTTATTAAATGGGCCTAACTTCATATCATTCCTTTCGAGTGTGGGCCCCTGTTGATCTCCTCATTCTCCGCCAAATTCAGTAAAGCTAGTTCGATCGATTATCTACATCGAGTCGGCCCTTTGAACCCGAAATAATGCAAAATAGCTTTGGTCTCTTTTTTTAACACTGTTTTTCCTTTTGGCCTTTCTTCTTTATTCATTTTATTTATTTATTTATTTATTTCGCACACACAAACAATTACAACACATTACATTTACAATTCATTACAGGTAACTGTTATCGTTTACAAAAACGAAATAAAAAAAGAAAAAGAAAGGCAAAGTCTACAAAAATACTATAGTTTTTTTATATATTAACAATTAAGCGAAGGCTGCCTGCCTTATGGTCCTCCATCACCCATCTACCTGTTTGTCACTTGCACTTTAATTAACTGCATTGGTCAAATTATATTCTGAGGGGTATTGTTTGAAAGTAGCCCATTTCTTCCTAAAAGAGGCTAAGTTATTATTATCAAACGCAATCTGTTTCTCAATTTCCATGGAGCGTATGATTAACTGAGTGTTAATCATACGCTCCATGGACTTGAGTATACAACATCCGACAAACACAACATGCGACAAACACAAACATCCTAACTACTGCAATGGGCCCCAATATTAGGAAGAGATCAAAATGGATAATGGGCCCCCGTTTAATGGATCGAAGTTTGCGAACTTTGCCCGGGAACAAGGATTCAGACACCGAAAGGTTACCCCTGGGTGGGCTGAAGCTAATGGTGACGTGGAGCGTTCCATGCAAACCCTCACGAAGAGTGCGAGAATTTCTAAACCTTGAAGGAAAAGCTATTCGGGAGGGAGTGCAAAGAACGGTTGGCAACTATTGCGCCACGCCCCACCCAGCAAGAAAGGAAAGCCCTGACATGCTCATGTTCGGTAGAGAGCTACGGAGGAAGCTACCGGAAAGGATCGTACCTGCAGGAGAAATTCCATGCGACCCAATCAGACAAAGACCCAATCAGAGACGTGGCTAAAAAGAAGCAGCTGAAAGAGTACGCGGACAAGAGACGTAACGCCCGGGAAAGCCTTATAGTGGTTGGAGACCAAGTCCTTTTGAAGCAGAGTAAAGAAGATGTTCTGACCCCCAGCATTTGACCCCCGACCCTTGTCAGCAATAGGCGTGAAAGGAAGTATGATCACCGTGAAAAGGGGTAGGAAGATTAAATCGCGGAAATCATCCCATTGTAAGTCGCTGAAGCACGCGAGGGAAGATGAGTACGTCGCTATGGAATTGGACCAAGAAGGTCTGGATGCATCCCGCGCGGAAGAAACTGAAACCAAGGAAGATTTGCGTTTGCAACCCGACAACCTCGGCGTATCCAGTGAAATGACAATTGGCGGTCCACGTAACGAGCCTGATGGTCCACCGACATCCTTAGGAGGGACGGAAACGGCGCGACATCAACAGCAGCCTGACAATACTGCAGTATGCGGGCCAAGAAGATCAGCGCGAACAAGAACGTGTACTTGGAACACTATTTACAGCGACTTTGAGCCACACTAGAAAAAAAGGGAGAGATGTAGTGTCGGGTCTCAAGAGACTTAATGTAGGATAATTATATGCGAAATGAGCGTTAACACTCTAACAAAAGAGGACTTGATTTGCATATAGGACAGTGGTGAACAGACTAGTAGGAGGAGCATTAACGGAACTAAAGGCGTATGATGTAACCGTTTATTGAGCCCCATTCGCGACTTTACAAGTATTTTCCCAGGTAGATAACCTATTAGAGCATAAAAACATTGCCCTAAGTTGAACGTTTTTAGCGATTATGTATTACAAAAACGCCTTCAACGTAAGCGTTAAAGAAAGACTTTACGTCTCGTTTCCATGGAGTAATAAACAAGGGTCTTGGAAAGGTCTCAAATGCTCTCAAGTTATCTCGTTTTTAAGCAACTCCCCTTGCTAGGACTCTGTGGGACTTTTGATATGTTATTAAGGACAGTTTGACGAGTCTAAGACAGTTGGAGTATCCTCTGTTGCAATTAGTTTCAGGTTAACCTACTATTTTCTACAAAATGAATGGAGTATTCATGCGCTGAGATTTTTCTCAGAACATTTTAATCAATACAAAAACTTGTTTTATTATTATTATTATTATTATTTTCATTTTGCCTCATTTAAATTAAATATATATACACACAATTCAGAAAGATGATTCAAGGGAGCCCATGCAAGCCAATAAAACTTAAGAAAAGGACCTCCTTTAAACAAAAAAATATGACTTACAGTGCGAGCACACGAACCGAGGCCACCCAGATAAAAGTTTGAGTCAAATTTTGGAATTAGCCAATCACAAGTCGAGATTAAGACAATGAAATTGCGCATAATTGTACGCAGTTCAAAATACGTTGCGAACCATTTTTCTAAAGGATATAAATAAGGATTTAGGACGTTTAAAAATTAAGCTGAAAAATGTTTTGACAACGGATTGCTCAAAATTTCTTTACTTTTGGCTTTGATTCCGGCCAACCCAGACGTTGTCAAAACATTTTTCAGCTTGATTTATTATTATACAACGTCACGATTCTTTATTTACATCCTTTATAAAAATGGTTCGCTGGGTCTGAGTACAATTATGCGCAATTTGATTGTTTTAGATCTCGACTTGAGATTAGCTTATTTAAAAATTTGTCTCAAAATTTTGTCAGGGTTGCCTCGGTTCGTGTGGTCCCACTGTAATTATGAAATAAAATTCTGGCAAGTAAAAATACAAAGCAACATATTCCAAAAAAAAAGAGAAAAAAACGAACAAACAAACTTGATTCTGTGCCCCAGAGCGGGACATGAACTCACGTCTCTCTCTGCTCAGCTAACTGGTCAGGTATGCTTACTACTAAACACGCTGGTTACGCCACAGCGTAAAACCCACCAGTGTCTACTGTAAAATGATACTAAGACTAGCGTGAGAAAATTAATTTTGATTACATTTATTTCAGGAATTCCAGCGGTCATTGTGGGCATTACAGCTGCCATAAAGCCCTCTACGTATGACATGGAAGCACCATTGAAGGAAGTCATATGTGGACCGTTTAAGTTTACTGGACGTCCTGAGAAAGAAAGGTAATCAACCATGTTATATCTTTTCTTCAATTTTTCTCCGATAACCTCTTCCTCTCTCTTTCGTTGTATAATTGTATATTTTTTTCGTAGATGTTGGCTCAATGGAAGTACGTGGATTTACAAAGGGCCAGTCTTGTTTTTTCTGTTGGTAAGAATTGTAAATAACGTCATTTCTACTATAAATAAAGATTAATATATAGATTTAGCCAGGGCTAAAAGCGAGGCTCCCATTAATAAGTTTATAATTTAAATCAAACAATTAACTTGTATTTCACAATTCAGTTAACATTAGAGCACATTCGCTTGACTTTTCAGGGAAAGGCTAAGTGATTTTACAAAAAATAATTTGCAAACAGCCCAAGAGTGAAACAAATCTCACATCGAGTTGATAACCTCATAAGTACACCCAAAAACCGGCGAGCATCTTCGATCACATTTATTAAGAGCCACAATGGCTCTTGATCACCGTAGATTAATTAAGCCTGGAAAAAAAAATTCCGGCCGAATTTTTTGCGTTCGACAAGTTTACTTTACAAAATCTTGCCAACCAATCTGGGCGCGTGTAAACCAACCTTTTATATCATTTATACATCACATCTGAGCTGTAACAGTACTATGAGGCACTGTTTTTATCATACAGACCTCGGACAACAGAATGCAGTATTTCACAATATTGCGATACAAATTGCTATTCAGGACGTTCGAAGCACGCGTGGGCTTTAGCCGTAAACAGTTGAAAAATTTTTCAAAATCATCTATACGGCTAGCCGGTTCTGACTTTTACAGTGCTAGCATTGGCGAGTGTTTGAATGAACATTAACAGGGTTACGCTCCAACATAACAAAGAATTTATTATGTTTATTTTTTATTTTAAAATGGTTTAACGCGCGGCATTTTGAGTACTCCGGGAAGCGTTGTTTACTAAACGACTGAAAACAATCGGCACAACGATGGATCGATTGAAATTACAAGAGAGAGTACTAACAATCAATAAAAGAAATATATTTCGGTGAAACATATACAGAGACGACAATTTTCATTCAGGAAGACAAGTATTAAAGTGTCTCTAAAAATCCTGAGTCTTCGAGCTTAAAGCTGAAGTTTATGTTTTAAGCCGGCTTCCCGGTGTTTGCTTTTTTCAAAGACGAACTCGAGGCATGAATATCGCTCAAACCTTTCTTTTACAGCCAGAATTATAACTAAATATTCTTTGAAACGTTTTCTTTCTATTTGGGGTGGGAAAATGTCAGCTTATAACAAACCTGATACTCGGTCAGATCATTGTCTCAAATCTTACAAACGTGCGTAAACAAAATAGCCGCATAAACTACGCTCGACTTCATTAAATTAGGAATAAAAAACAAACATCAAATACAATAATTACTTAGGCTTACCACTCGAGATGCCGCTCCTGAAAGGTATCAAGTAAGGCCAGTATCGCTTCAGACTTTGCAACCCTCTTACGCATTAAGCAAGGTGAAAACGAAAACGATGCCATCCGTAATCGGTTTCCGACTTTGACTCAACCAAAAACCCAATAAACAAACTAGCCATGGATAACAGAAGACTCCTGATAGCAGCTGAATTTCATTTTGTACATCCAGTGGAAAAAGAAAGTTAAAAACATCTCAAGTTGACACAAAACTCTGTCAGCTTCAGCTGTCAAAGTAAACAAGATTCAAGATGCTGCATAAATTTTCCGCATGAACTCACCTGTCAAATTTTGACCAATCAGAGCATAAAAATTGGACTTAGAGCGTGACCAACGCGTGAACATGGCGAGAAAAGTCAAAAGCAACTGTCTTGCCTGCCTGTAGCAGCTGGCTGAATTTTCGCGTCCGAGGTCAGTTTGAAATCAAAATTTTAATTGTGCGGCACATAAACACAACATATTTCATATGAAAAAAATTAAATTTGAGCCTGCGATCATTTGAAAACCAGTACCTCGTCACCGGATAACTTCAAAAAAACACTTGACCTCGATGGGTCAACACCTGAGCCCGCGATACAGTCAAGTGATACTGGTCAGCGGATACCTTGTTTTGACAGCTGTCAATGGATCACAGCATTGATGTCCAATATGTGTATCAGTTTGCTTGTGTCCGATCCCAAACTAGCTAGAAAGTATGAGACTGAACATTGATCGCGATCTACTAAAATAATTAACTGGTCAGCGGACAGCTTCCAAATAAATCACGTCACCTCAATGAGTTGACACATGAGCCCGCGATATGGTCATGGGATACTGGTCAGTGGCTATCCTGTTTTGACAGCTGTCATTGACCATATTGTGAATGTCCAATGTAAAAGATGTGGACTTGACAAGACACGCCTGAGACACCCCTCCCTTCCTTTTGATAGTCTTCCCTACCCCACCCGTACAATCCGTATACGCGTACGTACGTACATACGTACGTACGCTCGGTCAATCACGTGACAACCAAACGAAAAGAAGTTGACCATAATCCATGAGTATGGGGCTCTGTCCCATGCGCGCTTCGCGCGCGTGCGAGCCCCGCTATAAACACTTACTCGTTTAAAATACAATTAAGACTTAAGGACTTATATAGGGCAAGCACGCGCGCTATGTTATAATACTGAATTTATCACTAAATAAATCGAACCCGCTTTACGGACACCCGCCTAATAAGAGCAGTTTTCCTTATCCCTGAAGAAAGCCCTCACAATTTCTCTAAATTGAACCAGCTTAATTAGCCATTTCGGAGTTGCGTAGGGAAATGAGGCGAGTTTCAAATTAAACTAATCGATAAACTAACACCATCATATAAAAGGTCATGTTGAGATTGGTCATTTGACCAAGTTTGGTGCTCTAAAGTTGAACAGGGCTCAAGTTATGACTTTTGAAACGTGGTTAAAGATCCATACAAACGTCTATAATTTTGTGACAGAGTCCCCCAAAACCATATAAACTCTTTCAAAGTTTTCAGTTTTTCTTTTAAACTGCAACATTCGTCATGCATCTACTACTTGGAAGGAACTAATTCGAAAATCACTGTGTTTGCCCATTTTTAGGAATATCACAGAAATCGTGAAAAAAAATTAAGAGTTTATATGGTTTTGGGCGACGCTGTCACAAAATTACAGAGGTTTGTATGGCTCTTTAACCATGTTTCAAGAGTCATAACTTGATCCCTGTTCAACCTTAGAGCACCGGACTTAGTCAAATCACCAATCTCAACATGACCTTTTATATGATGGTGTCAGTTTATCGATTAGTTTAAATTTGAAACTCGACCTAGTTCCCTACGCAACTCCGAAATGGCCTATACGGACACTTGTCTCTTGCCCAATCAACGAATTCCAAGGAAAGTCAACCTCGCTAATGCAATAAGTGTGTGCTGTAATTAAACTTTTCTTTTGGAAGGTAAAATATACCCTTTGGTGACAGCTTGCTGATGTTCCAACGCTAAAGTCTACCGTATAGAATCGATTTTAGACGTCAATTACAGACTACTTTGCTACTAAACGAGTTATGCAGAGAACGGTGATAGGACTTTCCTTTACAAATAGGCAAGCTTTCAAATACAAGAAAAATAGGACAGCTGATCTGCACTAATCAAATGTCAGAAAATACAATAGGTAATGCAAACTAGCCAATCAGCACAAAGTCCCTGTGACAACGCGCCAAAAAAAGTCACGTTAGCTGACGGCGGTTTGTCGGCCAACGCTCTTTGCTTCTTGTAGCTGTGAACGTCGTTTCGTCTTGATGCGGTTTTGTTTTGGCTTCTTGTCCTGGCCATTTAAAAAGGAAAATGTATGATCAAACTGATGAAAGTTTGTAATGGAAACATTCAACGATTCTTGAACATGTACTGAAGCACTGAAACTTTGGACAACAATAAAAAACACTGATATAGTTGCGTTTAGATGTTAGCATTACAAAACAAGCGGACAAAGTCTATGGAAATCGTTTGAGGTAATGAATGAAATGTTTATTTTCAATAGTTTTGGTGTTTTTGTTTCAACTACAAATGGACGGGTTCGAATGTACAGTATTTCGTGTCTGTGACACGCTAAAAAATCTGGATTAACTAACTAGCTATATAATTGATAAGTAAGAAGACTACATGCTTGTCTAATTTGAAACTAATTGAATTCAAAAAATTTCTCTGACAGACAAATTTTTTGGCTGTCCTCGGAATTTTTTTCATCCAGTTATTTCCAAATTGGATAGCACGTACTCCTACTACATATGAAAATGACATTAATAGGGACAGCCCGTTGAAACAAACACTTTCAATGGCCCCTCCGTATTAACCGGGCTAGACTATTTTTTTCGTAAAAATATTCTTTTCTCTCTAAACAGGTAAACATGGGGATGTTTCTGATACTTTTGCGAGTTATTTTTGGAAAACTGTCCAATAAATACAACAAAGAGCACGTTAAGTTTGCAAGGTGCTAATCTCTGTTTATTATCTTATCAGTCTTTTTGGGGACGGTGAATGTGATTCCGCTTATGGTAATCATCGTAGTAAGGTTGTGGGGAAAAAGAGTGTGCCTGGGAAAGTTAACAACAGCTACAACAAACACAACAACAAGCAAAAATGGCAACATGCAAAACTAGTTGATGAAATTGTTCCTTCTATCTTTTTATCTGGCACTTGAAAAAGCAGCAAGCGTACACGCCTAGTCTACATCCACAGAGTCATTTCGTTTCAACTGATTACAATACACTACAGTATAACAGCTTACAGCCTTATATTATAGTTACATGTATAATAATAAAATGCGAATAAACATCACCAATTGAAACAAAGGGATCTTCAAGCGAATATACTGTTTGAGAATTTTGTCAAAGATGAGATCACATAAAGATTCACCTTGTAAAGAGATGATTTAAAATTTCGTTACCCTGTTTATAAGGCAAGAGACCTAATTTCTTGACCCTGATTTATATCATTTTGCATACAGATGTAATCAATTTTTAAACTAACATAATGGAAAAAAAATTGTTGGTATCACTCAATCGCCAAGGTTGGCTTACTGAGAGAGGTACCCTACTCAAGAAGCTAAATTATGAAATTGTATATTACACTTGTTTAAGTCTCAAAAGCGTGAAAACCATATCCTATTAAGCTGCACAAACCCGTTTAGGGCAAAGAAGGGAGTACCCTAAATCATGAACTGAATACCATTCAGGTCTTCTTTTACCTTTTCACAGGAAAGGATTACGAAGCATGTTGGCCTTACTTCCACTGTTGGGCGTCACTTTTATTTTGGGATATTTCCTTCAATTCCACATCGCCGTTCAGTTCCTGTTTGTTTTGCTGAATTCCACGCAGGTTTGTTGTTTACACTAGAATAGATATCAATTAACCCGAAATGTCAGAAATTTGTAGCCAATAATCTAGCCATCTCGCCATCTTGGTATTACATTCTATGTTAAAACAAAAAAAAGGTCATTCAGCCTTTCAGAAAATGTGAAGTGCGATGGAATTAGTTTTTACTTTAATTTAGTCAATAGCTGCTGTTACAGGGGAAAACTCGAACTGCAATCGGCGACAAAATTAGTTGAGAAATTTCGCCCTTTAGTGTCTTTCTGACGTTTTGCCGTCTTCAAAAGGGTATAATGAAGCCTTCCCTCCCCATTCCCTCATGCAATGTTGTGCCGCTATTTGCGCTATCTCTTGGAGAAAACAAACACCCCAGCTTTGACTGGAGGAGAGGGTATAAAGATGGGGAGGGGAGGAGGAGGAATTTTTTTGTCCAAAGTTACCTCATTTGAGGACATTGTATCAGCAATTTTGTCGCTTATTGTAGGTAAAAAATCAATTTGAGCAACGGGCACCTACAACTAATGGTAATTCGTTATGGATTATCAAAGTAAACGTCTCTTTCGATTTACAAACATGCCTGTGATGGGTAACAAACTTATAATCGGATTAGAATCTTTTATGGCCATAATTTTGATCTTAACCGTTTTTACGATCTTACTTACTTACTATCCAATTCGAGGTCCGCTTTTTTAAATGTTTCAATATGGACGTACTACTCAGATCTTAATGGCAACCGGAATTTGATCATCGGATTCCGCATACTTTTGTCAATTGAGGTCAAGGAAAATACCCACATATGACTTTTTTTCTGTTCACAGGGCGTCACTTTTACCATTTTTCACTCCGTTTTTGACGATCAGGTATTTGGTTATAAAGCTCAGGGTAGTTTGTGCTACTGTTA
>NC_133201.1:36654992-36734992 GCF_958299795.1 Porites lutea
CATTGCCAATGCTTACATTCAATGATTTGACAGATCATTTCACTTTTTCTCTGGTACTACCAGGCGTTTGTCTATTGGTTTAAATTAATCTTTCTTGAAAGATAAGGACTGAGCAATGTTTGACCAGGACATGTACAGCATAAGATCATCAGACAAGCAGTTCCTTAAAATTGTTTGCCCAAAATGTCACACGCTTAACTCTTTGGTGGTGTACCATTTTTTTTTCTTGATTCAGGGTATGGGTTTGGCCAGATAGTTTTATTTTCTCTCTATTTCGTTTATGGAGGGTTGGTTTTGGGTAGTTTAATCTTGTTCCACCTTTCATAATTGTATATTTTTATGTAAAGTGAATTCGCAAATAAATAAATAAATATATATTTTTTTAAAATGTGCTTAAGTACTCAAAAGTACTTTGTTAACAGAGCTTATAAAATGACACTGAGAGAGAAAGCTTCTTGGGAACATGATATTAGGCCAGATTTGGCTGGATCCATAGGTGTTCGTTCCAACAATTAATAGACCGGAAATTATCTAGTTGGGCTAGGTATTGCTTGATTGCTGTTCATCAAGTCTGATTAGAACAAAAATCAACTATGGCTTGCTTTGTTACTCTTTTGAACATGCAACAAAACATTCCAGGTACAAAATTAGTTTCCGTAATTCATCAAAATGATAAAGACAATCTCTCTGTTGTTATTCACATGTATGAATATAGTGCGCGTGGAGTAAATTGCCCATTGCAAAGAATTATTCAGATGGCTTTCTTCTCGTCTTTAAAAAATTCCAATGATATTTTCCTCAGGAAATAAAGTATCACTGATTATTATATGGCAAAGCCAGTCTTAGGCAAACCCGTGCGCTCTGATTGGTTCTTTCTTGGTCGGCCATAGACGATTTTGTCAACCAACAGGAAAGTGCAAACACAAAAAAGAAGACGGCTAGTGATAATAACACTCTTCTCCGTTACATGGAAGCTAATGGTATGAAAAACAAGCTTTAGCACCTTTTTTCGATTTTTTTTTTTTTTTAACGCACGCAGGAAAAACGGAGAAGGCTGCGAGGCAGCAAAACAGTTTCCAGTCTTCAACTCAGTACTTAAGGACAATGAGTTCGAAAAATCCAGAAAAGTCCTTGCAGCGAAGCCAAATTCCTTGTTCACGAGCACGGCAAAGGAAGCCTGGCAAACTGCAAGCTGCTCAGGCCGGCATCGACAAAGAGGATGCCCGTTTTGAAGCAGGAGAATTCGGCGACCTCAATCCAGTTGCGCTTCAAAGAACTATGTGATGGTTTTTATCCCTTAACACTTCGTTTTCCGAGCAAGAGAATATTAGTCAAGCGATCCGTTTTGTCTTCCATCGCTCCAGTTTTTACAGGTGCAAACGTAGGATCCACGAGCTGGTGCACGTTCCAAATATTTCATGGTAATGAGAAAATTGTCCAGTTATCGATAGCGATGAAATGATGCTATATTTTTGTCAACTTCGCCCAGTTTTGAATTAATTTTCACAGCTTCAAACTTAGACTTTCACTTGACACTGTCTTAGTCAACATTTTGTAATCAAGAAAGTATTGTTTGATCGACAAAGAACCCATTCTCGAATTTTACAATCAACAATTGCTTTTTTCAGATACCGGTACAAAGCGTTTTTGAAGTTTTGTTTAAGCTAATTTAAGACGATAGTTTGTTTTTTCGATCTCGTGGTAGCTTGCTTTGCTGCGCTTGGTCCGTACTGCCACGACCTCGGGTCAATATTCCCGAGTACGGCCCTCGTGCTCGGTTAGTAAGCGGTTAATAGTTTACCAAACACAATTTATAACATCGGCCTCTTGTGACACTAATGATTTAACAATGCCAGGCTGTCATTTTTAAAGCAGGTGTAGGCGTGTAGCATGCTGGATGTTCGCCAAAGCCATTGTAATTTGCAATGACGTTGTATTTTGGGTAAATCTGCTTATTTTAAAACTTCCAAATTGAAATGAACTAGTCAGTAAACAAACCTTAAAACTGACACATTTTTCGTTGCATTTCAGTTTTGAGGGAAATATTATTAATCTGTTTACACTTAAAAAGTACTAACTAAAGATTAAACGATGACTTTTATTTTCAACAGAAAATACCTATTTTAAGTGATTGGCAAAAAACCTGGTGTATTGGTGTTGTACCTCATCTCTGAGGTATGGATGTTATACCTTAGATCTGAGGTATGGATGTTATACCTTAGATCTGAGGTATGGATGTTATACTTCACCTCTGATGTATGGATGTTATACCTCAGATCCGAGTTATGAATGTTTTATCTCAATGACGTATAGCAACTATTTATAAACTGCGGTTCTGAAGTGTCGGTGTTATACTTAAAAAATGAATCTGTCGTGAGCTTGTAATTGGAGACGGGCTCGATGAAATCACAACTAAGGCAGCGGAAAGTAGATTCTTTATTTGGGAATGTTAAAGTCATGCAGTTTATTCTTTGGGTTTTCAATGCATTTTATTCCTTAAATTGTTTTAATACTGAGTTTTAGAGTGTGTTCTAGTGAAATTACAATACGTACTCATGGTGGTTTGTTTGAACAAATTATTTCTATGTTATTGTTCAGAATCATAGCTCATTTGCTGATTATCTAGGATCTGATATCTGGCCTTAAGCTCATCATTGTCTCCTTTCTTAATTCTTCTGCTGCTTGTAAATGGCACACCAGTCATTACGGTAAGGGTCTATTTTCTCTGTCCATGGAATTCTATTAGAACCGCTTCCGACATGGGAGTTGCACCATGTTAGAATAATATGCGTTTGTTAGACCATAACGGGGAGACGCCCCCGCTTTCAATAGACAAATCAAATTGCAACCTTTTAACTTATCAATACGCAGGTAAATTTAGCGACACTCAGTTTTCCTTTTTGTTGGTTCAATAACGACACAGCAGTTCAATAAGTACACAACAGATCAATAACCACACCAGTAGTTCAATGACTACACATCAGTTCATTGAGCGTAAACTACATGTAGCTGCGGGAAAAATAGCCATAAATACGTTAGTTATTTTTTAATAAGAATGTATAGCATTAAGTAAGTGTTAAATACTCATTTAGCTATGGTACGAGAACTAAATAGATAAATAGCTATGTTACACTGTTATTAAGTTCTAGTGAGCTCACTAATATAGACGGGAACATAGACTGATGTTCAGTTTGTCTTATTTTTATAGTTCAATAAAGACAATATAGTTCAGTGAAGAGAACATAGTTCATAAAATACACTTACACACGTTATTGAACTAACACAAAGGAAAATTGAGTAATGTTTTCCTCTTCTACGATTATAAACTGTTGATATTCCTTTCATTTGGAAAGGCCTATTACGAAGGCAAGTAGACGCTTAAACTCTGTCGGCTTCAGTTGCTCAAAGTATTTGCATAACTACATTGTATATCTCACCAACCTTTGTTATTTTGCCTGTTTTTGTTTGAAAATTTTCAAACAAACACGATTTAAAAAGGGAAATGCATTATTTAGCCGTCTTGTGATAAAATACTCCGGAGACTTTTTTGAAGCTGTTCAAAACACTCACAGCACGCGCTCGAATAATATTAAACCACTGAAATCGGCTGTTCGTGTTTTGAACATTACATACTGAAAAGACTTAATTTATAAATATTGCCAAAGAAAATGAATTAAAAAAAACAGTCAGTTGTTTTCGACTGAGGTTTCAAAAAAATTGAGCAATCTCATTAATAAATTGCAGGTACTGGTATCAGAAATCTCCTTTCGACATCTTTGACACTATCGGATACGAACGAGTCGACCAGACAGTGCTGTTTGCTACAACTTTAGTTTACTTTTGTTTGACAAAGACCAATACAGGGGCCACGTAGTCTGCAAAATACCATCGGCAGAATATAAACATGTCTCCTAATCCCTTTTTTCAAATCTTTTCTAGGAGTTATTTCGTCTTTCTAGTTATTTGATTGCGTCTTGTACAGTTTCAGCCGAAAATCGGCAAAAAAATAAAAAATGTTGAGCCTGGGGCAGAAAACAAACATTCTTTAGCAAAAAAAAAAAAAAAAAACTTAAGGAGTGTGAGCAAATTTCAGATCTATGCTTTGAATTTCCCCTTCAACAGAACAGTTAGCATGTCCTAAAAAGCCTGTGTCACCAAGATTTAATGCTGCTTGAAAACCCAACGGAAACATATTTCCGTCAGTTGAATCCTTTTATGGCAGCCTGGTGTTATTATGCGGTACCAAGAGCCATAATGACCTTAGTACTACCTAACATAATGATGACTGTTTCTTATGATAAGAGTGGGTAGGGAAGGAATAGACTTTAACTTGAAAATGAAAGTGAAGAGCTTTTAGATTTTCAAATTTAACACAGTTTTACTCGGAAGAAATAGTTTAAAAGCCATTGATTACACTTTGATGCCAACACTTTGTACACACGTTGGCTTTTGAATAAGCTTTGTTCAAAGGCCCTTATTGTGTATCATCATATGCGGAAATATGCCATAATTTGCTCCCACGGTATTGTCCAATTACTTGATTTGTGGGCAGATCGGTGGGCAAACCATCTTCAGGATGAGACGAAATTACTGCTGAGGACGTTAACGACTTTGCTGTGAATCTTTTTGTCTAGAATAACTAATTAAATTTCTTAGAATGGTAACTACTAAATATAAATTAAGGCCATCTTGAGAGCGGATTTCCTCTTGAAGTTCTCAAAATGCCTTCTTTTGATTAGCCATCTTCACAAATTAAGAAAACGAACTTCATTTAAAAAGGTTAAAGCGGAAAGGCGTAGAAAACCAATTAGATCATATCAAACGCAACATCAGTCAATATTGTTTTTCTATTACTATACATCAATATCAGAAGTTCAAATCGTGCCAATCTCTAAAAAAGAAACCAACAAAGCTAACAAATCATTACTTGAAAAAAGCCCACCACGAAGCGTGAACTTTTCATTATAATTTTACAAACGTACGTGCATCATATTTTATTGCTTGCATAGCAGACAGCTGTGAGTACACACTAACGTCGCTTCCTATTTTCGCAGAAGTGTCTCAATACGGAAACATATGCATAAGCACAATTTTGCCAAATAAGTTAATTTTCCGCTATGTTTAATCCTATACGGATAAAAGGCGTTAGGCGCCTAATATTTTGGTGCTTTAATAGAATCACCTGAAATATGTATTTTTTTCTATCCTAAGGAACGTTTGAGCAAGTTATGGTGAGTAACAGTTCAAGAAGCTTAGAGAACAATGTCTCCTGCTTTCGCTTTCCTGTATTTCAAACGGACAACATCCCCGAGCTTATCGTCGTTTTTAACAGTACAGTAAATTTCCCACTGTCGGTGTTAACAATTGTAGGCAACACCTTGGTTTTGGTAGCCGTATGGAGAACACCTTCTCTTCGTTCGCCCTCCGTCATATTACTTTGTGGTCTCGCAACGACAGACCTTGCTGTGGGCCTCTTGGCTCAGCCGTTGTTTTTGTCTATGGAACTCACGCTCCTCACGAATTCGTCGGCTTATAACTGTGTGTTAGGAAAGGCATTTATCACTGTTTCCTATACCGTCTGTGGAACTTCCCTGGCGACTCTTACAGCTATCACTATAGGCAGACTACTAGCGCTAAAATATGATATGAGGTACAGCAGTATCATGACCATACAGCGAGCATTTTGTGTCATCGCAGTTAAGTGGTTGACAAGTGGATTTCTGGCAAGTCTTATACTATGGACTTCAAAATTATTGTTTCTTTTTGTCATGGCTTTAGTCGTAGCCATTTTTCTTTGCTTTTCAACATCCGCGCACATAAATATTTACTGTATAATCCGTCGCCGCAAAAGACAAATTCTCGCACAAACAAGAGCAGTTCAAGATAATTCGCGCATAAATATAACGCGCTTCAAGAGAACAGCATTCAATACATTCTTGGTCCACTACTTTCTTCTTATTTGCTACATCCCCCTATTCGTAACCTTGCTGTTGCAGGCAAACGAAGAATCTTGGAGAGAGAATGGCAGTGGCATAGCATGGAAATTGTCAAGCACGGTGGTCTTCATGAATTCTGCGTTGAATCCTTTTATCTACTGTTGGCGTCTTCGAGAGATTCGCACCGCCGTGAAAAAGTCTCTTTTCTGCAGAAAATGACTCTAAAGTAGAACAATCATCCTCGTCAGTATAAATTTATTTTAGATAACTAATGAAAAAAATAGTCAGTACTTTATAATGGACATAGGAGATGATTAATGCTCATAGGAAGCTTGAATTTTAGTGGTGAGAGAAGGTCTTAACGCTACATATTAAAGAAAAGAAACCCTGAAATATTCATGAAAATACTGATGAAGTCGTGACACGAGAAACAATTCATACATAACATCCTCTAATGTTATTGCATTCTCTTATATATCTAATATATATCAACCTTTCTAGCTATAAAGTTGATATACCAATATAACTCCTCGAATCATATTGATATACAAAGCTATCAGAGTTAAAGCGGAAATGATGTGCTACAGAAGAACAATAAATAAACAGAAATATAAAAAACCGTAATGGTACGATTCAGCGCCCGGGTTTAGGAGAGGTGCCAATTAGAAAATGGTCCTTTTTTCGTATTACCACGTAAAGTGAACAGCACCCAATATCAAGTTGTTGTTGGAAACGTGGCTGGGTTTGAAAAAAAGAAAAAGAAAAAGAAGAAGAAGAAGAAGAAGAAGAAGAAGAAGAAGAAGAAGAAGAAGAAGAAGAAGAAGAAGAAGAAGAAGAAGAAGAAAAACAGTAAAAAAAAAAGAGGTATCTCAAAAAGATTTTTGCAAGTGCTTTGCTAAAAATCTCTCGTCGTCCAACAGTTGTTTGCTAACAGAACCCTTGGCAGCTTGGAGTGGTGGGCTATAGCGTGACCTGAGTACCCTCGTATTTGTCATGTGCCTGATGTCTCTGTCTGGGGCGTACAATATTGGAAAGCAGGAGTGACAATTACCTTAGAAAATAATATTTTGGTACTTGTATTAGGATCTGGTTATCCGGAACCCAATGCAATAATTATATACCGTATTATTATATGGATCTCGATATTGTTAAACTACGAAGAAACCTTAATATGTTCACGTTACAGGAACTCAAAAATTAAAGAAGTGATAGCTAGGTATGAAAAAATTAAACTTTGCTGTTACGGGCATGAAACGTAACCAAGTCATAGATCTTATTATTAATTACCGTTTTTTGTTTCCCCATTTATTGAATAAGACTGGTACCAAAAGACAGGCTAAGCCTAAAAGCATCCCCCCTGCTAGCATAAAACTACCCCCTGAATAATTAGCTAAATTGGTCAAACAAATTAAAAAATAAATTACTATATTAACTAAATAATATTACTGTCTATATAACGGTATACTATCTATACTATCTACCTATCTATTGAGCTCAAATACTAACTACTTAATTCAACTTTTTATTTTTCTTATTATGTTTATTTTTTCGTGCCTCACGTTTTTTCTCAAAATATTCCCCTTGTTCTTTTGTTAATGGTTTTATACCAAGGCACTCATTAAAAAATTTATTGTAACTATATTTTTTGCCTTCAATTATTCCTTTACGTGTTATTCTATCATTTTCTCTTATTATCGCTATTGCTTATATATTCATTATATTCGACCTCTTTTACTATATGTTCTGCATTAAACGCTTCGTTGAAATATTTAGCAAATTTAGGATGCTCTTTTAAATCATATATTGGATAAACATATTCTAACTTAGCCTCTGGCTCAACTATTTCATTATTTTCTGGCTTAGCCTCAGGCTCATCAATAAACATAAATTTGGTATAATATGGCTTAGCCTTGGGCTCATTATTAGTAGTCATTATTTTAATCTTTATTAGCATCTTAATAGCATTCATATGCTGCTCGATCATTGAATCAATATGGTCATTCTATATCTCTACTGCACTAGGCATACTAGTATAAGGCGATATCCCTTTATAAGTGTTTCGTTTTTGCCAAATAATTAGTGAAAATAGGGGTGAAGTGTTGCTGCGGCCTGTTTTGTGGTGTAAAAAGTGGTCATGAGAGGCCTTTTGTAAGGGGTCAGGGAGAAACGGCACCTTTTTGCGCTTACATTAACAATTATAATTAAGAATAGCAAATTGTGTGATCGCAAAGAGCGATTGCTTGCCAATCTGCACTATTGAAAGAACTGAAGCAAACCTTAAGCGAGGTATATAACTTTGGATGATTAAAACACAAAAGGTAAAAAGGTGAAAAAGACATTATTAGGGATGCAAAATTTTTAGAACGTTTGCTTTTTTTTTTCAAATCCTATTAGCAGACTAGAGGATTTCAACAGATTATTGCTACATTTCGAGAAAATATAAGTCCCAATTTAAAGATTTCATGTCATCGTTATTCTGTTGCTATGGAACCGGCGATATCAACAAAACATACTCTAAAATTAAGTTCAGTGTTAGATATGTTGTTTCACTTTGTTGCTTTTTTTTCACTTTGTGCTAAGCTGCTAGGTCTCGAAATTGACTCTGAACTCTCATTTACTTACCATGTAGAGAAACTTTGTAAAAAGTTGTAGTTGTGATAAGGAGAATTTAAGCCGTGTTTTTAAGCTACAAAAGAGAGCAGCAAGGGTAATTTCCGACGCTAATAACCAGGTGTCTAGTGTTAAGCTTTTTAATAGTCTACAGTGGCTTCCCTTTTATGAAAAAGTGAAAATAGCTAAATGTTGTGTGGCATACAAACGCATCAAGGGTGAAGTTCCCTTATACATTGAAGCCTTCTTAAGACTCAACAGTCGGCAACATAAGCGTGTAACCAGATGTAGTAATATAATTTTATTTGCCCAAAATTTAATCGGGCGACCGAAGGCGGTAGGACGTTCGCAGTTTGTACTTGTCAACTCTGGAACAGCTTAAGTCTAGAACTTAGAAATGCAGTATCACTAAAATCCTTAAAGAATAATTATCGAAATATCTTATTTAAAGAGCAGCAGGAATTACACCATTTCATAGTTTAATCATATTCTTGCATATATTTCACTAGCCATAGCATTAGCTCTTATACTCATTTATATTGATGTAGAACTTCTATATTTTCTTAGTTTTATTTATTTTGTACTTAGACTTTGTATTTTCGGAATCTTATTTTTTTTGTAATTTTAATTCAGATAGAGGGCCACAAGTTTACTATTTTCTGTAACTATTCCGTGTTACCCTTTTTAAATAAAGTGTATTATTATTATTATTATTATTCGTACATGCAGTTCAGCGAAAGCATAAAGCACGAAGGGTTGCGACCTTGAAAAATGAGCGCGAGCCTCCTTAAGTCTGTTTTGTTTGTTTGTTTTTTTTGTTTTTGATGTATTCGCAATTTTACTCAAAAACGACGATGGCCTGTGGTGGGATATGAATCATTTTTTCAAGTGTGCTTTTAAAACTTTGGAGCAAGCAGGAAGAAGTAATCAACTTCATCATTAATGACAGTTACTTCTACTCCGTGACAGTTTTCTGAAGTCATTTGGGCTCCATTTGCTGGATATTTAAAACATTTTAATATTTATATGTTATTAAGGAAGAAGACCTAATAGATATATGTGGATTTAAATAGATTTAAATAGCTTATGAAACGGAACATCATAAAGGTAACTTTAGAAGCAGTCATATTCTTTACAGTGTATATTTTTTTAAAATTAAAATACGCCATTTCATTCATTAAACACTAAACCATCTGTCGCTACGTGCGAAGGCTTTCACCACCCTACGCAGTTAACTACCAAATGGAAAAACAAGCAATTATCAATTACAATCAATATTATTGTGGCCAACAGCAATGAAAGGCACACCCTGCGCGAAGGCGTTCACCACCCTACGCAGTTAACTACTAAATGGAAAAACAAGCAATTATCAGTTATAATCATTATTATTGTGGCCAATAGCAATGAAAGGCACACCCTGCGTGTTATAATTTTTTTTTTTTAACATAAATTTCATTTTCTCGATTCATGATCATTTCTGTATTTGAACGTCCTGGATGTTTTAGTATTACTATTATCAACTGAATTGCATACATGTGTTTTGTAAATTTAATGCAAAGAAAAATACTAAAATTGGGAACAGGAAACGGGTAACGAGCACTGGGAACGGGCAAATAAAAATGGGGACAAAACTGAACAACAGCTAATTTAAAACTAAGAGCTCTCAGTAACCTCATTTCCATTTCTCTGTTTTGTTCCCATTTGTCATTTTTCCGTTCCAGTGATCGTTACCCGTTGCCAGTTTCCAGTTTTGATAACATCAAAAGCTAATGAAACTTACTTCATTGTGACGATGTTTGCCAAAACGAGAAATTGATATGAGAAACTGAAACTTGTTCATTAGACTGGTCCCTTACTGCTGTCCCTCAAGACGCTTTTTACTAATTTAAGGTGCCTCAAAAGAGGCATTGAAGAAGATTTATTTCTTACTTCTTTTAATTAAAATTTGTTTGGCAAACGCTCCACTCTGACTAATATGAAGATTCGGGCCTAAGATGTTGTTAGGGATTTTGGACACCTTTACTCTTGACGTCAATCTAGGACGATGTTGATTTGTTATTATTATTATAGCTGTCACAATTTAACAAAATTCAAGCGCATTAGAAATTAAAAATTAATTTTTGGCGCCAGTGACGTTAAGACATATATATTTACCTGCTCTTGCGTTATTCAAAAGTGCAAAAAGAGCAGAATAAAAAAGCTTCGAGAAGCTTTACCTGTGAAAAAGTTCTGAAGGATTTTGCAAAAGGCTTAAGAAAAAAGAAACAAAAAATCGCGAAAAGAAGGGGACGTGGAATTCTGAATCGTGTTGCCAGCCAGGAACAACTTAAATTTCTTCCAATAAGGTAAGTTTTAACGGCCTTCCTGAATCTATAAACTGTAGTGAACAGTCGTCAAGCAATGAAAAACATTTAACTATTACTTGAAATATTTTTTGTTCAATTTTTGGTCACTTATGCGAACAGTTTGAAACGTTTAGTTTTGTTAGGGTTTTGAAATAATGATAATTTTCACTGACTCAAATGTAGAAGACGAGTTCGCTTTTTAACACTTCAAACTCTGTTTTTTTTCAGTGATCATACTTTGCAATGAAAACTAACTCTCTGAAGTCTTGAGTATTAGATTTTTTCATGGTACTTTATGGTTAAAAGAATTTAACGAGGTAAACACTCTCAACTTCTGAAAGACCAAGCGATGTACACCTTCGAAATACTGCTGAGACAAGTGTACCAAGAAAGATACTGCCAAAACAAAAAAACAACACACAAAACAAAAAGAGAAAACGGGCTAAAAAGCTGTTTTAAATGTAGCGTACTTTTTATAATTTGAATAATGATAAGTCTTCATTTTTCCGGCGATAAGGGCTATCGACTACGACATGTGTCAGAGCGCAATAGATATTTAATTGCCCTTGTGTTATTAAAAACTTCCAAAAATAAAAGAAAAAAATAATAACAAAGCTCTGAAAGTCCACATTTTGCCAATCGTTAGAAATTATTGCGAAAGAAAAGAAATTAATTCGTAACTGAGTTTCTGCCCTTTACCTGGTTAGCAAACTTTTCCTTGTAACTAACTAGAAAACTTGCTAATTCTAAGAGTGATGAAACATGTACGTCTGAAGGGAGCGAAGATTTAGCCCTACAGCGTGAGGCACAAACTTACCTGCCCCGACCACAAACGTATCTAAAATTTTGAGACAGGCTTTGTGAAGTCTAAACTCGTTCAACGAATCATTCTCAAACTTGGCAACTATACTTTTATCTTTAACTCTATTTTTAGCGGTGTCGACGGATTATCGCTAAAATGGGGATTGGGTCTATTGCCACTGTCCCTTTTTGTGTCCGTAATAAGGAGCTTTGACTATACAAGCGGCGTACGTAATTTATCCGGTGTTTTCTTTTATAGTGAAACCTTTACTAAGTGGACATCATATTGAACAGATAATCTGAATAAAGCGAAAGAGGTACTTGCATTTGCTGACATCTCTATTTTGCTGACAATCTCGTGGGTCGCGAGGTGGTCCATGAATACAGGTTTCACTGTAGTCCTTTCTAAAAGTTGGACCTAATTATAATTTACGGTGTCCGTTAAAATATTTCAGGACTTGTAGATGGTCAGTAAAATGAAACCAAGTGAATTTTTGAGAACATGAATGGATGAACTTGAGAAAGTGACTCGTCTTCCCATGATTATAAGGAGCAATGAACAAAAACACTTTGAATAGTTACACGGTCCTAAAATAACCATTGGAATCAAATTTTTTGTCATTACCGTTTTCGTTGCCAGAAAAGAAGGCTTTTTCTAGGTTTTCAAAGAACTACTTAATGACAAGATTACTTGGAAAAGATAGAGGACTGGCTACTTTTTTAAAATTACAAATAATTACATGACAATGTGCTTAGTTACTGGCCGTCCTCTGATCCATTAATTCTAAGGGCTATATGAATTTTTATTGGGAAAGAAGTACAAGGAAGGTTTGGCATCGTTGCAACTGATTTGTTTCTTCCGGCCTCCATCATTTTCAATTTTTTTTTATCAAATAATAATAATAATAATAATAATAATAATAATGAAATTTTATTAAACTCTTCTCAAATTGAAAATTAAGTACAAATTTAGTATAACTATAGTTAAAAAAAGACTTCTTGGTGGTCTGGTGGTTTTCAATAGAGCAAATGTAAACAACTGTCTATAAACTAAAAAAAAAGAAAATTTCTATGTTCATCCCAATGATAAATATAATAATTATTAAAATTTTACTATTTACAGATTCAAGAATATGAAATATTAAAATATATACCCTATGTACATTCTTCTTGTGTACGAAAGAGAATTGTCGTAAAATGACTATCTAAAGACTACTAATAACAATAATAATTAATAATAATAATAATAATAATAATAATAATAATAGTATCAGAGCTGGCTACATCTGGTAATGGTTACAATATCTCAAACACAAGTACTCCAATCAGCAATCTGTTTTATATGGATGATGTAAGATTGTACAGCAAGAATGACTAAGAACAAGTTGGAGAACAGAGAATAATGAAACGATTCAGTGATGATATCGGTATGGGTTTTGGACTAGAGAAATGTGCCAAAGCCAATTTCAAGAAAGGTTAACTGGCCTCAACTGGAAACATAGTAATAGATGATGACATAAAAATACAAGAGTTGAACCAGGAAGGCTGGTAACAGCTTAAGACCCGACCATAAACACCAGAAACTACCAGAAAGTAACATGTGGCCAGCAAGTGGAGAGCTAATGCTGAATGTGTTCACAACATGAAGAGACAGTGGACCGTATTGTATCTGAACGTGAGGCATTAGCTTAAACAGAGTACATCTCCAGGCACAATAAAGCTGCAGCGTATCTCCACTGGAGCATCTGCAAAGATCATGATATCGAGATTATAGACAAATGGTACGAGCACAAGCCAGAGACTTTGATGAACAATAAAGACAACAACATCACCATCATGTGGGACATGCCAGTCCATAATGATAGGACTATATCAAAGAACAGACCAGAAATCATTGTTAAAGATTCAGTGAATTCCACTAGCAAACTGATTGATATGACTATTCCATCAGATAGAAACATAGCACTGAAGGATATCGAAAAGAAAAGCAAATACAACGACCTAGAACTAGAAATACAGGCAATGTGGCAGATGAAAACCGAAGTGATCCCTGAGGTTGTTGGTGCACTTGGTACAGTAAAGAAGGGGATGGTAGAAAACATCAAGAAAGTATTAGAGAGAGCTACTGTGACAGATGTCCAAAAGATCTGCATGCTGGGATTTGCACGAATCCTCAGGAAGGTGCTTAGTGTATGAACAAAATGATTGATTTGAGTGACTGATGCTCCAGGTGCACGGTTTGTGGCCGACTGATGCACAAAAAGAACACCAGCAAAGACTGTGGCAGAAGAGATAATATTATTAATAAAAGGTAATAACATATATCACGAACTAGAGCCGGATATGTGTAAGTTGAGTGGCGAGACGGTAGAGAACGTAACCCATATCGTAAGTGGCTGCAAGGTGCTGGCGCAAAAAGATTGCAAACGGCGTCACGATAAAGCGGCATCTCTCATCTTCACTGGTGTCTCAGCTAGAAGTATGGGCTTGATGTAGATAGCTAGTGATATCCCCATAAGCCGAAGCAAGGGATGAAGACGTTAGAGATGATAGCTTTTAAGAGGGCATTGCCGCAAGGCGATGCGGTTTGTTTAAGGCTCTTCACCTCATGCCTGAATGCTATAGCTTGGAATCTCAAAGCAACCGAAGCGTACAAGTTGTCAAAACGAATCAGTCTGAGGACATCACATCTATTGTTCATCGATGATTTGAAGGTATTTGCTGCGTCAGAAAGTAAGCTACTGGGAGTTCTGAGAGCTGTTCAGGTTGACATGGAGTCTTTCGGTTTAAAGTGGAAAGGGAAGTGCGCGGTTGCGCAGAGAGTGTCTGATTCAAATCTGCGACTGAAACAGTCGAAAATTCGACTTAGGTTCAACATTTGATTTAGAAGTCGCATTTCACATCTGCCGAATATAAAGCATTAATTATAGAAACCCTTATCTGTATTGGATAAAAAAAATTTTCTAGAGAGTGGGAATATTTAAACAAACGGAGTTAAATTCGGTATCATCATATCCGAGGTCTGAATCAACTGCCGTAGTTAATTACTTTCATCAACTAAAATACATAAATGTGTTCGGCACTCATAAGAAATTCCACAAAACCGTGAAAGGTTTGAACCCAGGAGTCATTTTAAAAGTAGGTTGAGCTTGATCGTCCGGGTGAACGTAGTCCTGAATAGGACTGTTGTTGTTGACAGTGACTGACGATTCGACAACCTGCTGTGCGGTAGTCATCTTCAGAGTCAAAGTGAGTTATATCACGTCAGTTGATGGTATTATACTCTGGTTATTGATCTGATTGGTCGATTAAGTCGCGTTGTTATTGGTCGTCTGTCAGTTAAGCCGTGATGTTATTGGCTATGAAGACTCGTAACCAGTAATTGGTGCGTTTCGATCCGTCTATTGTCACAGTTAAACAGTCGCCTATTGTTAGTCAAATTGTCTCGTAGTTAGTTTTGCTTGATCTCGTCAATAAGTCGTTTGTACGGCGCTGGTAACTGTTGGCTACGATTCAGTGGCGTTTGTTCTAAGTTAGTAAACCAGCTTTCTAAAGTAAGACGTTGATAGTAGACTGTAGAATACGTCATACATGTCGCAGAGTCCCAGTCAATTTGATGTTTCGTCTTTAAATGGTGCTCAGCAATGTGATTGTTGACGTCACCATTCCTCGTCGCTCGTTTGTGTTCGGTAAGTCGCGTGCTTAGGTTTCTGTCGACTTATTGACAAGATCAAGCAAAACTATAAGCTTTTAGACATTTTCTCACCGCAAATAGAAAGAAAACGTCCCAAAGAATCTTTAGTTATAATTCTTGCTATAAAAGAAAGCTTTGGGCGATTTTCTTGCCTCGAGTTCATCTTTGAAAAAAGCAAACACCGGGAGGCCGGCTTAAAACATAAACTTAAGCTTTAAGCTTGAAGACTCAGGATTTTTAGACACTTTAATACTTGTCTTCGTGAATGAAAATTGTTGTCTCTGTATATGTTTCACCGAGTTATATTTTTTTTATTAATTGTTTGTAGTCTCTCTTGCAGTTTTAATCGCTGTGCCGTTTGTTTTCAGTCGTTCATGAACATCGCTTGTATGAGTACTCAAAATGGCGCTCGTATCAAATGCTTTCGAAGATTATATACACCTTATTCGATGGTTTAGCATATAATACGTGCGGATATTTTGCGAGTTGCGTAGTATTTTTCCGAGCCCCGCAAGGGCGAGGAAAAATACGAGCAATGAGCAAAATGTCTGCTCGTATTATATGCTAAACCGTCGAATAAGAGGTTTATTATTCCACTACAAAAAAAAAAAAAAATTATCTGGCAATTGGCTTCTATTTTTTGGTAAGAGTATTCAGAGACATTCTGATTCTGTCTGTGAGAATGACGTTAACAATTAGCAAAATGTTCGCGCGTATTATATGCCAAACCATTGAATGAGAGGTTAATTATTTTACTGCAAAAGAAAAATGGTATTTTGGCTTCTATTTCCTAATGAGAGTATCCAAAACATCCTGATTCTGTCAGCCACAGTTGCTCCTTTTGCATCCGCCGGTATTCGCCCTGTTGTAAACCGGTTAAACCAGGACACTACGGTGTATTACGGTCTCGTATTTTGCTTGTTCTCTTGACCTTATATGGCGAAATGACATAACAGTGGAATAATAAACATCGTTATAAAACCAATAAATATAAAATGAACATAATAAATTCTTTATTATGTTGAAGCGTAACTCTTTTAATGTTCATTCAAACATTTAACAGCTCGCACTGCAAATTTGGCGCTTGTCAAAAGTGAGAACCGGCTGGCCATATACGTGTTTTTGGAAATTTTTTTTCAACGGTTTCACTAAAAGCCCACGCGTGCCTCGATCGTCCTAAATATTGAATGAATGTAATTTGTATTGCAAAATTGTGAAATGCTACGTTCTGTCCGAGGTCTGTATGATCAAAACTGCGCCACATAGTACTGTTTCACCTAAGATGTGATGTATAAAAAGTATAAAAGATTGGTTTACTCCTCCCCAGATTTGTTAGTAAGATTTTGTAAAGTAAACTTGTCGAACGCAAAAAATGCGGCCTGATTTCTTTCCCAGGCCTAATCTACTGTGATCAAGAACCATTATGGCTCTTTAATGTGATCGAAGACAATTGCTATTTTTTGGATGTACATGTAAGGCTATTAACTCGATGTAAGATATGGTTCACTCTTGGACTGTTTGCAAATCATTTTTCTCTAAAATCACTTAGCCTTTCCCTTAAAAGTCACATGAATGTACTCTAAAGTTAACTGACTTGTGGAATACAAGTTTATTGTTTGATTTTAATCATAACTATATATTTACAATACGGCCAATTAATTAGGTAAGCAGAGTAGTGTTGCACAGGGCTCTGACAATAAGCTTGGGCTACCTGTGTTGTGGCAAGTAACAGCGACGGCAAGAGAGGCGTGAATGGAGGGTGTACAAAGTTAGCAGCTCTTTTCAGCACCACTGAATCCAGTTTTATTTGTCTTTCTTACAGTTTTTCGAAGAGGAAACAAATGGAGAAGAAAACCATATGCTCTTTGTTTGTGCTCATTGGTATCATGATGCTTCAGTTACAGTGGAAAAGCGAACCGGAAATAATAAGAAATCTACATGCACAGGTAGCGTGTGAATAAGACTGAACGAATGCTTATTGGGACACATGCTAATGGGGCACATTAGTTTTCAATCTGCAAATGAACAAGTTAAGCCAAACGACCAACTAGTGATGAAAGAGGCTGATTTTGTGTAAAAGTGGCCTTTGTGGGCATTGGACAAAAGAGAGATCACTATTTACATTTTACAGAATCTGATGCAATGAAAATTATCAACAATTATTGAGGTTGGGTATGACATGAATAATTATGCAGATCGAATATATGAATAATAAAGCAGGAGTGTGTAGGTGGATTACATTGCCCACCGTCTAAGATCTTCATAGCTTTTCTAATCACTCAAAAGCTGTAGTTTAATAATTATTTATTATTCGTTTAGAATAATCCAAAGTTCCAAACACCCATACCTCCACGTAAACTTTCTAAATAATTTTTTGTTCCTTGGTAGTTTCTGAATATGAACGGTTATTTTTTCAGATATTCTCAAAAAAGAAGTTGAGATGAGTAAATGGAAATATTTTTGCATATTCCTTTATTACCAGAGCCCCATAACTAAGAAACTTTGGTAATCCATCCATCCGAGAAATTTGGTAATCGCGTGACCGTCCACCCGTCCGTCCGCAACACAGGCAAGTGTGGGAGCCTGTAACCTGTGTTTAACCTGATTATAGACATCCATATTATGGTTTATTAACAGGTGTCAAAACAGGTTATCCACTGACCAGTGTCAAATGACCGTATCGTGGGCTCATGTACCAACTTATGTAGGTCACGTGTTTTTTGAAGTTTTCCGCTGACCAGTTGTTAGCTTTTAATTGATCCTGGGGTCAAGCTTATGTTTTTCATTCATGGTTTTCGAGTAAAGTTAAGTATAGATTTGTGGTCTTTTCAATAGTTTAAAGTTCGTTGTCTGCGGTAAATGGAAAATGCATAAACGGGAGCTTCGGTTTTAGCTCTGGCTAAATCTATTTAGTATATACTAAAACAGTGGATAGTATTTTTCGCGCCCTCTGATTGGCTACTCAATCAGTGAATATCCTGCACTATTCACTGATTCACCTCCAGTTCCTCCGAGCGAACGACGTGTAAGTTGCGAGCAAAATGCCTTCCTGGTTTGCTGCCGTAACAAACAAAGAATTTTCACAACTAATCAAGCAAGCTGTTTCCGAAATACACGAAGAAGGTGAGGAAGTTCGGTTTGGAAGTTTTAACAGGTATAAAACTTTGTCTTTTTGACTTGAATTTAACGATAAAACCGGTGAAAAAGTTTTTTGTTTACAAAAGCAAATTAAGCTTAAGTCTTGCGTTACTTTATTTAGTTGACTTGTTCATGAATAAACCTAAAACTAAATTTTATCGTCTTTTTTACAGAATGATTTTGTATACACAAAGAATTCACAACTCCTTTTGAAGAAATTTCCCCGCAAGGGCTAAACAAATGCCTTCAAAAGTTTTATTTGTCGGCAAGAAAAAGCGACGACCGCGGCCGCTCGGTCATTTCGCGCCAAAATTGTAATCGTTGGAAAAAGTAAATGAGTTTAAAATCATCATTTTTGTGCTCAATTATCTCACTGTTTTAGTATATACTAAAACAATTATTCACCTCAGTGTCGGCGGCTAGTAGTGGGTATTTACCTCGCCGCTTCTCGGGCTCGGTAAATATTCATCACTAGCCACCTCCACTTCGGTGAATAATTGTTATATATTATTTTTAATCAGTGATTCTGCTTTTTCGTCTTAACATGGCCCTTCTTTTAAACATCTCTTAGATTTGATGAGGGCGGTCGCAGTTTGCAGTCATCTCGATTCACCTAAAAAGTCATTACTGCGCTTTTCACAAACATGCGAACTCTAAAGTTCAAAAGCCGCCTTCACAATTGCGTTTTTCGCTGCCGTCAATCATAATTACGATCACATGCAACGAACCTTGAAACACAGAAACACACAAAACGGATCGAAATCCACCAACCACAAATCACAAACCTTGACCTTTTGAACCCGTTAAAGTAAAGTTTTGTTTCCTAAGAGGTCTGTTAAGATGATTGACGGCAGCGAAAAACGCAATCGTCAGTTGGCTTTTGAATTCGCATGTTTGTGAAAAGCGCAGTAAAGTGTTAGAGAAGCCAGATCGTTATTACAGTAAAGTCTGATTTGTTATTATGACGACATAAAGTTCAGGGGCGGTTTGTTCAAAGCCGGGTTAAGATAACTCAGGATCAGTGCGAAGTTTGAATTCAGATATGAAAGCCAAAAAAGCAAATTCAGTTTGATTTTTTTGTCTACAATTTGATGATTAGCTACTCTAAAAAGAATAGAGAAAATTGTCCAAGAAAATGCTTTTGATTAAAAGAAAAAGAGACCCGGGTTTGGATTTAACCCTGGGCTAGCGCTAATTGGCCTTCGAAAAACTCGACCAATGGAGCAGCCTTGATATTAATGTGGTTTACGATACCTCAATGGAGTCATATGTACCCTGTACATTGAGGTAATTCCCTTGAAAATCGGATCTACTATCCAGATTTTTTTTCAAACTTGGCACAAATGTCAAACTTATATTAGGCATTCAAAAACCGCAATAAAAAGATGGGGTCACCGTGCTTGTTTTAGCTTGTGTTCCCGTGATTCTGAGTGTTTTTCCTTGTTGCGCTCAAAATGTTCAAACTTTAAACAACCTTCAAAAGTCTTATTTCATAGCAAAAACTATGAATCTTACTAAAACCTTAAGCCCGTTTGTTTGTCTGGGCTATAAGTTTTTTCAGTTAAAGGAGCTGTGTCACGAAATTCAGCCAAATTGGGAAGTTGTAAAATGCCCTTTAAATTAAGAGAAAAATAAAAATAAGCGCTTAAAACTCTAAAGGAAGGTTAAAATAACATAACATTAAACAACAGATGCCAAGGATGGGCAAAACTTAAGAAGATTGAAACGGATTGAAATTAGGGTTTTTGAAAACTGTTGAGCCTAACAGTTTTTCAAAGTTAATCCCTGCTTTTTGCAGCTTCAAAAATAATGCTCTGGAGACATGTTTGTTTGTCTCGGATCTCTGATTTTGTCATTTACATGTAATTTCTTTGCTTAATTTAAGTTCCATAGCGACTGAGGGCGAGTAATTGGCAAAATTAAACAAAATGAACTGGAATGCCGTGACACAGCCCCTTTAAGTGACCTCAAATTACCCGGTTACCTCTCTGTTGCTCTAAATGCGGAATTCACGTCATTTATATCTAAAAATTATAACTTCTAATACCCAGTTTTTTTCTCCTCAACATATATTTTTTGTGTAGCCATAACGAGTAAAAAACACAAATAAAAAGGTGGTGGTGGGTCACCGTTCTCGTTTCATCGCAAAACGACATCAAATGGACAATTTCGCTTCAAATGATCATTTTGCGCGAGGGGACTAGGGCGAATTTCAAGAAAAACATCTTTTTAGCCGGATAGAATTATCAAAATCGCAGTTAAAAGCATTATGACTACAAAAGGGCCACAATTACCTCTTTTTATGCGACCAGTGAAAATCGCCGCCACCTTTTAAGTCGCAATGTTATGCGCTCTAGCTGATGCGCAGTGCGAAACAAAGGAATTACCTTAAGGTAACGAACAATAACAATTCAAATCTTTTTTTGACCCCCAGTTATCTTTCTTATGCGTTTCGAAAAGCGTCCTAGCGAGGATCAATAGAAAAAGGTTTCATTCGCGACACTCATTAAAAAAAATCAAAAGTAATAATGGGACTTCTGAATTAATTTAAAAGTGTCTTTTACTTCAGAAGGGACGTTGAGTCAGGAATGCTCTGTAGGCAATCGGCCCCGGCAAGAGGTTGATTATGGTAGTATTGTTTTTCATTGCCGACCATGTTTGAACATGCTCGGTGATAGTGTGACCGTGGTGTGTGACCATGATGTGTTTTAACAGAGCCTAAAAGCTCTTGACCATGGTACATAGCCAACCATGGCGACAAAGTAAATTACTGTTTTGTACTCGGTGAAAGTCGGTAAGAGCACATAATAGAATAGCTATGTTTTTGTGATAAACTCCAAGATTACGAAACAATTTCTGCTTTAAAACATTTTTTTTTCGAATTAAATACACAAGGCCCTAAACTCTTACATACCACACAGGCGCTTGTAGTTAGCAGGTTCGACAATATTTGTGTAGATCTAACATTTTTAAACCTCTTTTCTTTCATAGATTGAAGCGTTGGAAAGGGTTGTCAACAATTTAAAGGAGCTGGCATTTTCTGCTGTAAAAATTTTTGATGTGAACAACGACCCCAAGGCTTTTTCGAAACGGTTAGACACCACAATTGACTTTCTACCTGCAAGCAACTTATGGTTTTTCAAGGTACAGTATAAAAACTTGAAAGGGTATGCTACATAAATAAAATGTTTTTATTTACGCCTGTTGCTGTTGTTGTTGTCATGCTAGCTATTCCATGCTTAACTGTTACCTGAAAAATTTATGTTATTTTCCCCATATCTTTAAACCAGCACATCATTCCTGCAGCTGAGGCCTTCGTTATCAGACGTTCTTTTCGTGGAAGGTAAGGCAGTAGGCTCTAATGTAATATTAAATCACCTAACATTTTTCGACCTCCTTAAGTACATTTTTTTTACCAGAGAGATCTTTCTAGGCTGGTGAGTGATGTAATAACACGACAGGACTTCGAGCAAACAAGAACCAAACGAACAGACGTTTAATATATATATTCGAACCAGAAAAGCACAAGCGAAACTAACGCAAGCAAAACTGAATATTTACTGTAACTGGCACGTGCATATTGAAATATAAACCCGAAGCGTGCTCATTTACAATAACATATAGATTTAGCCAGGGCTAAATCAATTTAAAAACTTGTAATCCAGAAATCAGTTAATTAACTGGTGAGATCCATATGACTTTTATGGGTGGTGCTGGGTCATTTTAGAGAAAATATAATTAATTAATTTGCAAACAGAGCAAGAATCAAACAGCGTCTAAAATCTTACAGTGATTAGGCGTGAAAAAAAAAATCTTCCCAAGCAAAATAACCTGTTTTCCCAGCTACACCGTCTTTATATAAAAAGGGTAATTGGACAGTCTCGAAATATGATTTTATTCTATGAAGGCCGTTAAGACACGATAGTCCTCGGTGGCAGCCAATTTACAAGTTATAACTCACCGAACGGCCAAAATGAAATATCAGGCCAGAGTTTTTTTTGGTTGGCTAGCGTAAACCAGCCTTTTTACATTCACCTTTGAGGTAAACAGAACTATCGGGCATTGTTTGTTTATCGTTCAGACCAAGGACAGAATTTATGCCAAGTTTGCCCTAAATCTGCAGTTTTTTTACAGGATAATATTACAGGACAAATTGCAGTCATTCAATATTCAGGACGCGCTTCCCTTCCACAACAAATTATATAAAATGACAGCAACATATAAACGCTTTTATATAGAGAGTTCATGACCATTAAACGGAACTGTTCAGTCGGGTCACCATGCTGTTATGTAGTATGCAGGGTTACAATGGGCTCAGTTTAGCAAAAACTTTCGAAAAATCCTATTCTTATTCAATTTCCTAAATCACCCGTCCGCCCAGCCACTTCTGAATTTTGCCAAGCGCCAAATGTGCAGTGCGAGCTGGTAGTGTTTGAATGAACACTACGCCGTGTTTGCAGTATTCGAGGCAATAATATCGCTCAAAGCTTTTTTTTTACAACCAATATACCACACCCCACAAATAATGTTGGACGCGTGTATCCAGAATTTTTTCCGATTTTTAACTTTGTATAGGGTGGGGGGGAGGGAGAAATGCAATAAAAATTTCGAAAAGGATGCGCTGTTTTAAGAGGGAACGGAGAAATGCAACAAAATATAAATATTGCGGTATTGACCCAAGAAACTTTTGTCCAGGATTGTCTGAATCCTGGTTTTTTGAAAAAAGTCTGATTTTTTTTATTTTTCCCTTGCGTTTTAGGAAGTTTCATAAAAGGTAGGTGATCACATGCAATAATAATGACTTTTGAAACTATTTTCTCGAGATAGTACGTTTTTACAAGGCAGTTCGCTCATTAGCCACATTGAGCCCATTCCCCTACACTGGAGCTGAGTATAGCGGAAATTGGTCAGGCACGATGTTTCGAGCATCGCACACAGTACTCGGTCGCAAAAACACAGTGTATTATCAATATTCGCTAAAAATTAACTAAAGAAACACGGCTCAGGTATATTTCAACCCAAAATTTATTGCATTTGAAATAATATGCGTAAAAATGGCCATCCCGTAAAGTGAATACAACAGTACTCACTTGATTCAGTTCCGGGCTAGCAAGAGCCTACTAAATCTGCAAGCGGACAAGTCTCTCCCACCTCACACTGACGCCTCTGTTCTTACCAATGAGATGGGTGAATACTTCATCCATGATAGTGGCTATTAGATCAAAGCTAGCTGGTGACACGGTCTCTCCTGCGGTTACTGAGCGGGCGCCTCACGGTTCATCGAGTAGTGGTGACCTTGTCACGCTATCAGAGTTTCAGTCTCAGAGGCTTTAAGGAAGATGGCTGTGGCTTCTATGAAGACATGTACTCTGGACCCTCTTCCATCATCCATATTGTCGGTTTGCATAGAGGAGTTACTACCTTCCAAACGGGCGTGGCTGTTTGATTTTCACTGAACTGAAACGCAGTTCCATTGCGTTTGGCAAATATGCTACAAACATTCTATGTGCGCTAACATATCACACTTGCGACTAATACTTTACAGAAGTTTGTCATATATCGAAACTGAGTGTGTCGAGGTCTAGGAAACCAAGCCAGCTCGGTTGTCTGGGCTCATTAGTATAGAGGGTCCTTTAAAATCGCTTGTTAAGGGGGCATTCTGGTTGTTTTTTCGGGGAAAATGATGGTGATTTGGGAAAGAAATAAATAAGAGTAGAAAAGGTATACACATAAAGCAGTTAGTCCGCTAATGGGATCAGAGGCACTCCTTGTTGGAGTCTCTGGTATTAATTTGTCTTCTGATTATTCACTTCATATTTTAATTTCTAACAACCCCTAAATCCAATATTTTCCAACTTTTCCAACATTTTTAACATCCTCCCTAATTTTTATACATTAAAAAGATTCGAAGAATCATCCAGAAATTCTCAAAAAATTATTGAACCAAGGAATCCATCTTAATTGAGTCATTTTTTGATTCACGGATAACTTGGACAGCGGATAACGCGAGGAGAGCAGAGGAAAGTCATTTGGATTATAGGGTATGGTTGCAAGAAACTCCCATGATTTAATCTAGAGTAGCTTTAAGAAAGGAATTAATTATGGTTGCGTGTTTAGACCTTAAGACCAATATTTACACCGAATGGTGACACTAGTGGCAAGTCCTAAGGGCGACCCTTTTCGTAGACCAAAAATCCGATACAACTTTGTTTTAGGATTAGCTACAAGACACCATTAAATGGTCGAAAAAATAATCCTACCGTTTGTCGATAATTTTGGGTTTGCTGACCCAAAACGAAATCTGCTTAGCTGATGTTTTGATTCTCGGACAAGTCTCACCTCCGGACATTTCTCTTATTTTCTTTCTTACCCAGCTATTTATCTCTAAACGTGACATACCGTAAAATTCCGATAATAAGCCCCGGGTCTTATATTTTTCAAAGGCCCTTTTTGAGGGGCTTATTTTTGGACGGGCTTATATTCGGAGGGGCTTATGTACGGAGGGGAATTTGCGTTTCAAAATCGATTGGGCTAGCATATAGTTGGAAGGAAATTAACCGTTTTTGCTTTGCTTTACTTTGTATTTGAGGGTAATTTTCCAAGTACAAGCCCCCGGGGGGCTTATTTTCTGAGGGGCGATTTCACGGAGGGTTTTTTGTGTTACGAGTTTAGGGGAGCTTATACATGGAGGGGCTTATTTTCGGAATTTTACGGTAGTTTCAGCATGGGATTCAAATATGCCAGCATACCAGCAGTTTCAAAAGCGCATTTACTAGAATTTTGAATGAAATATTGGTCAATTTTTTAGTCAGTGCCAGTAATGAATTAGGTAAAGTTTGGTAGGAGACGGAAGAGGAAAATCTAGTTCCTGTTGTAAAAATAGTAAAAGGGACGGGAGACGATTCAGGAAGAGGATCAGTATACTGTGAAGAAGGCTTTCTCCCATTCACTCAAGCCTTCCCTAACCCCCTCTAAGTAATGATCGGTTTCTTAAAAACTTACTCACTAAGTATTAGTCACAAGTGTGATATGTTAGCGCACATAGAATGTTTGTAACCGGTTAATGATATTTACTGTTTCTTAAAGAGCCTATTTGCCAAACGCAATCGATCGTGGAACTGCGTTTCAGTTCTGTAAAAATCAAACAGCTACGCCCGTTTGGAAGGTTTTATCTTTTACGTGTTTCAACGTCGAAAAGAAGCCCTAAACGAATACAGCTGTCTCTATTTTTTAGGATTGCCTTCGGCTCCTGATTGATTTCAGATTTGCCGATTTCCGGATGATCCGGATTTCCGGATTTCCGGTTTTCCGTATTTCCGCATTTCAACATTTCCGGTTTACGTGTCAACCTGCATTTGACCTTGCAGAGCCGGTTGAATAGAAGGTTTCTTGGAGGTTGTAGCTCTGAAATCTCAGTTTCCTGATCCAAAATGAGATCTTCCAGTTAATTTTCTGATTCTCGAGCAAACTTTCACCTCTGAACGGTTGTTTTACCGAGCTATTTGGCTCGAAACGTGACATAGTTTCACCTGTTTTGATCTGTTATCTTGGGATTCAAAAATGGCCGCATACCAGCAGTTTCTAAAGCACATCTTACTGGAATTTTTGTGGAGTCCGGCATCTCAGGGATTGGAATATGTCTCAATTTGTGAGTCAGTGCCAGTAATGAATCAGGTAAGCCGTACTTTTGACAAAATCTGCTTGAGATAGATCCTTTATGCTAAATCTGAAAATATCGTATTAGCTCGCATACGCGTTGATACAAATGGTCATAACTTTTAAAATACTGAAAACGTACATGGGGTTTTGTATATTATTAATAACAGGTGGTCTATCTTTGCGTCTATTTAGTCTAGAGCTTTCATCTATGTCCCAAAAGTCAGAAATAAGCTTTTAAAACAGGGTCATTTTTGGCCTTTCGCTCCAAGGCAATTAGTTGGGGTCATATTTTGCTTGATTTCGTCTTTCCAGCTAAATTTAGTGGATAACCATTACTTTCAGGAAAAACTAGAGATGTTTACCTATAAATAGGTATAAAATTCATTGGTAGATGTTGCAAATCAAACATTTTACAGCGCCGCAAAAAATGCCAAATTTTCAGTTTTCAAGACGTGTAAAATGGCCGTGGCGGGACAAAATACTCGGCGCCCCCCAGCGCGGCCAGAAAATTATTGTGAATCAAAGCAAACCTATTTTAGTTATAGTCTCGATAAAGCCTTTCACTCGCCAGAGTTTGAGGCAAAATTATTTTTCACGCGAAATTGAGTGGGCGGTTTTTACTGAGACAGCCTCTTAACACGGGCATTTTGATGCTGCATTGTTGTGAACAGAAGTTCGGTTGAAGGGCCTTGCAGGTTGAACCGTTCACAAAGAGTCTTAGACACAAAACTGACATTTAAATGATCGTCGAGGACTGCATACTGCAAGATTTCCTTCTCTGGCTCTCCCGCTGGCCTGACCCACACTGGTACTATTATGGTGTGATCAAATTCACCGCTTTGTTCAGGAGTTTGACATACCCTCATACAATTTGAGATGGCAGCATTGTCTTGTGTTAGTTCCTTGTGAAGGCATGTGGGATGTGTTCCTGAACATGTTTTAATTTTGGATTTCAACCTCTCCTTGCAGTTCGCTACCCGATGACTCTTACTGGCTGCACAACCCAAACACAAACGTTCGCGGAAGAAGAAGTCTCTCCTTTCACTGAAAGGCTTTCTACAGAAATCAGTGCAGTCATCTAACTTGTGCTTTGCACCACAAAACAGACACTTCGTCAAACCATTTGGACCAGGGTCCTTTGATTTACTAGAACTAGTGGGGTCTGATTTACCGTTACCACGACCCTTAGCTGATGTAGACAAAAAACTACCCTTCTTATTATCTGGTTTCGGCTTCGGATTTCTGCTAAATCTTAGACTACTTGATGTGGCGAGGCCTTCTAACTCTGGGATGTTTGCCTTCTCTGTTGCTTCTCTGATGAAATCCGCAAACTTGACAAAGGTAGGGTAAGTGGCTTCACCGTGGGTATGTCTTCATTGTTTAATTGCATCTCTCCACTTGGTTTCAAGGTAGTAGGGTAACTTGGATAGTAACTTTACATTCTACTTTGCATAGTCCAGTACCGAAAGACCTGGAATGGTGTTCTTTGCTGCCAATACCTTTTCTAACATATCTGAGAACTCCCTTAAGGCACTGGCATCCTTGGGTTCTATCTTAGGCCACTTCTCCAACTTGTTAATAAATGCTGTACTCACAACATTACAGTTTCCATACCTTTCCTGCAATACAGACCTGGCTTAACTTTCTGACAAGCATCTTCTGTCCCAATCAGAAGATAATATTCCACAACTTGCTTTGGCTTTCCAGTAACAAACTGATTCAACATATTCAACTTGATGTCTGCTGCCAGTGGTCTAGAGTCAACTAGAGCATTAAAGTCACTCTTCCACACAGGATATTTCAGGGGGTCACCTTCAAATACAGAAATGGTCAGTTTTGGAAGTTGTTCAGAAACAAACAGTTCTTTGCTCACAGTACTTTGTTCTAAGTTAGCTTCTGTTAACTTGTCCATACACCTTTCTAATGATGAAGCAACTTTTTCCCACCCTTCACAGAAGGAGTTAACTTGACCTTGAGGATGAACAAACTGGTAACTTGAAGGGGAATTCATAACTGTTGACATAATTAGGGTTCGCTACAACAGGGTCCTTTGTTTTCGGCATTCTCTGATAGATCGACAATTAAAGGCGAAGACTTCTCGCAAACATCATCCAAACAATTATTTGAAGCAAAACTTACCACCTCACCACAAGCATCCGACATTGAAGCCTCTGGAATATCACTCACCTCTCGAGACTTGACAAGCACTGAATCCAAACCAAAGGCAATCAGAACTAACTCTATACAAAGGTTTACACAACTTGGTATCCATTCAAATCCTCCGCAGGTCGTCCGACTCTCGTTATGGGCTATTGACTCAGAGGCCATAAAAGCGAGAGGAATAATTGTTTTGGTAAAATCCAACTAGTTGGTCAAAAATATCGAGAATAAAAAAAATTTAGCTAGTTAAAGCTAAAGTAAGCTTTTTTTGCCGCCAAAAAGCCGGCGCTTTTCGCTACTAGTGGGCTATAACATATAGCCTAGTAGTAGCTCAACCAATCAGAACACAGCATTGATAATAGACCACTAACTAGATTTTACTGAATAGTGATAACTCCTTACTACGGCATTGCTGATGAGTGAAACAAACCTTCTGTTCTCCTTGTCTTAATTTCAGACTACGCCCGCTCCGTCTTTATTTTCAAAATTTTACATTCCTACTTAAAGCTAAATTTAGAACCACGAGAAAATTGTCAACAGTATCCACTAATAGGCCCAGAGTGAGACCTACCCCCAGATCTGAAACTTCAGCTAGACCTAGCAGCAAGCCCGAGTACAAATCGAACGTACCAAACTTATCTACAACACTACTGCCATCGTCTCCAGATGATTGGACAACTCAAGCTTCTTTCCCCAACGTAGGAACGTTCACGACGAACAAGGCGAAATTGATACACGTAAAAATTGTAAGTGTTAAAATTAAGGTCATCAACCGCAAGACGGTTAACTCAAAACATTTCCCTGTATAGGTATTCATGGCCCAGTTAGTAGAAGAGCACTGCATCTCTAACTCAAAAGGCCTTGGGTTCGAATTCGATTGAGGTGCCCTAGATTTTATTGGGCGGGGCTTGATCTGAAATTGCTTTTAAGGTACGTTAAAAAAAGTAACAACAAAAACTGTAACTTGTTTTGTAACATTACTGCAGAACGAGTTGGAAAGTGATGTTGAGCTTCTTTAATACCACCCACGTTCAAACCTGTCTGGCAACAAATCACGTTGCAAAAACCTGATTTGTGACACTTGTAAAAAATATTTTAAACAAGTATCTAGTGTTTTAATCTATTTGATTCAGTCATTTTATATTCTATATTCAAAGTCTTCAGTTAATCTGAATCCGACGGGATCAAGGCACGTCAACATCGTAAGTTCATTTCGTCGTGATGCGTAGAACTTCCGTCACTTAATTTAAGTTCTTTATGATATGATGTCGTTGTATTTAGTTAAAAAATTGTTAGAAATGGGAATACATATACACGAACCTAAGTCAGCTTCTTGATGCGTAATTTTTTCATCCGTTTTAGTACCTCATGTTTATCATTCAACTTCAAATACAGCTAAATGGGAGAAGCAAGAATAAAAAATAGGAGACTACTCGTAAAATCAGAGTGAATAACCTTGTGTGGCAACTAAGCGTGTAGTAGAAGCTAACTTTCTAGGAAAGGACCAATAGGCTACTTGCACTAAGAGGTCACGTGACCAATGCTTTCTTTAAACAATGAGTTGGAATCTTGCTGATGCCAAAAATTGTTAGAGCACATAAAAATTATCTTACACCCGAAATTTGAGAGGAAACGCATTTAAGGGAGATATTTTGTGGCACTTTGATTTTTCAGTAGATTAGTATGATTTGTATTGGCCGCCATGTTGGAGGGCATGCTCTTGCCCTCCAACAAGGCGGCCAAAACTACTTCTTGCTTATATCTTGTTCAACGTTTCATAGTTACGCTCAAATGTGCTGTAAACGTTATCACATCATCTTTTCAACATTTTCCTTGAAGTTTAAGTGCAAAATTTGTGTTCAGAGAGAGGTAATTCATAATTTCAAAAATCGCATTTTGGTCACGTGACCATTTACGAACTTATTCATTTTAAGAAAATGGTGCGGGTTTGGAAAACCAAATCACCATTATTTTGTTTAAGATATGACCCACTAATCGTTTTTCGAAGGCAAAATTATATAACTTTCATTTTCATAAAAACGGTGTCACATGCCTCTTAGTGCAAATGGCCTATTTATATGCAGAGTAGTTGACGTAAAACAAAAGAACCTTTTGTTTACTGTTCAGGGAAAATTCTGCTTGGTATTGTTTCATAGTTTTTGTACTTTTGTTTTTCGTAATCTGGGTGCAGTAAACGAGATGAATGCCAATTTCACGCGCGTTTTGTCCAAATTCTAACAATTTCCCGATCTTTTAGGCGAGGGAAATTATTGGGATTTGGACTACACGCAAGTGGAACTATTCGCTAGTTTCACGAGTATACCGTTTGATCGCCTATTGCTTTTGATATCATGGGTGACAAATAACCCTCACAATCATTTTTACATGATTTATAGTATCGAACGAGAACTCCACACACTGAAACGTTTACAGCTTAAATTTTGGCTTAAGTTCGTAATTTTCAGATTTTTTTTCTAACAACCTGATAGAATCCTTCTTAATGTGCTCTTTCGTGTCTTCAGGTTTTCTATTCTCCCCACATTTTCTTTTCTTTTGTTTCTTTTATGTGCTTATTATTATTAATGTTATTTTATTAGTATTACTTATAATGCATTTAATGTATATATATATTTCTATTCTATTTTCATGTAGTGACAGCTCGAAGATATTAGCTTGTTAGCTACTCTAAAATTCAAGTATAAATAAAATTTCTGTTATGTTATGATGTCCTTTTATGCTCTGACATCCTCATACCATTTTAAAGCTTCGACGCTATTTTGGGACTGAGACAAACGTAGCTTTGCAAAGACAATTAAATTTGTAATTTCACATGAGAAATTATAAGTTAAAGCTATAAGATTGGGGTCAAAACTAAGGAAAAATTTGTCACACATGATATTGTATTGTTTATTCCCTTTAATTTAATCAGATTTGAAATTAAAGATAAGACGGAACATGAGGTTATTCCTACTTTTCTGGCTTTTCTTTGTTTTATGTAAATGAAACCTGCAAATAAAGGCAACAGAAAACAAAACAGGATCAAATAACGTTAGCTCTGTAAGTTTATTTCTTAATACATTTCATTTCTACTATTATATATTTGAATTTTCCTATTATATGGCTTTTATTTCTTTCATATTTATCAAATCTGCAAATTAAGGCAACAGAAAACAAAACAGGATCAGATAACGTTAGCTCTCTAAGTTTATTTCTTAATACATTTAATTTCTACTATTATATATTTGAATTTTCCTATTATATGGGTTTTCTTTATTTCATGTTTATCAAATATGCAAATTAAGGTAACAGAAAACAAAACAGGAACAGATAACTACAACTCTGTAAGTTCATTTCTTGATACATCTAATTTCTGATATTATAATTTAATTTTCTTCTGATATGGCTTTTCTTTCTTTCATGTTTATCAAATATGCAAATTAAGGCAACAGAAAACAAAACAGGATCAGATAACTTCAAATCTGTAAGTTCATTTCTTGATACGCAGCGGAGCGCAGCGGAGCACCCTGGGTTAGAAAATTTGGTTATCTACCCATCCGAGAAATTTTGGTAATCACGTGACCGTACGCCCGACCATCCGTCCGCACCACAGGCATACCAATGTAAAATAATTCAATTAACAGGTACGACACCACAGACAACTGGAGGTGTTTTTGGCGGGAAATAGTATTGCCGCCCAGACTTTTAGAGAGAAAAAACAAGAACAAAGTCGTGTCTTTTTCGACGTTAATTTTGATGTTTACACTCACGTGGAGAAAGAGAAAGAGAGAAAGACGGAGAAAGAGTTAGAGCGAGTGATTAAAAAAAAGGAATCGAATGTCGTTGGGAGAAAAACATGAAAATTTCCTGGCGGCGGTGCCGTAAGAAAATGAGAAATGCTACTAGCAGCCAGCAAGGTGAAAATAAACGGCAGTGAAAAAATAAAAGCGAACATGAACACGGGAAACAAAATCTTTGGTATGCACGTGCGACAATTCCTCCATAAAAGTAATGTGTAACTAGGAAGTTTGACGTTTTAGTCTTACAAAACGGCATTGTAGTCGTGCAAAACAACGGCAAAAAAAGACAAAAAAGCGTGCTGCACGTGCGAATTTGTTTTAATTTGGCTAATAAGAAAAAATAGTGTGCTGCACGTGCAAATTTGTCTTTTTGCTCATTAGATCTATTCATCTTGATGCTCGTTTTCATTGCCGTCCCCGTTTAGCATTACACGATTTATTTTTTTGTGTTTATAATTATTATTAACCAGAGCTTCGCTTTTAGCCCTGGCTAAATCTATTTATTACATTTAATTTCTGCTACTATATTTGAACTTCCCTATACGTGGCTTTCCTTAATCTTTCATTTTCATCAAATCTGCAAATTAAGGCAACAGAAAGCCAAACAGGATCAGATAACGTTAGCTCTGTAAGTTTATTTCGTAATACATTTATTTTCTACTATTATATATTTGAATTTTCCTCTGATATGGCTTTTCTTTCTTTCATGTTTATCAAATCTGCAAATTAAGGCAACAGAAAACAAAACAGGATCAGATAACTTCAAACCTGTAAGTTCATTTCTTAATACATCTATTTTTTGCTATTCTATCTGACTTTTCCTCTTATGTGGCTTTCCTTAATCTTTTATATTCATCAAATCTGCAAATTAAGGCAACAGAAAATAAAAAAGGATCAGATAACATTAGCTCTGTAAGTTTATTTCTTAATACATTTAATTTCTACTATTATATATTTGAATTTTCCTCTTATATGGCTTTTCTTTCTTTCATGTTTATCAAATCTGCAAATTAAGGCAACAGAAAACAAAACACGATCAAATAACGTTAGCTCTGTAAGTTTATTTCTTAATACATTTCATTTCTACTATTATATATTTGAATTTTCCTCTTATATGGCTTTTCGTTCTTTCATGTTTATCAAATCTGCCAATTAAGGCAACAGAAAACAAAACAGGATCAGATAACTTCAAACCTGTAAGTTCATTTCTTAATACATCTATTTTTTGCTATTCTATCTGAATTTTCCTCTTATGTGGCTTTCTTTAATCTTTTATATTCATCAAATCTGCAAATTAAGGCAACAGAAAATAAAAAAGGATCAGACAACATTAGCTCTGTAAGTTTATTTCTTAATACATTTAATTTCTACTATTATATATTTGAATTTTCCTCTTATATGGCTTTTCTTTCTTTCATGTTTATCAAATCTGCAAATTAAGGCAACAGAAAGCAAAACAGGATTAGATAATGTTAGCTCTGCAAGTTTAGTTAATTAATACATTTAATTTTTGCTACTATATTTGAATTTTCCTCTTATGTGGCTTTCCTTAATCTTTCATGTTCATCAAATCTCCAAGTTAAGGGAACAAAAAAGAAACCAGGATCAGATAAAGTTAGCTTTGTCAGTTTATGTTTTAACGCATTCTGCTTCTAGACTCGTTTAGATTTCGTTTGTTAGGTCGCTGTGGGAAAAAAGAATGAAATTGAATAGTACATAGTTTCATAGTTATTTATGCGACTGTCAGAAACAGTCGTTTTTCCACCTTCATCACATACATATTCTGTTTAACCCATTGACGGCCATGCCAGCCAAAACCGGCTGTACAAGAGTACACTGCTTTAAAAACATTCTTAATCGCGCGAATATTGCCTTAACTATCAGTTGTGATACTGGGTAGAATGTCCCTCAAAATGGGATATTCAATAAACGCAAAAAGGTCATCTCTTTTTGCAAAATATCACCTTTTGAATTTGGACAAGAACAAAAAATCATAGAAAAACGACAAAAATCACGTTTTTTTGCCTTCAGGATTTTTATAGAAATCATCGCTATAAAACCAAAAGTCAACATTCACAGTAAACTTCAGTCCTTGTTCAAGCTTAGAAATGCCTTTTTCGTTCTTATTTGTTTCTCGGGCCGAGATACAGCCTTTTGTTCTAGTGCATCCTGGTCTTGCCTCGATCTTCGACATCACGATTGCACTGCGTGCTGGGAAATAGGCAGAATTTTTGACAGCGCCACTCCAACCTACCACGGGAATGCCGCGCTTGTTGTGATTTTCAGTGGTCGAAAATTACAGAATATCCCGTGGTAGGTCAAGAAATCCACCAGTAGTCGAGTCCCAAAGCTACTTCATTTAGGAGCGGCCATTTTTCCAGTTCCTCGAGCAACAAACCACTTCTTTGAGACTCTTAGCTTCCGCCACGCTTAATGATGCTCATCAAATAGCCACTAAAGATGAGAAATGGTTGCAAGCTTACCAAAAATCACATACAAACCAAACTTCAGCTGTTATTATAGCTCAGCGAAGCAAAAAGACTACGTTAGAAAAACGTTTCCAGAAATGTCGAGCCTTCAGTGTTTTAGAACATCATCACCTTCCATAGTAACCCCAAATACGGATTCACGAAATCCTATGGATTGTTTTTATGTAGAAAATCACTGGAAACCGTAAAAAGTCCCGTGCACCAATGGGTTAAGACAATAGGTGGGTTCACACTGGACTTTTCAAGTGCACTTGAGACTAACTTGTGTGTGAACAGGTCCTATTTCACTTGACTGATCTTGACTAGTCGTTCTTAGTTGCCACAGAAACTTCAAAAACCACAGAATGCCGAAGTGCGCTCTCAAGTTAGGTCAAATCCTTTCTTGAGACTGCACTTATCCAATTAAAGCGTCGGAAGTTTATTATCAAACTGTCAATCATCTCAAGCCAAAACTTTCAATCTCAAAAGCGAGCAAGCGAGAAATAATGTTCGAGAATACTGATCTCCACAAAATGTAAATGTAGGTAGGCTGTTCTCGGTTCTGATTCATGAGCTGGTTCAGAAATTTCACGATTTCTTTTTTTCACTATATTTGACAGAAACAACGTTACTGTAAGACTTAGCTGTGGAAAAGAAGTGACTTATGTTTCACAAAGAGCGATTTGCCTGTTGTGCGTTTTGTTGGATGCATTTTATTCTTTTTTCAACTCGTTCAAGCCATGTTTTCTGTGTCCACCTGCAGCAATAGGCATTTACAAGATGAGACAACCTCAAGACTCATGAAAGAAATAGAAAGCCACCAGATTTACTCAAAAGAATTTTAATGGAACAAGAAAAGTTCATACGAAACGGTAGTAGCAGCGGAGCTCTAGCGCTGCTCTAGCAAAATACTCGAAGCAACGAGCTCAAAATACCGGCAAGGAGAGCTTTTAGAACACAAAAGAAGGTTTATCCTGCTTCGATTACTTCGATGAAACCATCTGTCGCATTGTTATTCTTTCATTTTGGCACAGTTAAAGAAGATTGTTGTCAATAAACGGAAAATCGCCTTTTGCAATAGTTCTACGGCTCTAGTCTTCGCGGCCGCTTTAATTGAACACATGTACGGCAGCGTTTTCCCGAGCTATTAAACTCCGAGAGAAAGATTAGTTCCAAAACTGGAACAAAAGTGCTCATCTTAACTTTAGTGTGAACGCCATTTCTTGGCAAAAAGCTGAGTGCACTTCAAGTGCTTTTCGAGTACACTTGAACTCAAGTGTACAAGAACAAGAAAATTTCCCAAATGACTTACTTTCTAATGACTTACAAGACATGTACAGAACCAGTGCAAGTCATAATTCTATGAAAATAGTGCATTTTTTTAAATTTTGTGCAAGAGGTATTATGGCTCTTGTTTTGCGCTAGTAAGTTTTGAAAAAACCACAATTGCAATCCGCTTCAATTTTTTGGTCACTTAATTTGGTGGCAGTTTCCATTGTTGGAATTTTGATAATTCCTTCTCACAGCCCCCGGTGTGGGAGCATAGTACTAAAAGTTCAGTGAAACCTTTTAGTATGGTCACCTTCTGTTACAGACAGTTGTCATATTCTTATCATTTTGACTTAACTGTTTTCAGGAAACTTTCCGGGACCGTCTAACCGTCTTGTTCTTTTCTTTTCTTTTCTTCCAGACAGAGACAACATTAAAAGAGGGGAGATGTTTACTAGATATGGAAGATGTAAAGGTAAATTGACTGATAGTAGTTTTCAAGAAAGCCAATAAGTGAGGCCCTATGCTTTAAAAAACATTTTACCTTCAGATCGGCAAGAATTGCGATGACTTTAAATGCGGCACATTTGTCAACAAAAAATCTTGAGAGCGTCTGCATTTTATTTTGTTGTGCTAGCAGTGTTAGGAGAAAAATACCACGGAGCCCTAGGTTTTACTTGTCGGTAAACACTCTTGAAGGAACTGCTTGAATTCCTCACAAAATAACAAAAATAACCGTCCATTTGAGTAGTTGGTGATTAAAAGATTATTTTAACTGTCAAGGATTATTTCATACAAAAAGAAAAATGAAAAAAAAAAAAAAAAAACCTTCTATCGCAGAAGCACTCCATATAGCCTTCATCTAGACGGAGACCATTGTAGACAGTCGAGCCCTCAGTGCGGTCAGTGATGACGTCAACGATTACGAATCACTGACGCCGAACCACTTCCTCATCGGACGGCCATCACCCTACATGCAGCCCACCCAGTCAATTTGAAAAGCGCGAATTTAATAGCCACAAGGAATGGAGAATAGCCCAGGCACTCGCGGACGCAAGGAGAGCCTACCTTAAACCCGTCAATCCCTTCCTAATGGAATAAAGAACAGCTAAACTTAAAGGAAGATGACTTTATCGGGTCACAGGAGTCTCACATTGGTCCCTTGATAGAGTTCTGAAGACATTTTCAGGAGATGATGGGAGAGTGCGAATGAAGTGAAAGACACCCAACGAAACTTTGATGCAGCCTACCGCAAAGTTGTGCTTGGTGGAAAAATCTGCTTCATAGAATGGACAATGTCGAACAATGTTTTACTAAGAACGTTTGTAGTGTAGGAAACTTTTACTTTATTGCTTGTATCTTAGCTTGTCGTTCATCTTATGGTCTTTCTGGGGAGGGAGAGAAGATCAAGTGGAGCGGCCGCTGGCTATGTTATTCGTGGTAAATTGTAAAATTTCCGTGATTACCCGCGAGGGTAACTCGGGAAAACGAGGTCAGTAAGAATTAAAAAGTTGTTGTTGCCTTACAATAGTCTCGACAACGAATTTGTTAATTGGACTAACCACCGGGGCAGTAATAACTGGCAAAAGTACAAACAATGGACTAGGTCATTCGCCTAGGCACATCCTCTTTAAGAACATCACATTGTGTCGATTTTCCACTCTAAAAGTGCGAATTTACTCCCTCTATTTGATTTTTGTTTCAGATTGTAGAAAAACAACTTGGTAACCTCGTTATGGATATCGGGAACGAAAATGATCCTGTATTTAGGCTCGAACAAATATTGGAAAAAAAAGTGGAGGTCGTGCTTCTATGCTGTTCCATCGGGGCAATAACTATTTACTTTATCGTGCTACTAGTCCTAAGGTTAGTTGTTGTGTTGCTTTTAAGGAAAAACCAGTGCCTTATCATATCGAAAAACTCGTCCTTAGGTTCATGAAAAACCGTTGACGTGATCTAAAATGTTAATAATTTGTTTCAGAGTGGAAATCACAGAAAAGATTTTCGTGCACGTAAATATGCTACTTTCGCTGGGCATTGCACACCTGGTGTACGTATTGGATTTTACAGTGTTTACCAACAGAGAAGAACATCCAGTAAGTAGTTTATTTATCATCTTGAAACCCATACTAGGCCTTTTTCTATGTCATTGACAGGTGGGAGGCCAGGGCGAGTAACATTCTTTGAAAACTGCATAATTAATTAGATTACAAAGCCAGAATCCTTTTTTGTCATTCAATATTAAAATATTCTTTATACCTTAAAAACAGCTAAAATTCGAAAAACAAACGAACAACAGAAAAACCATTCTTATATCGATTGATGTTTAGTTCTCTTCATTTGCCTGATCCTCCTCAATTTCAGGATATAAAGGGATTTTTAGCCTTCAAATAGCAGTTGCCGTACGTCTAGTTCTTTTTTTGCTGTTTTTGCTATGTTTTAGGCAGTAGTCTGGCTATTGTTTCGACATTCTCTGCCTTTAGCCTGGGCAAAGATAACTGTGTCATCGTTTTAATATTTGATATGTCAGCTGCATTCGACACAGTCGAAAATCACATAGTGCTACAAGACTCAGTCGCCGTTTTGGAATCAAAGGAAAGGCACTGGCTTGTATGTGGTCCCTGGTCTGGTCGATTTTACTCTGTGATGTAATTTTCGGGAAGAAAATGAGGTTTCAATACAAACGAAACTTTACGAGACAGTGTTTATTGATCTGTTTGCCTTCTTAAGCTCGATTCGAGGTTTTCCTGATGACTAGCGAAGGAGGTAAAATCAAGTAAAGGCAAACGTAGGTGAATTTTGTTCTGTTATTTGTGTTTTTTTTTTTATGGCCCCTTAAATTGGATATATATTGAATTCAGGCATATACGATTAAGTGCGTTTAAGAAAGCCGTTAATTTTTGGTTACATTATTGCGTACAAGAAATGTTCCTTCCACTTGCAACAAAAAATGCGGTAGAAAGTTTGAATTTTGAAACCAAAATTGTAGATAATATTCTAAAGCAAATTTTGCGTAATAGGTCTTTGGTCCGGCCGCCGGACGATAGGATAAACCAGCAAAATAATGATTGAAAATGGAGAGCCTCAGAAAGTACAGTTTTCTTTTCGTTTAGTTATTAGGAAATTAAGATTCATGAGTTAAAGTGAGGATCTTTCAACTTTGAGTCACATTTTAAATAAAGCACTTTCATTAATTGGAGTAAATGATCAAAATCGCGTACAGCGTATATTCGATCCTTCCGATTGGTTCCAGTTACTATACACTGTTTTTCCGAGTGATGTCCTCAAAAGTTATGATTTGTCGTATCCTTTTTACGCCGATGACAGCCAGATATACATGCCCTTTCACCGTCACTGGTGAACCTGGGTACTCCAAATCTAAACGTGTATCCTTGACACCAGTAGTTGGATGAGAGCCAATAGGATCAAACTCAATAACGAAAAAACTGAGCTTTTGGTGCTGAACGCCTTTCATTGCCCCCTTAGGCAGCTAAGCATCGTTTACGCAATCAGTGAATAAATTGTAGCCACTAACTCGGCTAAAACCATCGGTTTTTGGTTTGAGATCAATCTACAAGCATGTGAAATTTCTCTGCAAGACATCTTTCTGCCAATTACGTAACTTGGCAACTATTAGAAGGTTCCAAAAGCACTGTGAAATTCTCTTACATGCCTTTGTTACAGTGTACTTCCGCTAATCAATCAATCAATCTTTATTTGTACTCACTCTTGCTCAAAAATGAATTACAACAATGAAAATATTAAAAGTAACTCTCTTTTATCTGGTCCATCTGGTCTCCTCAGCATCTGTTGCAAAACATATTTAAAATACTGCGGCCAGTTCCCTCACGCACCCAAACAAATACGACCACGTTCCCCACATTTCTTTCTTTTCCAGCAGATATCTAAAACGTCTTCCAAATCTGGTCCACCCTAGCTGGTTACAAAGAGTTAGTCGGGGTATTTGAGCCAATCAAAAACGAGAAATATTTTGGATGAGATGGTAACAAGTAAGGTTTAAATTTCTAAAATTCGGATATGTACACACTTTTTTATTGTCTTTTAGGTTCTCTGTTCGACTGTTGTGGTAACTCTTCATTTTCTGGAAACAGCTCTGTTTACCTGGATGTTTGTGGAAGGGATAAACCTCTACAACAAGTTGGTCAAGGTTTTTTCGATGCGAAAGCAATACTTAGCTTTCGCGGCAATAGGATGGGGTGCGTTACTTTTCTTGATACTTCTATTCCAGTCATTTTGTGGTTGGACCCGGAACTATAAATGCAACAGAAGCGTTCTCTTCGCTAATTACTTAGGATTAGACTAATATATAGATTTAGCCAGGGCTAAAAGCGAAGCTCTCAATAATATTTATAGCTTGTTGAACAAAATATCAAATCGTGTAATGCTTAGTGGCGAAGGCAATACTGGAGAATGGTGAAAAACAACAATAGGTCTAATTGGCAAAAAAAGCAACTTTGCACGTGCAGCACACTTTTTTTGTACATTTCTTTGCCGTTGTTTTGCACGACTGCAACGTGAAACTTCTGATTGCTGCCAGAAAACTACAAAAGTTTTCTGGCACCAATCAGAAGTCAGAACGGCGGCGACCGTTTGGAACTGGTCTGGTAAGACATTGTCCCTAGGGGTTCTTCTCGCCGTTCTTTACTTTGCTTCGTGCCATATTTTTCCGCCCGTTTAGACTTTCCCTCGCCCCTACTATCTGCCCCTGGGTCTCCGAGGATGGTTATGCACTTGGATCAATATATATTTTAAGCTTAAGTCCGGAGTTATATTTTGGAAAACGGATTTCAAAAGCTCTTGATCTGCATACTGGCCAAGCTTACGACCAGATACAAACCATAAGCTGTCAACTCCCTCCTCTGAATTAGCTGAATTTTTTTCAATGTTAGTTGACATACTGGCAAACAACACACAGTACACCACAAACTGTACCAATTTACACCCAACACCCAACACCCACCAGTGACCCACTGGCGAAAGTTAAACTTGTCTTTTGTACGTCGTCTTAATCATCAATTACCCTAAAATCTCCACTGGGTTTGCCCCCAAAAAATAATTAAACGAAGCCTTTTATTGGTTTTCGGGATTTAATTACAGAATTACAGGTCTATGCCCAATACAGTATTAAAATGCGGTAAAGCAAAAAGATTCAATGCTCACAGTCTCTCATAAATACCTGTCATTTAGCTTCCTCTTTCAACGCTACAGCTAAGCGAACTTTGAGAGGAATGATATGGGGTTTCACTAGCTCTGAAGAGCTGAAAGTACGCACAAAGTATAATACATCCTTTGGTGAGCCTCCTATTGCTGTGGCTAAACTCCTCAATCTTGCTGTACACTCGGCCCTCAAAAGTGTGACCGGCGGGATGATTGCCCGTAAAATTTGCTCGACGATAGAAAGGAATCTTTAAAATTCATTACACCACTGGTCATTTCATTCCAAAAAAGTACTTAAGTGTAGTTTTCTATGACAATAGGAATCTTAAAATCGCCAAATCCAAGAAATCGGAACAGTATTTCCGTGATAAAATCGAAATTTTTATCCCTCTTCGATGAAAACTTTGCTCATCATTTTTAAAGTCATTGACGCGAGACGTGACGTCATACTGGCAGGCGGACTGTACCACAGATTTCCTTGGAGACACCCCCTCCCCCCCCCCCTTAGTCAATGTCAAGGGTAAAAACGTTTCAAATCGCCTCACGTTTAAATTAAGTAACGGTCCTGAAAAGATATTAAAGTGTATAAAACGATAGAAATATAATTTACACGGTCATTATGCAGCTAACTTTGTTAAATCTAAACTTTCAAGTATTCTCCCTTGATATATATACAGTCGAGCCTCCACTAATGTCCACCTCTCTACAACGGCAACGGCCACTTAAACGTGTGTCCCCAACCGCCAAAATAACTTCTCGACATGGGCCAATTTTTTTTTTTTCCAAAGACAGATGAAAAAGTCAAGAATGGTAATGAAATTTGATCTGCATGGAACGTTTGAGATCAATCGGGGCAATCGTATTTTCATTTTGTTTCATTTATACTGCTGCAGTAAGCTTAAATAGTCTAAGATAAATGTAGCGAATGTTGCGAACTTTGCTCGTTTTGTCACGTCAACATTTTGATTCAAGACATAATTCAAGCTTTTTGAGTATATATTAAATATGATAGGATTACTATGATTACAGAACACAGTAAGCATGAACTTAACACAATAACTGACATGTTGTACTCCCTAAAAAATGTCATATAATCACCCCCACCTTCCCATAACGGCCACCTCTCCACAACGGTCAGTTTCTTCTGTACCCGGCCAAGGTGGTCGTTTTGGAGAGGTTCGACTGAACACTCAAATTCCTTTAAGACCCATGCAGCACGCAATAACAACTTCAATGGATGCCCAAACACCCTAAAACAAGTAAACATGCTAATGAAATGAGATTGATTGTTACTTTCTGGAAAAAATTACGCTGCAAAAGAAAAGTACGTTTTGTTAACAGCTCTTGGCCACCATAAATGGAATGGATATGAAAAGTTTACACCCTGAAAAACCGTCAAGTTTCATTATCATTAAACAGTTAACTTGTTTCTCATTTGTTTGTGTCGATTCATGTTTCATAATAACACTCAAACTGTACATTGACTTAGTTTTAAGCACGCGTGATATCATCAGTATTCAGATTGCAAGTCAAATATTCAACGAGCCACTTACTTGCTCCCTTAGGTGGGGAGAGGTAACATATTTCTTCAAAGCTACGGATTTGCGAAAACCGTAGCACGGAAAGAGGTAGTGTCACGCCCAAAAGGACTTGAATATACAACATGCAACAAACACAAACATCCTAACTACTGCAATAGGCCTCACTATTAGGAAGAGATCAAAACGGATAATGGGGCCCCGTTTAATGGATCGAAATTTGCGAACTTTGCTCGGGAACAAGGGTTAAGACACCGAAAGGTCACCCCTGGGTGGGCTGAAGCTAATGGTGACGTGGAGCGTTTCATGCAAACCCTCAAGAAGAGTGCGAGAATTTCTAAACTTGAAGGAAAAGCTATTCGGGAGGGAGTGCAAACAACGGTTGGCAACTATTGCGCCACGTCCCACCCAGCGACAAAGAAAAGCCCAGACATGCTCATGTTCGGTAGAGAGCTACGGAGGAAGCTACCGGAAAGGATCGTACCTGCAGGAGAAATTCCATACGACCGAATCAGACAAAGACCCAATCAGAGACGTGGCTAAAAAGAAGCAGATGAAAGAGTACCCGGACAAGAGACGGTACGCCTGGGAAAACCTTATAGTGGTTGGAGACCAAGTTCTTTTGAAGCAGAGCAAAGCAGATGTTCTGACCTCAGCATTTGACCCCCGACCCTTCTCAGTAATGAGGCGTGAAAGGAACTATGATCACCGTGAAAAGGGGTACGGAGATTAAATCGCGGAATTCATCCAATTGTAAGTTGCTGAAGCACGCGAGGGAGGATGAGTACGTCGCTGTGGATTTAAACCAAGGTCTGGATGCATCCCGCGCGGAAGAAACTGAAACCAGAGAAGATTTGCGTTTGCAACCCGGCAACCTCGGCGTATCCAGTGAAATGACAATTGGCGGTCCACGGGCAATACTGCAGTAAGCGGGCCAAGAAGATCAGCGTAAACAAGAACGTGTACTTGGAACACTATTTACAGGGAGTTTGAGCCACACTAGACAAAAAGGGGGAGATGTAGTGTTGGGTCTCAAGGGACTTAATGCAGGATAATTATATGCGAAATGAGCGTGAACACTCTAACAAAAGAGGGACTAAAAGCGTATGATGTAACCGTTTATTGAGCCCCATTCGCGACTTTACAAGTATTTTCCCAGGTAGATAACCTATTAAAACATAAAAAAATTGCCCTAAGTTGATTTATCGGGAATGACGGCGTGCGGATCTGACAGGAAAAAATGGACTGTTTGATGGAGATAACATCAACGCAAACATCAACGTAAATCAGAACGTCGTTTCTCGACACTAGCTAAAGCCGCCATGGACAAGCGATTTGTCAGCTTTTTGAAATGAAAAGATTCTTTTCGTTTATTGGAAATTTTGCAGCATGTATTGTAGAGAACGTTTCGACACGGGCTGAAGAGCAGCCGCTCTGCAAAACTTATAGCCGGTGGAGTGAATTCCGGACAAATCATTTTGCACGTTTCGACAAGGTTTCAGACGTGAGATAAAGCCAAACATTAAAAAACAAGAAATTCCGCATCAATCGCTCAGCGTTTCAACCCCCTGTTATCGTAAACCTTTTTTATCACAGTTTCTGCAATCGCCTGGAACGTGTTCTATTGGAAAACAAAGTAATTTTACAAATCTGGTAATCCAGGGGTAATCTGTTATACTTCTGTTTTGACGAGCTGTCAATTTACAAATGAATCGAACCGTGAAATATCAAGGGGCGTTTTCCAGAATCGTTGGGTTTGCCGGCAAGCGTGTCCTCTTCTCCCCTCCCCCTTCCACCTTCTTTTTTTGCTCCCGCTCTACCTTTCGCGCAATAACTCGATTGAAAACGCTTGGGACGCAGGCTATATCGGGAAGGTCTCAAATGCTCTCAAGTTATCTCGTTCTTAAGCAACTCCCCCTGCTAGGACTCTGTGGGACTTTTGATATGTTATTAAGGACGGTTTGATGATGACAGTTGGAGTATCCTATGTTGCAATTAGTTTCAGGTTAACCTACTATTTTCTACAAAATGAATGGAGTATTCATGCGCTGAGATCTTTCTCAGAACATTTTAATCAATACACAAAAAGTTGTTTTATTATTATTATTATTATTTTCATTTTGCCTCATTTAAATTATATATATACACACAATTCAGAAAGATGATCCAAGGGAGCCCATGCAAGCCAATAAAACTTAAGAAAAGGACCACCTTTAAAAGTTATATGACTTACAGTGGGACCATACGAACCGAGGCCACCGAGATAAAATTTTAAGACAAATTTTGAAAGTAGCCAATCACAAGTCCAGCTTAAGACAATGAAATTGCGCATAATTGTACTCAGTTCAAAATACGTTGCGAACCATTTTTCTAAAGGATATAAATAAGGATTTAGGAAGTTTGTATAAACTAAGCTGAAAAATGTTTTGACAACGACTGCGTTGGCGATAATCAAAGCCAGCAGCAAAAAAATTTTGAGCAATCCGACCTAAAATCGATGGCCGCTTCTTTCAAAATTTGGGGTTTTCTTTTCCGCCCCAACTCTTCGTTGATAGCTCTGTCAAATCATTCAAATTGCGATTCACTCGCTAAGAGTGGCCCGTACATGTAGCTGTTTACCTTGAAACGAGTGGTCGTCGCCTAGTTTAGTTCGGATTGCTCAAAATTTCTTTACTGCTGGCTTTGATTCCGGCCAACCCAGACGTTGTCAAAACATTTTTCAGCTTTATTATATACAACGTCACGATTCTTTATTTACATCCTTTATAAAAATTGTTCGCTGGGTCTAGTACAATTATGCGCAATTTGATTGTTTTAGATCTCGACTTGTGATTAGCTTATTTCAAAATTTATCTCAAAATTTTGTCTGGGTGGCCTCGGTTCGTGTGGTCCCACTGTAATTATGAAATAAAATACTGGCAAGTGAAAATAGAAAGCAACATATTCGGAAAAAAAAAGAAAAAAACGAACAAACAAACTTGATTCCGTGCTCTTGAGCGGGACATGAACTCACGTCTCTCTCTGCTCAGCTAGCTAGTCAGGTATGCTTACTACTAAACACGCTGGTTACGCCACAGCGTAAAACCTACCAGTGACTACAGTCAAATGATACTAAGACTAGCGTGATAAAATTAATTTTGATTACATTTATTCAAGGAATTCCAGCGGTCATTGTAGGCATTACAGCTGCCATAAACCCCTCTACGTATGACATGAAAGCACCATTGAAGGAAGTCATATGTGGACCATTTAACTTTACTGGGCGTCCTGAGAGAGAAAGGTAATCAACCACGTTATATCTTTTCTTCAATTTTTCTCCGATTACCTCTCTCTTTCTATTGTTGTATAATTGTATATTTTATCGTAGATGTTGGCTCAATGGAAGTACGTGGATCTACAAAGGGCCAGTCTTGTTTTTTCTGTTGGTAAGAATTGTAAATAACGTCATTTCTACTATAAATAAAGACTATAAACATTTACTCGTTTAAAATACAATACTGCATTTTATCATTAAATAAGTCGAACCCGCTTAACGGACACCCGCCTGATACGGGCAGTTTTCCTTTTCCCTGGAGAAAGCCCTCACAATTTCTCTAAATTGAACCAGCTTAATTAGTTTCAAATTTCAACTAATCGATAAACTGACACCATCATATGAAAGGTCATGTTGAGGTTGGTAATTCGACCAGTTTGGTGCTCTAAGGTTGAACAGGGATCAAGTTATGACTCTTGAAACATAGTTAAAGAGCCATACAAACCTCTGTAATTTTGTGACAGCGTTCCCAAAGCCATATAAACTCTTTTATTTAAACTATAAAATTCGTCATGCATCTACTACTTGAAAGGAACTAATTCGAAAATCCCTGTGTTTGCTCATTTTTAGGAATATCACAGAAATGGTGAAAAAAATTAAGAGTTTATATGGTTTTGGGGGACGATGTCACAAAATTACAGAGGTTTGTATGGCTCTTTAACTATGTTTCAAGAGTCATAACTTGACCCCTGTTCAACCTTAGAGCACCAAACTGGTCAAATTACCAACCTCAACATGACCTTTCATATGATGGTGTCAGTTCATCGATTTGTTTAAATTTGAAACTCGCCCCAGTTCCCTACGCAACTCCGAAATGGCCAATACGGACACTTGTTTCTTTCCCAATCAACGAATTCCAAGGAAAGTCAACCTCGCTAATGCAATAAGTGTGTGCTGTAATTAAACTTTTCTTTTGGAAGGTAAAAAATACCCTTTGGTGACAGCTTGCTGATGTTCCAACGCTAAAGTACACCGTATAGAATCGATTTTAGACGTCAATTACAGACTACTTTGCTACTAAACGAGTTATGCAGAGAACGGTGATAGGACTTTCCTTTACAAATAGGCAAGCTTTTCAATTTAAGAAAAATAGAACAGCTGATCTGCACCAATCAAATGCCAGAAAATACAATAGGTAATGCAAACTAGCCAATCAGCACAAAGTCCCTATGACAACGCGTCAAAAAAAGTCTCGTTAGCTGACGGCGGTTCGTCAGGGAACACTCTTTGATTCTTGTAGCTGAGAATGTCGTTTTTTTTAATGCGGTTTTGTTTTGGCTTCTTGCCTGGGCCATTTAAAAAGGAAAATGTATGATCAAACTGAGGAAAGTTTGTATAGAAACATACAGCGATTCTTGAAAATGTACTCAAGCACTGAAACTTTGGACAACAATAAAAAACACTGATATAGTTGCGTTTAGATGTTAGCATTACAAAACAAGCGGACAAAGTCTGCGGAAATCGTTTGAGGTAATGAATGAAATGTCTATTTTTAATAGCTTAGGTGTTTTTGTTTCAACTACAACTGCGGACGGGTTCGAATGTACAGTATTTCGTGTCTGTGACACGCTAAAATAATCTGGATTAACTAACTAGCTATATAATTGATAAGTAAGAGGACTACATGCTTGTCCAATTTGGAAATAATTGAATTAAAATTAGACAAGGCCGTAGGCCGAGTCCTATTTTGGCTGTCCTCGGAATGTTTTTCATCCAATTATTTCCAAATTGGATAGCACGTAGTCCTACTACATATACAAATGACATTAATAGGGACAGCCCGTTGAAACGAACACTTTCAATGGCCCCTTGTATTAACCTAGGTTAGACTACCTTTTTTGGTAAAAATATTCTTTTCTCTCTAACAGGTAAACATCGGGATGTTTCTGATACTTTTGCGAGTTATTTTTGGAAAACTGTCCAATAAATACAACAAAGAGAATGTTAAGTTTGCAAGGTACTAATCTCTGTTTACTATCTTATCAGTCTTTTTGAGGACTGTGAATGTGATTCCGCTTATGGTAATCATCGTAGTAGGGTTGTGGGAAAAAAGGGTGTGCCTGGGAAAGTTAAGAACAACTACAAGAACCACAACAACAAGCATAAATGGCAACATGCAAAACTAGTTGGTGAAATTGTTCCTTCTATCTTTTTATCTGGCACTTGAAAAAGCAGCAAGCGTACACGCCCAGTCTACATCCACAGAGTCATTTCGTTTCAACTGATTACAATACACTACAGTATAACAGCTTACAGTCTTATATTATAGTTACATGTATAATGATAAAATGCGAGTAAACATCATTACTTGAAACAAAGGGATCTTCAAGCGAATATATTGCTTGAAAATTTTGTCAAAGATGAAATCACATAACGATTCACCTTTTAAAGAGATGATTTAAAATTTCGTTACCCTGTTTATAAGGCAGGAGACCTAATTTCTTGACCCTGATTTATGTCATTTCGCATACAGCCTTAATTAATTTTTAAACTAACATAATGGAAAAAAATGTTGGTATCACTCAATCGCCAACTTTGGCTTACTGAAAAAGGGACCCTACTCAAGAAGCTAAATTATGAAATAATATATTACACTTGTTTAAGTCTCAAAAGCGTGAAAACCATAATTATCCTGTTAAGCTGCACAAACCCGTTTAGGGCAAAGAAGGAAGTATCCTAAATCATGAACAGAATACCATTCAGGTCTTCTTTTACCTTTTCACAGGAAAGGATTACGGAGCATGTTGGCCTTACTTCCACTGTTGGGTGTCACGTATATTTTGGGATATTTCCTTCAAGTCCACATCGCCGTTCAGTACCTGTTTGTTTTGCTGAATTCCACGCAGGTTTGTTGTTTACAGTAGAATAGATATTAATTAACCCGAAATGTCAGAAAATTGTAGCCAATAAACTAGCCATCTCGCCATCTTGGTATTACTTTCTATGTTAAAACAAAAAAAAAAGGTCATTCAGCCTTTCAGAAAATGTGAGGTGCGATGGAAAGTAATTTTTACTTTCATTTAGTCAAGAGCTGCTGTTACAGGAGACAACTCGAACTACAAAATTAGAAATTTTGCCCTTTAAGTGTCTTTCTGACGTTTTGCCGTCTTCAAAAGGGTGTAATGAAGCTTTCCCTCCCCATTCCCCCATGCAATGTTGTGCCGCTATTTGCGCTATCCCTTGGAGAAAACAAACACCCCAGCTTTGACAGGAGGAGAGGGTATAAAGATGGGGAGGGAATTTTTTTTTGTCCAAAGTTACCTCATTTGAGGACATTGTATCAGCAATTTTGTCGCTAATTGTAGGTAAAACAATTTGAGCAACGGGCACCTACAACTAATGGTAATTAGTTATGGATTATCAAAGCAAACGTCTCTTTCGATTTACAAACATGCTTCTGATGAGTAAGGAACTTATAATCGGATTAGAATCTTTTGTGGCCTTAATATTAATCTCAACCGTTTTTACGATCTGTCCTTACTTACTATCCAATTACAGGTCCGCTTTTTTTAAATGTTTCCATGTCGACGTACTACTCAGATCTTAATGATAACCGGAATTTGATCGACGGATTCCGCATGCTTTTGTCAATTGAAGTCAAGGAAAATGCCCACATATGATTTTTTTTTCTGTTCACAGGGAGTCACTTTTACCATTTTTCACTGCGTTTTTGACGATCAGGTATTTGGTTATAAAGCTCAGGGTAGTTTGTGCTACTGTTAATGATCATTAATGAAAGAAAAAAGTAAAATTGCCTGAATTAGAGGACGCCTGCACTAATGTATAGATCTTGCAAGAGCTAAAAGCGAAGTCTCCGTTTATATACTTATAGCTAAAGAAATTTAATTTTGATCCACTAAAAAGAAATCTTGAAATCCCTTCTTAATAACTTTATGAGCCCTCCATTTACCCTTTGAGGGAGGGCCTGAGTGATAAAGAAAAAATATCCCGCAAACACACCTGCAATGAAAAAACTCTCCCATCAAGCTAATGAATGTACCTCCTCGAAGCAAGACTTTCCTCGTACAATTGAGATGACAACTTGCTGCCATTAAAGAATGCTTTTAAACGTATACAACGCAGTTCTTGAAAAGGATTCAACATGCGTTTATAAACGACGGTGTTGGATGAAGTCAGTGGAACCCTGGGAGTTAAACATGTTCGATCCGCAATTGATCAGTTCCTAACAGATGGGAATAGGTGATTCTTTTCTATTATTCTCGTTTTCCTTCTCTAACTGTCTGTCGCTGTGACTTCAGATTACTGAAGGACTGAAGAAGCTCTGCGGAAAGAACACTGTACCACAAAAGCCAAAGAAAAATCCAAAGACTCCAAAGGAAACTAATAAAAAGAAAAGTAAAGGTAATTACAATATTTACATCAGAGCTGCACGTCAAATTCTTCAACCAACATGTTTTTTGTTCACGATCGAGCATTGTCAGCATTCCAAAGAGAAATATTATACAAAGGATGAATGTTCATGAGAAAGACCTATCTATTCTCCAGACCTGAATGACGATCAGGTCCGTATAACACCCTAGGGGAAAGGGCACTTCAAAGAAGTGTAATGGTCTAAACCGTGGGTTACGAAAATGAGTGGACCCTCAGATATGGGTTACCGTTGTTTCAGGTTTTCAGTTCTAGTCTTCAATATATCCTAATGGCAATATTTTCTGTTAAACAATGAGATTGTCGAATGAAAAATTACTTTGAAGTGATTTGTAAACAGGAGCTAAATTTTGTTTAAGTACTCCGCCCAAGTGATTTTTCTGATCCCTACTATCTATCTGTAAATTGAATAGGTATCGTCAGCTTTAAATGTAAATAACTTTCATATTGTCTTATCAAAATTTTATCAGCTTTCTCTATTTATTTCATTTTATTTCTATATTTGTAACAATATGTGTATGAAAAGGGTTACAAATCTCCGTGAGCTTCATCTTTAGTTTAAAAACAATCTTTCTCAGCCCAGTCTTAAGGCGTTTTCATGCATTTTGATTTAATCTTTCCCATTTTTTTTTTTTTATTAACACTCAGATGGCGCATATCCAACCATAGTAAAGGTGGTAAAGATGAATGGAGCCAATCAGACAACGAAAGGGACGAACGTGTGATTAGAAACCGCTGTTTAAATATTATCATTTACTTTATTAGCTTGTGTAAAAGCGCTGACATTAACTATTTGTACGTAATATAACAAAGCCGGCAACTGCGAATCAAGAGGTACGTAATTATCGACGTGTTTGGCATTACTTGTAAGCACGCGTTTTTTTAAAAGGGGAATAAAATCATCATCATTATAAAAGACCATGATATTAAGCTACCGCTCTTCTTGTCATGGTAAAGAACGACAAAGAACAAGACGGCCTGTGTTAATTCATATAAAACACTTTGTTGGGAGGTTGGTTTATTTAAGTAATTTTCGGCGAATTTAATTTTTTTGTCTCTCGTAAAGGTAACACCTCCATTATAATTAGAAAGGATGGTAAAACATTATGCTTTTGTCAGTTTATTTCTAGATGATTGTATTCAGTAATGCCAAGTTACAGGAAGATGCATGAGGAATTATTAATACCAAACACTCCACTTATTATATTGTTGCCGCAGCTTACTGTTGCAGTTTAAGGCCTCGGTCTAATGTAGGGCTTTCCATAAGACCTGAACTAAACTCTTCATTTGAGTCGACCTAAATTAAGCTGAATCAGAACAAAAAGCAATCTTAATAAATTTTCTCTTTCACGAACGTAACTCACTAAGTTTGGTTCGTCTCATGAAATGGTCGACGACGTTAGGCCTAGGCCTAAGAAAGATTAACAGAATCGTAGTTGCTAGTTAAAAAAGCCGCACATATAAAACGATGCACGCAGAATTGTACTGCCATTTACGAGCTTCTGAATAAAGGCACAAAATGAATAATGAATACGATTTTTTTTAATACTACTTTATTGATAGCGGGGCAACCTCGCGCGCGAAGCGCCCGTGGGACAGAGCCCCATACTCATAGAATATGGTCAACCTCTTTTCGTTTGGTTGTCACGTGACTGACCGAGCGTAGTACGCACATACGTACGTACGTACGCGTCTACAGATTGTACGGGTAGGGTAGGGGAGACTATCAAAAGGAAGGGAGGGGTGTCTCAGGTGTGTCTTGGCAAACCCATGTACTTTATATTGGCCATTCACAATATGGTCAATTGACAGCTGTCAAAACAGGATAGCCACTGACCAGTATCACATTGCCATATCGAGGGCTCATGTGTCAACTCATCAAGGTGACGTGATTTATTTGGAAGCTGTCCGCTGACCAGTTGTTTCACTAGATCGCAATCAATGTTCAATTTCATACTTTCTAGCTAATTTGAGAGCACAGGAAAACTGATGATGCACACATCCATTGGACATCAATGTTGTGTCAATTGACAGCTGTCAAAAAGGGTGTCCGCTGACCAGTCTCCTTTGACCGTGTCGCGGGCTCAGGTGTTGACCCATCGTGGTCGAGTATTTTTTTGAAGTTACCCGCTGACAAGTTACTAGTTTTCAAATGATCGCGGGCTCAAGTTTGATTGTTTTTAATTCATATGAAATATGTTTTGTGTTTGTGGCGCACAATTAAAATTTTGATTTAGAACTGACGTCGGACGCGAAAATTCAGCCAGCTATTACAGGCAGGGAAGGCAGTTGCTTTTGACTTTGCTCACCATGGTCACGCGTTGGTCACGCTCTACGTCCAATTTTTATGCTCTGATTGGTCAAAATTTGACAGGTGAGCTCATGCGGAAAATTTATGCAGCATCTTGAATCTTGTTTACTTTGACAGCTGAAGCTGACAGAGTTTCGTGTCAACGTGTGATGTTTTTAACTGTCTTTTTCCACTGGAAGCACAAAATGAAATTCAGCTGCTGTCAGGAGTCTTATGTTATTCATGGCTAGTTGGATTTTGGTTGAGAAATTAATACATTACTTGTCAAAGTCGGAAATCCGATTTCGGATAGCATCGATTTCGCTTTTCACCTTGCTTGATGCGTAAGGGTTGAAAAGTCTGAAACGATACTAGCCTTCCTTGATACCTTTCAGGAGCTGCATCTCGAATGGTAAGCCTCAGTAATTACTGTGTTTGATGTTTGTTTTTTATATCTAATTTAATGAAGTCGAGCACAGTTTATGCGGCTGTGTAGTTTATGCGGCAGTTTATGCACGTTTGTAAGATTTGAGACAATTTGATATGACCAAGAATCAGGTTTGATATAAGCTTACAGAACTTTAAAAAACCTTTAGACATTTTCTTACCGCAAATAGAAAGAAAACGTTCCAAAGAACATTTAGTTATAATTCTGGCTGTAAAAGAAAGCTTTGAGCGATTTTCTTGCCTCAAGTTCATCTTTGAAAAAAGCAAATACCGGGAAGCCGGCTTAGAGCGGTTTTCACTTGACTGTCGTAAAGCCAAAACCAAAGTAAATACACTAGCCAACCAAAGGGCGTAGTAAAACCAAAACCAAAACCAAAACCAATCCCTTTCGACAGTCAAGTGAAAACCGCTCTAAAACATAAACTCAAGCTTTAAGCTTGAAGACTCAGGATTTTTAGAGACACTTTAATACTTGTCTTCGTGAATGAAAAATGTTGTCTCTGTATATGTTTCACCGAATTATATTTCTTTTATTGATTGTTGGTAGTCTCTCTTGTAATTTTAATCGCCGTGCCGTTTGTTTTCAGTCGTTCAGTGAACATCGCTTGCAGGAGTACTCAAAATGCCGCGCGTATCAAACCGGCGCTTTCAAAGATTACACATGGATAAAACCATTTGATAAAACGGAATAAACATGATAATTTCTTTATTATGTTGCAGCTTAATTCTAGTATGTTCGTTCAAACACTCGCTATAGCTCGCACTGCAAAAGTGAGAACTGGCTGGCCGTATACGTGATTTTGGAAATTTTTTTAACGGTTTAAAAAGCCCACGCGTGCTTCGATCGTCCTGAATATTGAATGAGTGCAATTTGTGTTGCAAAATTGTGAAATACTGCATTCTGTCCGAGGTCTGTATGATAAAAAGAGTACCTCATGGTACTGTTTCAGCTCAGATGTGATGTATAAATGGTATAAAAGGTTGGTTTACCTTTCACCCGGATTTGTTGACAAGATTTTGTAAAGTAAACTTGTCGAACGCAAAAAAATTCGGCCTGATTTTTTTTCCAGAAATTTGGACTCGGATCAACTCGGATCATAAAAGAGAAAACTCGGGTTATAAAAAGAAAAATAAAATCAGTCGGTATCACTTAACTTTCACCCGCCATTTTGTTTTTTGTCAGGAACTCGTGGTTGCGTAAATTAATTTTATTTTTATTTTTATTAATTTTAATAAAATACTAGTGAGCAGCACACATATACTTCCAGTGCACATTTTCAACTTGGAAGGAGGAGAAATCATGCTCGCCCGGGACAACGAAAATTTTCGTACCCAAGGCGAGAATTGAACTCACGACCCTCCGAATACTACATGTTTATCGGAAGTTCCAACCACTGAACCGGAGGGTCGCGAGTTCGATTCTTGCCTAGGGCAATCAATCAATCAATCAACAACTTTATTTAAGTGTCTAGTCTTCTAGCTTGCCGTCAGGCCTACTAATCGGGGACACTACTTAAGAGCGGATGTCTGTAAATATCGACCAGAGGTGGGAAAAATAAAATTTTTGAAAAATCTCAAAAAATTATGTAGACTACCCTAGGTATTCTAGTTATGAAAACATAAATATTGTCAAATTTCAAAGGCCTAAAATCACATCCGATACATGATTTTAAACAGAAAAAGACATTCCTCATTAAAAAGCAATCTCTAAGCTTTCAAAATATGCTTTCAAAATTCTGGGCAACATATGAAATGAATTTTTGGGAACGCAAAGTTTACGGAGCATTTAAGTGTAATTTGACCTTTCTGACTTGACAGATAAGAGGTTCGGAGCGACACAAATCAATCTTCCAACAAATGTTTCAACCAAAATACGTTTAATTTAAGCAATCTCAAGTCCCACAGTGATACATAGATGTTTTATATACATTAGGTGGAAAGTTTCATGCCGTTTTTTCAGCCGTGATTGAAGAACTGCTATCCTGGCCTTCAGGATTTGAACTCGCCTCGCCAATGTAAACATTTGGGTCAATGCAAGTTCTTATCACGAAACAGCAAAGTTTTCAAAATCTACACCAAACATAAATCTATCCTTTCTAGTATATAATCAGGTCTACAATTTGTTTGTTTGTACCTTGTTTCCTTGTTTGACTTCATTTCTGCAATGAAACTGAGACAAACCACAGCAAAATTCCCGCTCGCTCGACATGTCACGTGTTACATGAAAGAGCCGTTTTAGACTCGATTGCGTTACGTAAACATGACACAGTGATTATTTCTGATTGTGTGAAAAACTATTCCATCCCTAACCTACATGTTATAGGTATGCCATTGAATGAGCAGACAGTCTCATTTGTTTTCTTACCATGCAGTTTTAGCGATCATAGGCTTGTGATCCCCGAGCGTGTCTATCAAACCACGATATGTAAATAACGTGTTCTTTCTTGTTGTTTGTTGATAGATCTGTCAGCTTAGGAAATCACCTAATACGTTTCGCAGTTATTCTGCAACACGCTATTATGGCATATCATGTACAAAGAGTTTATAATTACAAGTAAAAAAGCACGAGCGAGAAAATCTTGCTACCGTTGTATCTTGCGCTTGCGACACCAATTCCTTGATATTGCACTCTCGGCGTAAGCTAGTACCCTTGTACTTACTGTACGACGATATTTACAGCGTGCGAATATGGAGGACTAGTTTTAGGCGATTTTGGTACAAGTACCAAATACATGTACACGAGCACAGAGCACAGGTGCGCTTCGGGAGTGCAACACTGCCGGCAGGCTAGGTACGTTTTAAATCTTACTTTAAGCTGTCCACCAATTGCACGTAAGGCATACCTATTATCTCCAAAGTTGATTTATCTGCAGTGGGTTCAAAAGCGTGGGAAGGTTATTTGTACGCTAGAGCTTTAAATGTATTACACTCTATAATGCGTTTCTGACTATTATCATTATTATTATTATTATTATTATTATTATTATTATTATTATTATTATTATTATTATTATTATTATTATCGTTATTATTGTATTTCAACACAAGCAATCAGCGAGGGTGGCAGAGTTAATTTAGTGCGCGGCCTTCGGTGCTCGAGGTCACATCCTTGTTTCAATTTCTCTCCTTTCTGTGTAGCTTTGACTACAATAGAGTGTTTTCACTCACGTGGCCAGCATCTATGCAAATTTATTGGAACAAAAGAAAGCGTTTGCATAAGAAAAGAGTTCAACTCCCACAGGATTAGTTTGGGACACCAACATGGCCGCTATTTCATTGTTCTGGGACACCAATATGGCCGCCGTGACGTCATGTGAAAACACTCTATAGATTTAAATGCCCTTAAAACGGAGCATTGATGGAGAGAGAGAGGGGGGGGGGGGGGGGGTAAAATGAGTGGACCGTCGACCTCAAGTTTATCAGTTATTACTGTCACAACCTTTTTTTAGCAATTATAAAGCGGGCGCTGTTTGGCTTAGCCTGCGTGGCATGCTTGGCCGTGCAAGGGGAACACGCGAAGGGGAGAGTAGGACTCCTCTTCTTTTCTCTCATCGTACGTCCTCGACATTTCTTCTTTTGTCCCCCCGCCCCCCCCCCCCCCCCTCCCAAAAAAAAAATGGCGTCTGCTACTCAGTCTATGATTGGCCACGGTGAGGGGACCTACTCTTTAGGGTTTATGCGCGTGTCAAAACAAAGGAATGAACCTGCCGGAGACGGACCAGGGGCTGGGGTTCGTTCGTGTTACACTGGTTCTTCTATAATGAGTTCGAAGATGTCAAGAGAAGGCGCCTACGAGAGTTCCAAACCATGATAAGCTCGTCGATGCGGAAACTACATTATGGGCATCTTTGACAATACGGCGAACCAACTTGCACCTGGACAGTTGCAGTTTAACGATTGCACACGCCCTTCTCCCAGGGTATGACTGTAGTCTTCTCTCTTTTGGCGCATGCCAGTCAGATGGCATGCTGCAGAATTGACTGTAAAGTGGCGCTCAACCGATCGGTCGCTCTCTTTTGTGCGCACTTTGTTACTTGAACCACGCTAGTCACCCCACCCACTCTTCCAACGGTCCATTTTTGTACGCTGTATCGCCGCACATAAGCGAGCGGAATTGTACTAGCTGGCAATGATGCTTCCTTATTTTCAGCTCTAGAGTATACTGCCAACAACTGGCCGAAATACTGCCAACAACCAAAAAGAACAGCGCAAACAATATTTGACCCTGGGCCCGGCCCAAGGCGGGGGTTTGTCGAGGAGGGGAGAGTTAAAGTTACCGAGATGATAAAGGTATTTCTTTTTTGTTTTGATATTTTTCATTAGGGGATTTCTTTGGCAATAGGAAAATTTGGCAAATATGTAAAAATACATATATAGACGTTTTTTGCTACCTTGATTTAAGTAGGATTCTCAAGGGAAATTCAAAACAATCTGACTGGTGGAGTACTGCGCCGGTACAATGCTGGCAGCGCAGTTCAGACTGTCGGATGAAAAAAGATTAATTCAGCAGATGGTACGATGAATAAAGCAACAACAAACAGTTACTTTCCATTTTTTGGCGTGCCATATCATTTAATCCTCCACGGAAAAATTTCACGGCGCGGAAATTACTTGGAATCGTTTCTTTTTGGGGGGGCGGGGGGTGAGTGGGGAGGCGGTGCGGGTGTAATTTTCGGTCCTAGGATTTTTTTTGGTTTCGTCGGGAAACCGACAAGTCTGTGCTAATAAAACTGAATGGTAAAAAAAAATGAGATTGTCTGCACATTCAATAATACCTATAACAAATAGGTTAGAGATGGAATTTTTTTTCACACAATCAGAAATAATCACTGTGTCATGTTTTACGTAACGCAATCGAGTCTAAAACGGCTCTTTCACGTGGCACGTGACATGTCGAGCGAGCGGGAATTTTGCTGTGGTTTGTCTCAGTTTCATTGCAGAAATGAAGTCAAACAAGGACACATTAGGTACAAACAAACAAATTGTAGACCTAATTATATACTAGAAAAGATAGATAATTGGTGCAGATTTTGAAAACTTTGCTGTTTCGTGCTAAGATCTTCAACTGACCCAAATGTTTACATTGGCGAGGCGAGTTCTAATAATGCACCTGAAGGCCAGGATAAGAGTTCTTCACTCACGGCTGAAAAAAACGGTATGAAACTTTCCACCTAAAGTATATAAAACATCTATGTATCACTGTGGGACTTGAGATTGCTTAAATTAAACGTATTTTGGTTGAAACATTTGTTGGAAGATTGATTTGTGTCGCTCCGAACCTCTTATCTGTCAAGTCAGAAAGGTCAAATTACACTTAAATGCTCCGTAAACTTTGCGTTCCCAAAAATTCATTTCATATGTTGCCCAGAATTTTGAAAGCATATTTTGAAAGCTTAGAGATTGCTTTTTAATGAGGAATGTCTTTTTCTGTTTAAAATCATGTATCGGATGTGATTTTAGGCCTTTGAAATTTGACAATATTTTGCTCGCGTAAAATCTGTAAAATTTTGTAAATATTTAAAAATTCATAAAATATTCCAGTTGCAATCAATTCAAGAACATGACCACTCAAAATGTGTCTTAAAACCCGTTTAATACGATAAGAAGCTTTTTAGGTTGCATGATACTTGAATTCGATTGAAATCGTGGTCTTTTTGTAGCCCGGTCTAGAGGCCCGAAAAAGCGGTCTAGAGGAGGCCGTCAATCGCCCGAAATTGGCATTCGCCGTATCGCCAAAATATTTATCCAATGAAACTAAAATTTATATTTTCATAACTAGAATACCAAGGGTAGTCTACATAATTTTTTGAGATTTTTCAAAAATTTTATTTTTCCCACCTCTGGTCGATATTTACAGGCATCCGCTCTTAAATAACTTATTAATAAGAAATATATATACATAATACTATAAGCTAATAAGATTTAACTATTCTAAAACTGCTTAAAAGATACACGATATTCAATATGCTTCGAAAATACACCTATGTAATAGATAAGAAAAAACTATATATACCATTTTTTAATATATCAACTCTACTAGTTATGATATTTTCTGTTTATGAATTATGAGTCACACAGGTGGCACCCTTTGCATGCGTTATCACTAACCAATGTGCTCAGATCTTTTCTCCTTACATTTGCTTTAAACCTGCTTAAGGAGGCATGGAAATTTCCTTTGTCCTGGGCGAGCATGGTTTCTCCTCCTTCCAAGTTGAAAATGTTCACTGGAAATGTATGTGTGCTGCTCACTAGTGTATCATTAAAATTAAGTTTCAGAAGTCCTGCGGAAAAAAAACAAAACAAACAGTAACAAACAAATAAACACTCTTCGGTAACTATCTAAATGCGATCAACAGACCAGGCCCCAGTTGTTCAAACGTTGGATAGCGCTATCCACCGGATAAATCACTATCCAGTGGATAGCGTAATTGGTTTCCCTAACACTTATCCGCTGGATAGTGATTTATCCGGTGGATAGCGCTATCCAACGTTTGAACAACTGGGGACTGGCTTTTGACGCTTTTCTCATAAATAATTCAGTAGTCTAATAAATAAGCAAATATATACATTCTAGGCGACTGAAACTATCATTTCTTTACTGTCGAACCACAACCACGAGTTTATAACATGATCCGAGAGGAACTGGCACTAGTAAAACAAAATGGCGCCTGAAAGCCACCGAGAAAGAAAGGATGATCTGGCCTTTTTTACCCTCCAAATGGGTTAAACTTTCAGTTTTGCTGATTTAATTTAATTTTTTTGATTGCTCCGAGTTGATCCGAGTCCAATTTTATTTTATTTTTATTTTTTTATTCGATCCGAGTTGGTCCGAGTCGATCCTAGTTGATCCGACCCGGACTGGCGGTCCAAGTTGATCCGGTCCGACTTTTGTACCTGCCTGCCTTTCCCTCAAAAGTCACATGAATGTGCTATGTGCTCTAAAGTTAACTGAATTGTGGAATACAAGTTTATTGTTTGATTTAAATTATAAATATATTAATGGGAACCTCGCTTTTAGCCCTGGCTAAATCTATATATTAGGTTTAGTCCCAGGGCCCGTTTTAAAAGGAAATGCTCAAGCGTTTACCGTCTATTGTCACGTGACCGTACGGCCACCTTTTTGTGCGAGTCAATGGCCCAACCCTGTGCTGCATGATCCTCTTTGGCGGAAATTCTTATGGCCAACCAAAGTACTTTGGCGGGAAATCTCATTTTCCACGAGAATGTGACATGAAATCATTGCCTAACGCACTTGGCGATAGAATTCGAGTAAATATTGTCTTGAAGTATTTAAAGCTATGCAAAGACGAAAAAACTAGGAATAACTGTTCCATTGCCAAATATATTGGGGGTTGTAGTTACTTACTAAAAATTTTCGGACGTTGTGTTTTCCACATTTTATTACCAAGATATTCTTCTTTATTGTTATTAAAAAGTCTCCAGGAAATTTCGGTATGGAGAAAAAGCTCCTCTAAATCTTCCAATGGAAGCATAGCTATTGCATGTCCTCAAACCTTTTGACTGGACCCATCGGGGTAGCTTAAGCCACCTAATTTTTTGAGACCGCCAAATTTCACCTAAGATGACTAAAATATCCGTTTTTATGGGCAGCTCCAAATTAACCACTAAACAGGGATCTAAAGCATAGAGAACCAGTTGAGATGTTTCTCACGTACTTGGAAACATTTGGGCGTTGGGTGTGGCTGAACTATATGCACCCATGACTTAAAACAAAGATTATTGTCATTCATCGCAGTGAATAACATGTTCATAAGTAGTGTCGTTTATTTTTTCTAATTTAGATCGCGAAATTTTGGACGGCTTAATGGTTGAAGTCTTCATCGCCAATGCTTACATTCAATGAATTTGACAGATCATTTCACTTTTTCTCTGGTACTACCAGGCGTTTGTCTATTGGTTTAAATTAATCTTTCTTGAAAGATAAAGACTGAGCAATGTTTGACCAGGACATGTACAGCATAAGATCATCAGACAAGCAGTTCCTTAAAATTGTTTGCCCAAAATGTCACACGTTTAACTCTTTAGTGGTGTGCTCATTATGGACATTTTTTTGTTTTACCTAACCATTTTTTTTTTCTTGATTCAGGGTATGGGTTTGGCCAGATAGTTTTATTTTCTCTATATTTCGTTTATGGAGGGTTGGTTTTGGGTAGTTTAACCTTGTTCCACCTTTCATAATTGTATATTTTTATGTAAAGTGAATCTGCAAATAAAGAAATAAATATACATTTTTTTAAAATGTGCCTAAGTACTCAAAAGTACTTTGTTAACAGAGCTTATAAAATGACACTGAGAGAGAAAGCTTCTTGGGAACATGATATTAGGCCAGATTGGCTGGATCCATAGGTGTTCGTTCCAACAATTAATAGACCGGAAATTATCTAGTTGGGCTAGGTATTGCTTGATTGCTGTTCATCAAGTCTGATTAGAAAAAAAATCAACTATGGCTTGCTTTGTTACTCTTTTGAACATGCAACAAAACATTCCAGGTACAAAATTAGTTTCCGTAATTCATCAAAATGATAAAGACAATCTCTCTGTTATTATTCACATGTATGAATATAGTGCGCGTGGAGTAAATTGCCCACTGCAAAGAATTATTCAGATGGCTTTCTTCTCGTCTTTAAAAAATGCCAATGATATTTTCCTCAGGAAATAAAGTATCACTGATTATTATATTGCAAAGCCAGTCTTAGGCAAATCCGTGCGCTCTGATTGGTTCTTTCTTGGTCGGCCATAGACGATTTTGTCAACCAACAGGAAAGTGCAAACACAAAAAAGAAGACGGCTACTGATAATAACACTCTTCTCCGTTACATGGAAGCTAATGGTATGAAAAACGAGCTTGAGCCCATTTTCGATTTTTTTTTTAACGCACGCAGGAAAAACGGAGAAGGCTGCGAGGCAGCAACAGTTTCCAGTCTTCAACCCAGTAAACAGCGATACTTAACATACTTAAGGACAATAAGTTCGAAAAATCCAGAAAAGTCCTTGCAGCGAAGCCAAATTCCCTTGTTCACGAGCACGGGAAAGGAAGCCTGGCAAACCGCAAGCTGCTCAGGCCGGCATCGACAAAGAGGATGCCCTTTTTGAAGCAGGAGAATTCGGCGACCTCAATCCAGTTGCGCTTCAAAGAACTATGTGATGGTTTTTATCCCTTAACACTTCGTTTTCCGAGCAAGAGGATATCAGTCAAGCGGTCCGTTACTGTCTTCCATCGCTCCAGTTTTTACAGGTGCAAACGTAGGATCCACGAGCTGGTGCACGTTCCAAATATTTCATGGTAATGAGAAAATTGTCCAGTTATCGATAGCGATGAGGACATTTACTTTGATGCTATATTTTTGTCAATTTCACCCAGTTTTGAATTAATTTTCACAGCTTCAAACTTAGACTTTCACTTGACACTGTCTTGGCCAATATTTTGTAATCAAGAAAGTACTGTTTGATCGACAAAAAACCCTTTCTCGAGTTTTACAATCAACAACTGCTTTTTTCAGATACCGGTACAAAGCGTTTTTGAAGTTTTGTTTAAGCTAATTTAAGACGATCGTTTGGTTTTTCGATCTCGTGGTAGCTTGCTTTTGTCTGATAAGTTGCTCGCATCATCAAAAATACGTCACAGCGGAAGCCCTTTAAGTGCAAGCTACTTTCAGACACCGAATGCCATATAATAAACAACTTACTAACCGTGCTTGCTCGAGCCGTACTGGGGAATATTTGCCCTCGGTCGTGGCAGTACGGACCTCGCTGCGCTTGGTCCGCACTGCCCCGACCTGGGTTCAAAATTCCCGAGTACGGCCTTCGCGCTCGGTTAGTAAGCGGTTAATAGTTCACGAAACACAATTTATAACATCGGCCTCTTGTGACACTAATGATTTAACAATGCCAGGCTGTCATTTTTAAAGCAGGTGTAGGCGTGTAGCATGCTGGATGTTCACCAAAGCCATTGTAATTTGCAATGACGTTGTATTTTGGGTAAATCTGCTTATTTTAAAATTTCCAAATTGAATTGAACGAGTCAGTAAACAAACCTTAAAACTGACACATTTTTCGTTGCATTTCAGTTTACATCTCTTGAGGGAAATTTTATTAATTTGTTTACGCTTAAAAAGTACTAACTAAAGATTTAACGATTACTTTTATTTTCAACGGAAAATACCTATTTTAAGTGAATGGCAAAAAACCTGGTGTATGGGTGTTGTACCTCATCTCTGAGGTATGAATGTTATACCTCAGATCTGAGGTATGGATTTTATACCTTAGATCTGAGGTATGGATGTTATACTTCACCTCTGATGTATGGATGTTATACCTCAGATCCGAATTATGAATGTTTTATCTCAATGACGTATAGCAACTATTTATAAACTGCGGTTCTGAAGTGTCGGTGTTATAATTTAAAAATGAATCCGTGGTGAACTTGTAATTGGAGACGGGCTCAATGAAATCACAACTAAGGCAGCGGAAAGTAGATTCTTAAGTTGAGAATGTTAAAGTCATGCAGTTTATTCTTTGGGTTTTCGATGCATTTTATTCGTTAAATTGTTTTAATACTGAGTTTTAGAGTGTGTTCTAGTGAAATTACAATGCGTAATCATGGTGGTTTGTTTGAACAAATTGACCCAGTCCAATTTACGCTGGAACTGACGCCAAACTATTTAATTTCTTACCTCGAAAATACCGGCTCCCGATCCCCTAGATATGTATCCATGCCCCATCCGAATGAGAGCTCAGTCCTTCCAAAATGTTTCGAGAAAAGCGATCCTGAAGTTGCAAGACCAGCTTTCTCAACATGACCGGTGCAAAAAACTCAACCAAAGGCGTTTGAGGTATGCGCGTCGATTCAAATCCACCAATCAGCGTATCACGACCAAACAAACATCCCTGTGCGGGGTAGGGTTGTGGTTTTGAACTGCCAACGGTCGTGATACGCTGACGCTGACACAGACGTTTAATAGCATTGAAATGCAACGGCACACTTGGATGTTGCCTTTTTTTAAAACGACAGTTACTATAACGGACGCGAAATACGTCAATATACGGGTAGTACAAACGTAAAATCCTCCTACCTTTTCCGATCCTAACAGATACCTGTGCAGTTGTTAAACGCCTTCCAAATGACCATAGATCGAGGAGGTTTCCCGTCTCGGTGAGCACATAACAAAAGAGAAATTGGTTCCAACGGAAATATTCCAGAGCGCGCAAACCTGGACAACATTGCAAACGAGCATACCAATGAAATCAGTTCTGAGTTCACTCCGCTAAGAGACCAGAGTGCATTATTTATTGGAGAGAGTTTTGTATTCAATCGTCTCAATATTTGATGGCATTTATGTGCATTAGCGAATGTTCTTAATTCGATATACATGCACGGCAACCTGACAAAGAAACACAACCATTTTGCTTACCTTTTGGCCGCCTTAACATCAGGTTTAAAGTAGAACGTAGACCAGTAGCTGATATGTAGACAGGTATATTAAAACACGAACACACAAAGGTGTTTTCTATAAAGGACAGCGAAACGACTAAAAACAAAGCGGTGAGCGGTGCTTGACTCAACTGTCTCATTTTCTCACTACGTGTATCTTTTACAAGGTATTCACAGCAGGACGTTTTGCTTACACACCCAAACAAATTTCCGTTTTCACAGGCAAAAGGTGTCATTTCCACAGCTCTCGTGGGGTGATTTTCAAGCGCTTTTACTTGCTTCGCCCGCTCTAATATCCATATAAAAAATTACAGTGCGATTGCCAGGAGAAAAAATATACCTTTTTATCCAGCCAGAACCGGCATAAATTTTTCATATTTTCAGCTAGCGCGGCGCTCATTCAGATTTCCCAGCCAGCTAATTAGCCAATGTTTTTTTTTGCAGCTAACTCAAATTCTGCCTGAAGAGCGGGTATTTTGTCGAGCAGCTCCGTCGGGTACTCCTGCTGAGATCAGCTGGATACTCAGAAGCTTGTAACATTCACTATCCCATTTATCTATGATCATATTTCGCATCTAATACGATAGAGGCGTCAATTTTAGCGCCATCATGTCATCATTCTAGGGCGAGAAATTTAAAATTAAAAGCGCGGCATTCAACAAATGTACGGCTCAGGTTTTGGCTAAAATTATTCAGTGCCGTCAAAGAAAAAAACATATTATTAAAGTCTGCGTATTAAGTCCATCACATTGCTAACACAGACAAAAGCGCTTAAATATCTCCTACAAAATGAACGGCTGAGTTTGTTTTTTCTACGGGTCAAACTGCTACTATATATCCTAGAAGCGCTCAGGCATAATAATATGCCAGGACTTCAACCTGGATGAACCAGAAAGGATATAGAAAAACTACTTATTTTTTTTCTTTTTACGGCTACGGGTTGAAATGCTAAACGTTTTATATATCCTAGAAGCGCTCAGGAATAATAATATGCCAGGACTTCTACCTGGATGAACCAGAAAGGATATAGAACAACTGCCTAATTTTTTTTACTGCTACGGGTTGAAATGCTAAACGTGTTATATATCCTAGAAGCGCTCAGGCATAATAATATGCCAGGACTTCAACCTGGATGAACCAGAAAGGATATAGAACAACTGCCTAATTTTTTTTTTACGGCTACGGGTTGAAATGCTAAACGTGTTATATATCCTAGAAGCGCTCAGGCATAATAATAATATGCCAGGACTTCTACCTGGATGAACCAGAAAGGATATAGAACAACTGCCTAATTTTTTTTTACGGCTACGGGTTGAAATGCTAAACGTGCTATATATCCTAGAAGCGCTCAGGCATAATAATTACATGCTAGGACTTCTACCTGGATGAACCAGAAAGGATATAGAACAACTACCTAATTGTTTTTTACGGCTACGGGTTGAAATACTAAACGTGTTACATATGCTAGAAGCGCTCAGGCATAATAATAACATGCCAGGACTTCTACCTGGATGAACCAGAAAGGATATAGAACAACTGCCTAATTGTTTTTACTGCTACGGGTTGAAATGCCAAACGTGATATATATATCCTAGAAGCGCTCAGGCATAATAATACGCCAGGACTTCTACCTGGATGAACCAGAAAGGATATAGAACAACTGCCTTTTTTTTTCTCCGCGTCAAAGTTCTAAACGTGTTATTCTTAGAAGCGCTCAGGCTTTGTAATATGCCAGGTTTCCAGTAGCCTGCGTAGCTGGCGGTATTGTGTAGTAGTCGAGTGAGATTTGGCGGCGGAGCCGTTGCAATATAGTCGAGTGAGATTTGACGGCGGGGCCGTCACGAGCGGCGAAGCCGCGAGAAATACCGCCTGCCAGAGAACCATGATTTTTCGAATGCCGCCCACTTTTGTCACGTTAGCTGATCCCAATTAGGGAAATAAGCGTTGACAGGCTAAACACGACTCCTACGCTCGTGACAATGTGAAACGTGACCTTGTGAGTTTGCTTGAACAGAGGTTTTTTTATTTTCTCGGCTCTCGCTCGAGGGTTACTAGCACTACACAGTGCATGTATCATTCTAAACTTTGACTGAGTAAATCTTTTTTTGCAACACTAGGCTTAACATTAAAAGGTCATGAAGCTGGTTTGTTTATACATGCATACTGAGTAACCATTTCCGGTGGTTTATTCTTCTGTAGGTGTTCCTGATAGGATTTGATCTCAGATGCAGTTGTAAAGTGTTTTAATTTTCTTTGACCTTTGTTTCTTACGGCTAGATTAAGACAATTCCAGCGCTGTGAAGTTTAAAGACGCCATTTCGGCAATTTGGTCATCAATTATGCTCTTTCTAAAGCGGAAATCACAATCACTTTACATGTACGTCTTCTCCAGTTTGCCATCTGCTCCCTAAATTGGGAAATATACGCGAAGGCTTATCTAACATGATTGACATATGTATGGCCCTCGACCAATCCGTTTCCCCGCACACTGGTGTGCGGACCATTCAAAATACCGGGGTTTTCTGGCAGGCGGTATTTCAACCGCCTCGTCCGTACTCCCTTTTTTGGAACACGGCTCCGCCGTCAAAACTTTCTCGCACCCACACAATACCGCCAGCTACGCAGGCTAGGTTTCCAGCGAACTGATTTTAGCTGATTTTGCGGTGCGCAAGAATGGATAATTTACCCGACTTGTAAACACATATTTCCTTCAGCGGATTGTGTCTCATTCAGGAGAATGTCATGTCTGCGTTGTTTTGTTTTTACTGAAGTTTAATTAAGCGAAAATAGGGAGATCGCAATTTATACTCTTACGAACTATAAATTAGGGCTGACCTGGAAGACACGTTGAATTGTGCCGCCATCCTTCAAAATATAATCTGGCTGCGTTTAGGGAGACTATTTCCTCTTCCATCCAGATTTGCTTGGTATATGTGTTTGCGAGAATCTTCAGACAAAGAATTGGGTATACACTGATTCGAATGGCTTGGCGATACTAAGTGCTTAAGTCTACTTACCGTTTACAACATGTTTTGGAAGTATTGAGAAGCGCGCCAAACGAGGTTGTCACAGCGTTCTCGAGCGAACACAGCGCGACCTGGATTGATAAAATTACCATTATATACATGCAGCTATCATGCCAGTGATTTCTCCTTTCGTCGCATAGTAAATAGTTTGTGAGCACATCCTCGACTCTCGAAATATTGGTCTTGCGCCGCTATAGAAGTTGCTTCTCCCGCGAACCATAGGTAGATTTCCCGCTTAACATAATGTTTGATAATTTATGCAAACGTTGACCTCGTGAAAGTCAGCAGTGCACTAATCGACTCAAAAATAAACAGACTTCCTACAGGGTTTTGAACACGGTTTTAATTAAAGTACTTTACGAGCGCTGCGGTAGTTGACCGCAAAAGTGTTACAGTGATGGATACTCAACTGGATGATTACGTCACTTCATAGCAACCAGACGGTACGAATTTTATAACTTCCGGAGCGCTGAGGCTCGTAATGTGGTCCATCCGACGTCATCCGGTTGAATCCTTTTATGGCAGCCTGGTGTTATTATGCGGTACCAAGAGCCATAATGACCTTAGTACTACTATACCTAACATAATCATGACTGTTAAAATGTTTCTTATGATAAGAGCGGGTAGGGAAGGCATAGACCTTAACTTGAAATGAAAATGAAGAGCCATTAGAATTTCAAATGTGACACAGTTTTACTCGGAAGAAATCGTTTAAAAGCCATTGATTACACTTTGTTGGCCACACTTTGCCTCACGTTGGCTTTTGAATAAGCTTAGTTCAAAGGCTTTATTGTGTATCATCATATGCGGAAATTTGCCAGAATTTGCTCCCACGGTATTGTTCAATTACTTGATGTTTGGGCAGAGCGGTGGGCAAACCATCTTCAGGATGAGACGAAATTACTGTTGAGGACGTTAACGACTTTGCTGTGAATCTTTTTGTCTAGAATGGTAACTACTAAATATAAATTAAGGAAATTTTGAGAGCGGATTCCCTCTTGAAGTTCTCAAAATGCCTACTTTTGATTAGCCATCTTCACAAATTAAGAAAACGGACTTCATTGTAAAATGTTAAAGCGGAAAGACGTAGAAAACCAATTTGATCATATCAGAGGCAACATCAGTTCAATATTGTTTTTCTACTACTATACATCAATATCAGAAGTTCAAATCGTGCCAATCTCTAAAAAAGAAACCAACAAAGCTAAATAACAAATCATTACTTGAAAAAAGCCCACCACGAATCGTGAACTTTTCATTATAATTTTACAAACGTACGTGCATGGTATACATATTTTATTGCTTGCATAGCAGACAGCTGTACACACATGTGAGTACACACTAACGTCGCTTCCTATTTTCGCAGAAGTGTCTCAATACTGAAACATATGCATAAGCACAATTTTTCCAAATTAGTTAATTTTCCGCTTTGTTTAATCCTATACGGATGAACGGCGTTAGGCGCCTAATATTTTGGTGCTTTAATAGAATCACCTGAAATATGTATTTTTTTTTCTATCCTAAGGAACGTTTGACCAAGTTATGTCGAGTGACAGTTCAAGAAGCTTAGAGAACAATGTCTCCTGCTTTCGCTTTCCTGTATTTCAAACGGACAACATCCCCGAGCTTATCGTTGTTTTTAACAGTACAGTAAATTTCCCACTGTCAGTGTTAACAATTGTAGGCAACACCTTGGTTTTGGTAGCCGTATGGAGAACACCTTCTCTTCGTTCGCCCTCCGTCATATTACTTTGTGGTCTCGCAACGACAGACCTTGCTGTGGGCCTCTTGGTTCAACCGTTGTTTTTGTCTATGGAACTCACCCTCCTCTCGAATTCGTCAGCTTATAACTGTGTGTTAGGAAAGGCATTCATCACTGTTTCCTATACCGTCTGCGGAGTTTCCCTGGCGACTCTTACAACTATCTCTATAGACAGACTACTAGCGCTAAAATATCATATGAGGTACAGCAGTATCATGACCATACAGCGAGCATTTTGTGTCATCGCAGTGAACTGGTTGACAAGTGGTTTTCTGGCAAGTCTTATACTATGGACTTCAAAGATATTGTTTCTTTTTGTCATGGCCTTAGTCGTGGCCATTTTTCTTTGCTTTTCAACATCTGCGCACATAAATATTTACTGTATAATCCGTCGCCAGAAACGACAAATTCTCGCACAAACAAGAGCAGTTCAAGATAATTCGCGCATAAATATAACGCGTTTCAAGAGAACAGCATTCAATACATTCTTGGTCCACTACTTTCTTCTTCTTTGCTACATCCCCCTATTCGTAACCTTGCTGTTGCAGGGAAACGAAGAGAGAATACCTTCAGAATCTTGGAAAGAGTATGGCAGTGGCATAGCATGGAAATTGTCAAGCACGGTGGTCTTCATGAATTCTGCGTTGAATCCTTTTATCTACTGTTGGCGTCTTCGAGAGATTCGCACCGCCGTGAAAAAGTCTCTTTTCTGCAGAAAATGACTCTAAAGTGGAACTGTCATCCTAATCAGTATAAATTTATTTTAGATAGCTAATTTTAAAAAAATTGTCAGTACGTAAAAATGAACATAGGAGAATATTAATGCTTATAGTAAGCTTGAATTTTAGTGTTGACAGAAGGTCTTAATTAAACACTGCAAATTTAAAAAAAGAAGCCTCGAAATATTTATGAAAATATTCAATATGAAGTCGTGACACGACAAACAATTCATACATAATATTCTCTAAACGAAAGGCTTCTTTCTGTGTAAATGATAAAGTTTGTTGTTACATTCTTTTATATATCTAATATATATCAACCTTTCTAGCTATAAAATTGATGTATCAAAATAACTCCTCGTATCATATTAATATACTAAGCTGTCAGAGTTAAAGCGGAAATAAAGGTGCTACAGAAGAACTATAAAAAAACAGAACTATAAAAAACCGTAATAGTACGATTTAGCGGCAGGGGCACTTTCTTTATTTACGGGTTCAGGAGAGGCGCAAATTAGCAAATGGTTCTTTTTCGTAGTGAACAGCACTCATTATCTAGAAACGAAAAAAAAAAAAAGGCGGAAGAAGAAGCATGACAGGACGCACAGGGCCTCGACTGTAAGTACCGCAAAGGAATGCTGGTGCATTGTACCTAAGTCGCGCTGGCTTTTCTTCCCCCAGAGACCAGTGAGGCGTCTTAATCTATTATTGGCTGCGGTCACATCTACGACGTAACTAAAGTTTAGCTTTAGTTAGTGTCAAGTTACGTGATGTCATACCTAACTGTAGTTAGTGCTTTCGGTCCACATTGCGGTCACACCACGCAGTTAACAACAGCTAATTCTATTAAGCATAATAAACTTGGAACAGGAGAAGTACTTTCTCACTGACAGTTTTAAGAAACTTGTGATCGCCTAGCGCTTCAAAAAATGGCCACAGCCGTCTCTGTTGAGTCTCGCGCCCAAACTCACAGCTGAACTCAAGCTTCGTGTCCATTGAAAATTAACTCAGGGTTGGGGCCTACGCCGGTTCAGAGTAGAAGAGTATTTTTGTTAGGATTGAAAAGGTCTGGCTTTCCGCGCAAAATACATAAGCACAGGAGCTTATGCGTGCGTGCACAAGAGGACACGCGGAACATGTTGCGATCTGGCACCTTTTCCCATAGCTTAAACATTCTTTACGTTTGTGTGTTCTCATTCTCTATAGATTTAGCCAAGTCTTCTCACGTAAAAATATTAAAATGTCAAATTACAAGGATGTTTCTTTCGTGAAGTTAATAACTGTATAGGAACTTAATGTGCTATTCAGCTCTAGAGAATTTGTTATGTCTGGAAGCTCAAAGTTCACGGAAATCGTCGAGGCTAAGCAAATGAATCATTGAAAAAGGCACCGTTCTTCAAGGGTTTTAGAAATAAATCGCGCTTTACAAAGCGAAGAAAACTTTATCGAATGTTACCGATCGGCGAAAAAGCGAATCAAATCTATGGAGTCATATAGTGGTTTAAGGTATTACTGAGCACAAGTTGGCGTCATGTCATAATAAAGACGCAGCGATATAAATTTCTTAAATTCTTTACGGGCGAACGCGTGTTTTCGCCGAGAAACTTAATAAAACTCTAAATTCTTACCTTAGAGTAGTCGGTTTCTTTTACCTTCCCTTTGCTAACAATGAGAAAAATCCAGCATCCTTTCTTGATATTAGGCCGCATATATTATTGTAAAAATCCTAACTTCTCCATAATAAATTTACCGGGAAAATGAATAAAGTGTCAGTATTAAAGGGGGCTCTCAACTGACCCGTACTTTATCGTGAGTAGAAAGTTAAAAGCATACGTCTTGTTAGCATCAAGAATCACGAGCTGAAATATGCTCCTCTTTCAAGATGAAATTAAAAGTGGGAAAATAAGCTTTATCGATTTAGAAATAGTTATATATTCTTACCCTTTTATCATTTGAATGTCATGAACCAAAATTAAAAGAGCAAGAAAACGTCAAAGGTGTGACAAAACATGTATGTGTCAATTATTGGATGAGGTTTTTGTGATTCTGGAATAATCAAGGTCGAGGTAAGTGTTATCAGCCTCGGCCTTCGGCTCGGCTGATAACACTTACCGAAACCTCGATTATTTAGGATATAAAAAAAATCGAATCTAATGATTGTTTTATTATACATTGTTTTGAAGAAAACAACGACAATGTATTGCGCAATCTAGAGCGCTTACCATTTGTACGGAAATTTCGGTGAAAAATAGCTAAAAACTTCCGTCAAATGGTACTGATATGTTTTTAGCACTGAAAACAGGAACAGGATTGAGTTGTACCATTTACAAAATACCGGTAAATTTTTCGCTTTCTCTGGACGTGAAGCCTGGCACTAGTAGTCTAAAACAGGAGCCCATAACCCGGAGCGTGCAACTGCCATAAATTCGTGCAACGGCGTTTTTACAAGTGAGTTTATTTTTAGATAAGCTTTTCCCGCGAAAAATGACTGCTGTCGCTTGGACCTTTTCACAGTCGGCTGTTTCGAAGATGATTTCGATTTCCCTTTCCGCGAATTATGCGTTGTCGCCCATGAAGTAGACGTCCCGGGCTCTTCTACGTTTTGCAGATCTTCCTCTGAACTGCTAGTTTCCGTGTAAATATACTGAAATTGTAGCTTGCAGTAGTGTCAGAAGAATCCTCTGAAGATTCCTCACGTGCGTCCGCCACGCTTTTTTTTCAATGTGAAGGAGTTGTTCTGGTTACGTGTTAAAAGTTTATTATTGATGACGCACTTGCTTGTGATTGGTTTTTCGAAAGCAATTCGCGGGAAAGGCTTATCTAAAAATAAACCTACTTGTGAAAACGCCGTTGCATAGGCGCAGTATGGAAGCTAGACGCTCCGGGTTATGGGCTCCTGTCTAAAAAAATGGTACAGAAAATTTCGGTCGTTTCGGTAAAAACGGGAAAAAGGGAATACCTCAAAAGGTATTACTTTTTTTCCGGAAAATTTTCACCGGAATGAACCGTTCCATTTGAATCCTCCCCGGACTTGCCGGGTTTTCCATACAAATGGTAAGCGCTCCTACAGATTAGTCAGTTATCTGCTAGCAGATAACTAACTAGCTCTGTAGGTTGCGCTGGTTTCCAAAATTAGCTGGTGGCTCTTAGCCAATGAGAAGACAGATAGCGATTACAATGTGTAATAATCAGATGAGTGTATTTTTAGGGGTAGAATAAGAACATCAATAATTGCTTACGAAATTAATGCCATTCAATGACTTAATGTCTACCTCTGTTCAGACACATTACTCGGCGCAAAACCGTTTAGTGATAATATCAACGGGCTTATTCCCAGTTATGTCAGCCAGTTTCGCCTCAATTTCATCGGGGCAGTAACGCTTATTGGTTTGGTAGCGAAAGTTTGGATTTTCGCTCAGAATCGCTTCTTTTATAGCCTCTGCTACTTGCGGTGCAGTCAAGACCTTATCCGGCTGAGCCCAGAAAGTACCCCAGCGGCTAATCACTCTGTCCCGTATAAGCACGGTCTTTGGGTCAGCGGATGACAGGTCCACACCCTCAATAAAATTATTGCTATCTTTCATTGGAGTATCAACAGGACCTGGTTCAATGATCGTGCACCTAAGAAACAAGAATCTATGAATTAGTCAATCTGCAAGTGAGTGCTCTTATTTTTCAGGGTATTGTTTCCAAGTTTTATTTTCACGGGAACAACAGTAACTAACAATACATTTGAAATAGGCAGAAATGTTAGCTATTTTTGTCCACGATAATATGAAACTTGGAGACAATACCTCTGAATAATGAGAGGCTCTAACTAGTAAACACGAAATTTCTGACAAAAAAAAAATAATAGCGAATTATGGAATCAAAGATGATATGAAACCACGGCTGATCTCGAGAATTTCAAATTCTTAAAAAAATGGATTAGGCGGTTCAAAAATTATTCGCTTATTTGTTTAAATGTTTACAAAACCGAAAACAGGAGCCCTCGATAAGTACTAATGAAATCCTTCTTTCTAACATTCGGCTAGAGCTACCTCCATGATCTTTCACATACGTTTTAAAAAAGACTGAAACTACTATAAGGTGAACTTGCATTTCAAAAGCGCTTAGTTTTCTACAGATAACGGCCGAACATCAAGATTGTCCTGTTCTTAAAACCATAAAAACTCACATCCCAAAAATATCTCGATAACTCCCAACACAGATTTCGCTTAAACTTCACGAACATCGAGGCGGTTATTGGGGGAAAAAGTTCCCGTGAAAAATTTTGGAAGAAAAGTTCCCCGTGCCGAGAAACATGGCTGCAAGTAAAATAGGTAATGGCGTCATTTCGCTGCTATGACAACTGCAATGTCATTGTAACCATGATTATAACAAATTTTACTCTTTGTCGAATATAGCTGTGGTCACGCCGTGGTAATTTTCCAAATCTTTGTTTATGGCGACGTAGTTTATGCTCTGAATGCTGCTCTGAATGCTGCTCTGAATGCTTTTTTGTATGAGATTATCAATAAATTTCTTTAAAGAAGTAATAATAACAATTAGCAACAAAGTACCTGATGTTAAACTGGCGAAGAGTTGGTGCCATTGATTCAGTCAGCCCTTCCACGGCAAACTTTGTTGAGCTGTAAATTTCAGCAGTAGGAAATCCAACTACTCCAGCATGGCTGCTGATGTTGATTATATGACCACTCTCTTTTGCTTTCATGTATGGAATCACAGCTTTAGTGCAGCGTACAGTTCCAAAGTAATTCACCTCGAAACATTTCTTCATCAACTCCATTGGAATGGATTCGAACACAGTGAAGAGAGACATACCGGCATTGTTAACTGACAAAGAAAAATGTTAGAAAAATATTATCACAGATAATCATTACTGAAATGTGAACTGAGGTCTTTGCTGAGATCACAAGAAAAATTTATGCTTGGCTGACTGTTCTATGTATTTTTTAAAATGTATTTTGACACAAAGCAATTTTTTCGAAGCATATATGAGACTAAAGTGTTTTCGAGTTCATAACCATTCTAAGAAAAAAATAATTTAATATTTGTTTTGAAATTTGCACGACTCTGTCTTCCAGTTCTTTTACGAATAAAGAATTGATAACTTTGTTTTAAAAATCGTACATCATTTCGTATGGGAACTCTGCCTTTACGTTTGGCTAACTTAATAATACCCATAATTCTAACCTATAATCTTAGACGTAAAAGCTTCCAAAGGCCCAAGATAAACACCGAACGTTATAAGAACACATTTGTAAATAGGTTAATTTTTAAATACAATCTTTTATGATATTTTATGTCAGACATGTGTAACTAGTTTTTCGCATTTTTTAATCTTTTTATTCTATTGTAATTTAGCTGAACTTTTAATCTTTTTATCCTGTAACATGTATTTTTATCTAATGAGCAATAAAGACATTTATAATTTATTATTATTATTATTATTATTATTATTATTATTATTCATTATAATTCAACCAATACGCCTTGTAAATAAGGCTCCACATTCGACATTTGGGAATCGTTAACTGTTGAGTGTCAAACATGAACTGTCACGCTGCAAAAGACGCCATTGGCCGATTTTATTTTAGAGACGTTAACGCCGTCTTAAGACTAAAGTCTTGTTCAAAAAGGGGACGCCCTAAACTGGGACGCCTTTTAAATGTCCAGCTCGTCCAGAAACGACTGGAAAGTGTCACCGTTCTGCGGTTTTGTCTTCAATGTTGTCATCTTTGTTTATGCGTCTCGTTTTTACACCGGACAACTTTAACGTCTCAGACGATAAATGCGTCTAAACGACTTCAACTTTTCTTTTACAGCTGACTGCACATGCAACCACATACACATGATGTGGTTTAACGGTGGCAAAAAAATGTGAAGACAACCTCCCTCAGGCAAGTTAGGTACTCACTAGGGTCCGCATTAGTTGAGCCGGGTTGTTATTTTCAGCACCATGGTATCATGGTAAGCATTTTGTAATTCCTTTCCCAACGTGGATGGAGGAAGGCATGAGACAAATGTTTTAGGTGTGATGAATGGCAATGTTGAGGTACAATCCAGTTCAATAATATAATTATATCAACACATCACAGTCCATCACATTATTAGTTGCAAACGCTCGCGTAACGCAACGACATGTAGTCACTTGCTCTCAAGAGGTTAAATAAAATAGCGAAATTTCCATACAAATTTGTTTGACAGCACTTATCATTCACGTCAGGCCCAAGTGGACTATAATTTGCCAAATAGTCTCTAAGAATTTCCCTTGTTATTGTTATTATGTTTATCTAAATAGTTGGCCGTGATCGAATTGAAGTTTCGCAGTGCTGATTTACTTTAATAACGAACATTATAAATCTACAGAGAAGCTGTATGACTGCACAAAAACAGTGTGACTGGTATTGAATTCCTTTTTGAAACCACTTGAACAGCATTCATCCACATTTAATAAATACGAGACATCTTGTCTACATGCTTACTCACTCAGAACATCAATTCTGCCTTCTTGCTCGATTACGTCTTTGACCGCCTTGTTTACCGAATCGTCTTCGCAAACATCCAGCTGCTTGACGATCAAGGTGTCTCCAAGGAAATCTTTACCTTCTGTCTCGAGTTGCTGCTTCTTCGCAAGATTTCTCATTGTTGCGTACACTTTGAACCTTTTTTCGGTATCGTAAGCGAGCAATACAGCAGTGGCCAGTCCTATTCCGCTGGAAGAACCAGTTATCAAAACAACTTTGGTAGCCATCTCTTCATCACATGTGATACCTTCCGTTGAGTTACAACACAACTGCCACAAGCTACGGAAGAACACGGTCATTTAAGTATACTAGAAAATCTCATTGAGAAGGGAAGTGCTGCCGTGAGTTGCGATGCGAATAGGACAGAGAAAGTATGTAGAACAGTTGAACATATGATTTTTTTTCTTAGAGTCAATAACATAGAATTATGATGCACTCAGAGTAAAATACAAAAAATGAACCGATCACAATGACAAATATGCTTACATTCAGATACTGACTCGCCATGTTTCAACATGATTTTGTAATTCATTTTAACAAAAGCAGTGCTGATAGACTGTTTCTTTATCGAACAATCATCGTGTACATGACGAGAACAGTTGCGTAAAGGCCAAAACTTGTTTATTCACGGGTCAGGTAGACGTACAGTACACGCCGATCACAACTCACAATCCTATACTATACTTGCTATAACTAATCTTGAAACCTAACATAAAAAAAAACGAAAAAATGTCCCGTACAATAGTTCTTGAACTGTTCTTACCGTTTAGGCTGTTTAAAAAGACAGCAACCATCCGATGTACTACAACTTCTGCACAGATCTGGCACCAGGCTCCGCAGTGGAAGAAAGGTGAAACGGCCAAAACAAAAAACGTGGGGACGCGAAGCGAGCCGAGAGGTGGACTGGGGAGGGCGACTACCGCTTCCGTCGCCGATTTTTCATTCTCATCTTTTTCCCACACTGCGGAGCCCGGTCCTAGGCTAGGGGTATATGAGACCAGGAATCAAAGGCACGAAATGGGGCCTTTGGGTGTACCCATATATGTGCTAGATAGCTATGTGCCTCCAGATAGTTTTTGAAAATCTCGATCCTTAAGTCGGGCATTATTTTTTCCCTTGTTGGCGTGGGGTTCCTGGTGTGATCCTTAAGACAGAGTACTTAAATTGTATAAGGTTAAGGTACGCAAATGCCTAGCTACACGAAAACAAATCCAGTTGCAAATCATCTGTTAAAACTGATTTTTCGCGTATTAGGGAAGTGATAATGGTTTGTATTGCCATTAAATTTTTAGTTTTGTTTTTCCCTTGAATAGGAAACCTATTCGAAATGATGATGGGTTACAGGCCCGGTATCAGGGATCACAAAAAGCGGGATCGGGATCAGTAGTGCTGCAAGGGAATCAGGGGTCAAGGTTTCGAACAGAAAAACCAATGTCACAAAATGCTGAAATGCGCTTTAATTGGAAACGGCTGCAACCGAATTGTTGCTGTAACAATTTGTTCCGGTCAGGAGCCGATTACTTGGAGCCTCCATATGTGCTGTACCCTCGAGTCAACCCATTCCCGTAAAGAATTATTTTAGAACAGGCCTTCCCGCGAAATTAATGTGTTTTCGAGGACGTCCGCATATTTCTGTAGTGAGAGAAAAATGGCGACGAAAGAGGGAAATTGGCCAACAAGTTTACTCCTTGTTCCATCACCGTAGCTCCTGCCTCTGTTCCTTCACCTTACAACCGAGGAAAGCTGGTTTCGAGTTAATATAAATAATATGTAATCTGGCTTTAAAATATTGCTATATTTTGTTGCAACGCACGAGGTCGAGTTTGCTGTTGTAGCACTGTTCGGATGTTTAAATTTTGCTCGTAATGTTGTGTATTTCATCGCCCTTATTTAAAAGGAGCTTTTCAAAGAATTAAGGTCTCGGTAAAGGAAAACGAGGTGCCCACAGAAAAAAATTCTAGTCGCGCGAGTATTTTCGCTATAAAGGCAAGTTATATATCAAATTAAAGCTAAAAGACTAAATTACCTTATAAAAGATTTTATTTCATCGAATTTCAAAAGGCGCTTAATTTTTTTGCTCTCGAACTCAGAGGTATCGAGTTTACTGCTGAAGCTCCAGCCCTTTCGCGTTGTTAAATATTCACTTCCTTTTTATTGCTTCTGATTGACAGATTAAAGACCTAAAAAAGAGAGTGAGGAAATTTGCATATGTCTCGTATTAGCGGAATTATTGCATTTCAAACTAAAAAGTCGAATCTCGAGCGCGATTTACGCAAAGAAACTGACATAAAATGAGTTACAAAGGGAAATCGGAAAATTCCTCACACCCTTTTTTGGGTCTTTTATCTGTCAATCAGATGCAATAAAGAGGAAGTGAATATTTAACAATGCGAAAGGGCTGGAGCTTCAGCAGTAAACTCGATACCTCTGAGTTCGAGAGCAAAAAAATTAAGCGCCTTTTGAAATTCGATCAAATAAAATCTTTTATAAGGTAATTTAGTCTTTTAGCTTTAATTTGATATATAACTTGCCTTTGTAGCGAAAATACTCGCGCGACTAGAATTTTTTTCTGTGGGCACCTCGTTTTCCTCTGATCGTAAACGGCTTATTTAAAAGGAGCTTTTCAAAGAATTAAAAAGTGAAACTCTTTGTTGGAGAGCCAGACTTTTTAAAAGGGAATTGGAGCGCTTACGGTAAGGTCTGTAACGGCTGATCGTGGGACCGGCAAATCGGAGGCAATTTTGCACCTTTTTAAGTAGAAACTGTCGTGTCTTCTGTATCTTATCTACCGCAACCTAGGACAGCGAAAATCAAGATGTTTTCCTCATGATTTTGAAGGATTTCCTTTAAAGAAGCAGAACGTCAAAGTGAAGAAAGGTATCGGTTTATGTTGTCCGGATTGTTATTCATTTTGATGGTTCTGTATATTAAGTTATTATTTAGTTGCCACAAAACATGAAAGCTACAAAAACCCTTTGAGAGCAGAATTATCATACTCAGGAAGAAATTAAACACTGTTTGGCAATCACACTATTTCTCAAGATGCTACAAGATTTAATGGCCGTAGCATATACTTGTAGACCTCAAATAACCGCAAAAGGAATATGCAGGAGGTCGTGACATGCCGAAACATCTAACCTCTGCCGTGAAACCTCTGAGAACCTTTCTTTCTGTCAAGGATTTTAATCTTTTGAAGTCGCTAGCCCCATCGGCTGGCCCCTTTTTTAAATTTTATGACTGCCTGTTATTTTCCTTGTTTACACATTACGTAGTTTCTTAGGAAGAAAAAGAAAAATACCAGGCTCAGTAGATTCTGTATCGACAGTTGTTGTATCGTGTGAACGAAAACCTCAGTATGTTAGGTACACAACAGTAAATTTCGCTTTTAATTCGATTTCATTCCTGTTGAACATCTCGTTTGTTTTGTTTGATGTGTCCCCTTGAAATATTTGCTGTTGAGATTGTATGTTATCAAAAGCCGC
>NC_133201.1:36739992-37004992 GCF_958299795.1 Porites lutea
GCACTCGCAAACATACGTCCATGGCCTGTCGTGCCATTCTTTCAAACTTGTTTGAAGAACAGTGAACTCATAACAACCCACAATACCTTTCGAGATTGTCACGTGCACTTTTTTTGACAACCTTTCTCGAAATAACTGTATGACTGGCTCCAGGAGCCGGCAAGCGTAGGAGAATTCTTCCTTCTGATTGGCTACCTGAAAGGGCAAAATGAACCCATTTCACCTCAGGGCTCCCCGCTTTCCCCTACCAGTATAAATTTTTCTTATGGCCATTTGATAAATCCATCTTTCCTAAAGCTTTTTCAGTGAAGAAAGCAGCATTCGCCTCGTTTGTTTTTGCTTAAAACCAAAACAAAAGAGTTTTTCTACTGTAAAGCACATAACGCTTGACAAAGAGCCAAGATTCAAGAGACTATGCGAGCAGAGCTTCAATACTGCTACTCCTGGAAAAGGAAACGTGACCTTCAATCGCGTTGTTGAAATATATATGTAAGTATTTTCGTGTCATGAAATCTTTATTCTGCAGTGCAAATACAACAATTTCATATATTGTTACCCATGTAGTAGTCCTTTTCGGGTACCTCTACATAACTAATTCATAATAAGACTTAGAATGCTCTAGGCTGGCTTCATAGCTCTGTCAAATCAGGCTTTCAGAATTCAGCGTTTGGCTAATCCCGTGGACATCTCTACTTCTACTTCTTTTTCCATGTGTTTTATTCCATATAATGTTTAATGAGTGTTAGAAAGTTTGTCTCTATTTCAATTCCTTCTATTATAAAGAGGCAGCTGAAGAGACTTCGATTCATTGGAAGTAGTAAACACGACTAGGGATGTCATCCTCTATATACACTCACGGCCGTGCGTGCTGCAGTAGAGTTCTACATCCATTGTGTATCTTGAGATCTTAGTAGATGGGGCCGGCGCGCAGGCTTTGTTGAAGACTTAATCGTAAGACTTCGCTCAAAATCGCTTATGTCAGGCACCATGTTTAAGCACCACACTGGTTGTGGCCTGTCTAACAGAGGTAGTGCTTGACGATGGTGGTGTAACAATGCTTGTTTTGTAATGAACATCTCTACGATTTTTGGAACTCATCATGCGAGGCTGTGACTTGCCACAAGGCTCCTTCATGAACAATAAAAACGCTTTGCGAAACCTTTTGAAAAAGGAGAGAGTAAAATGCGTTTTAGAATCTCATTAAATTTACAGAACTCATACCACTTAGAAATAGTGCACGTAATTGTAAATAGCCAACTGGTTGGATCCTGCCAGTTGGGGTTTTCAAACCTGTTGTGTTATATTTGGGTTTTTTTTTCTACGTGTTTTAGTGGAGTGCTATGCACCAGATGGATAAGCTTTGTGCACTTTTCACTATGAACAAACCTTTAACCTTTTTTAACGCTAAAAATAATACGTGGTGGGCAGCTATCAGGATGCTAGAAAGTCGTCTCTGTTCAGGGAGAGTGAAGCTTGGGGATTTTTGAAGAGAACAAAAGTAGTCAGGTTCTCAGGTAATCTACTAAAGCATTTAAAAATGCTTAGTAGATTTTCGGTAAGTATTATTTTGATAAGAAAAAGAACGATGTGTTGGTGGAAAATAAGCGACACTGGGATATAACGCGCCATGTAAAAATATGGTTTGCCATCGCGGCTCATTTCAAATCACTGGTCAAGAGCGAGCAAGCCCATGTGAAGCTACTTCACTATCGGCAAACTCGTCAGTTCACAATGGACGAAATACCTAATAGACAAGCCATTTTCTTGTTCATGTAGAGACTGCCTATTGCACCAATCCCTTCCCGAACTAACCCTTTCAAGGCTAGAGTTTTGGGACTGCAAGCAGAAACACGAGCCTAGAGGGTGAAGCCATATTAGAATACGCCCCCCACGGAATAAAGATGACAGAGAAGGTTTGATTGGATTATCAGTTTTTATTGATTTTCAATGCTAAGCTGCTAGAATTGCCACAAGTCCTCTGCGTGAACGCTCGCAAAGCGAAAGAAAGTCCGTTTCCCGACTGACCAACTAGCCAGCCGGAAACCGGAAACGGACTTAAAGAAAATCTCGCAGGCGCCTTCAAAATTAGAAACACCTCACGGCTTTAGAAATGGATTTCCGTCCATCAAACCACAAAAACAGAAGGGTGTGAGATGGTGGGCGGGGGGGGGGGGGAGGATACAAGTGTCAGTTGGCAGCTAACCCCTTGATGACCCTCAAACAGTGCCGCCTAGCGGCAAACTGAAGACGTTGAATCGTTTGACGGAAATTCTCATAGTAGTGAACATGACTTATAAGTAAACTGAACAAATAATTCTTGGTTTGCACATGACGTCACCAAAAATCAAACTAAGAAACTATTGATTCTTCTGAGTTTCTACTGTCACCAGGTATTACAGCACCTCAACAAATTACATAAACAAATTTTTGGTTCGGAAAGGTTCTTCTTTTTGCGAGAGAGGACGCTTGAATTTCCAGGCTTTTGCGTGACGGGGGAATTAAGCTGTCGGCCGGGAAAGCTCTTATGTGGGTTAAAAACATTACCGATTTTGGGAGATTTTGCTATCAAAACATTCCTTGTCTCAGAATAAGCATCACTTTAATATTTATGAGTTCCTCAAGCGAAGAATTCACGCATTAGTAGGAAAACTCGAAAACATATGTTTCTGTTTGTTTCCGGCGGCCATATTGGTGTCCCTGAAGGGACACCAACATGGCGTTTCCATACAAAGCCTTATAAATTTGGGTAAAACTTTTTTCCGAATATCTCGCATTTATTATATTGCACTGACCTGACTCTTGGCAAGGCGTTTTGTATCTTTATCTTCTTTCACTTCCCAAATTCTAGACTTTCTGTATTGAATGGTTTTGCATTTTTATTTATTATGGCGTGACAGTGCAAACCGAGAATAGGGATATTATGTTAAACTTTAAGTCTACCCTGTAATTGACTAACAAAAAAAGGTATTTTCCCTTTCATGAAAACTTACCTCTTTGTCGTGAGAGCGTAAATAATAGGATTTACCATGCTGTTTAAGTGCATCAGGAAAAATGCTAAAAAATGGGGCCAAGTGCCGTGTATTCGAGAAATTCTATGTAGCAGCATTGGAAAGACACCCATCAAGAAAAACGCCGCACAAGTTAAGCCGATGGTCTTCGCGGTCTTTACATCGCTTTTCACCTGTTTCACCGAGGAACGACTTGGTTTGATGTGTTTGTTATGTGAACGCACAGTGTACCAGATAGTTCCTCCTAATATAAGTATGACTATGAAGGGTACTAGATATCCTGGAAGGAGGAAATGTCTTCCAAATTTCTTTAAATAGTGGATCCTGTACACCAGCACTGGAGCGTCTCCTAAATCAATGTTCAGTCCCATAGTGAACATACCATAGGTATAGGCAGCTGCTGAAAGCCACACAAACACAACCGCTACTTTCGCTTTGTTTACGGTTTTCCACGTATGGTATCGGAAACTGAGAACGATGGCTCCAAATCGATCCACTGCAAGCATTGTGAGGCTAAAAACAGTGAGGTACATGAACAGAACGTACAATGTCACAACAAACCAGGAGATTTTGGGCCCCTTGAGGTAGGGAACTTGACAGATGTACCACAGAATCATAAGTGGCATATTAATAACTGCGTTCAAGATGTCAACTACAGCAAGGTTTACCACCAAAATATTGGGTACTGTTCGCAATGTTTTAAACCGGACAAGCAACAAACAGATTATGCTGTTCCCTAAAATTGATCCTACCATAACAAAAACAATCATGAAGATGTGTATCTCGGCATCTTTATCAGGGCAAGAACTGTTCATAAAAGTAGAATTCATCTTTCTTCGTTCGACAACTTCCGCTCTTAAAATTCAATCCAAATCTTCGTTATGTTTAGGGTCACACGGACATTCCGTAGATATTAGGTTCACGCGGTCTTCTTTCTGTTATATTCGCTGACCGATAAAACACTTTACTTCAGGTGAAGTAAGAAGCAAGTCTGGTGGTTGTATCTTATCCGCACAATCTGTCTTTGATTTTAAGTTAGCAAATTAAGGAGACGGTGATGGAAGAATACTAAATGTCTTTCGTTATCTGTAGGAGAGGCTTCTGATCCAGTGGGTGGACAACTGAGGAAAAAAAAAATAATAAAAGTTCCAGTTGCTGTCAAATAGTTTTTAGTTAAATAAGTGAATATACACATTCTGAAAACGTTAACAGGACGTTAAATTGTGAATACTGTAGTATAACAATAAGGACAATCTGTCAGATGCATGTAAAGCCTCATCTATGCACGAAATTTCTAAGGCAATGTTTTATTATAAATAAAAGACAAAGTTGCGCAAGACGTTCATTTAGTTATAAACCTCGGCTTGGACACCAGCCTGTTGCAATTATTTGTTGCCAAGGTCAAGCAGCAAGGCTGTTCAAATAAATAACCCTACTAAAAATATATATATATATATATATATATATATATATATATATATATATATATATATATATATATATAGATATATATATATATATATATATATATTTTTTTTTTTCTCGCTTTCAGTTGCGATAAATTTCTAATGTTTAATTTCGAAGCTCCGCATAAAGAAGAAAAATTTTGTCCGATATTTTTTTTAATGTGACTATTATAAGCTGCCTCCGGTCCTCTGTTTGTGCAAAAAGAATTTAACCAAATTCTATACGTGCTAAATTTTTGATGATATATTGAAAGACACTAAACAGATAAATTCAATATCAGTTTTGAAGGAGTTGCAATAAAAAAACGCAAAGGGGTCCGCGTTTAATAACACAATTACAGGATATTACTAGAGAGAAACTTCTGCGGGGTAAATACCGAGTCTTCAAGGTAGATATCTCTTTATAATCAAACGTTGCAAGGCCTCTTCCGTTTAATAAACGGTATCTAAACAAATGTAATTGAGGTTTGACTGGCTTGACGTTTTAGTGAAAAGCTTATGTTAATAAGGAGCTCAACTTATGCAATAAAAAGACGATTTTGATAAGCGTTTTCTCAAGCACTTAAAGAAGCCAGCTTTTAACTTCCCTAACTTATTTACTAGCTACGTAAAGATGGTGTCTTTACGATTCGCCCCGTTAATAGTTCTTTTACTTGTAGTGCATGACACCCCTTTAGCTTCAACGTTCGGATTTAATGAAGATTCCCATTTCAAGGTAAGTGATAATTTTTTTTAGCATCCTTTTCGTTAGAATTTGAAAGAACTTCATAGCTCTTCGTTCACTATAAGAGCAAGCTCACTATCAGTTACTTTAATTAAGCCGACTTATTCCGTGGCAACTGCAAAACCGGCCAACTGATCCTTGTCAAGTTTTCTTCTACCTGAAAGATTTAACGTACACCTTTCAAGTTTGTTGGTTTAATCCTGGTAATCTCCTCTCCTCATCCATCTTTCAGTCCTTTAAGCTTTAGTATAGTACATGGGCGTTTTTTTTCTTGGAGCTTGTTTTTCCAAACTAATAATTTGGAATTTTTTCTATTTAAAAGTCTGATATACATTTTATTTGAAAAAAAGGAAAGCTATAAGGAAAAGGAACATTTGTCACTTCTGCATGCCTTACGTCTATGACGCAATTCCATCGAACTGTTTATGTGAAAGGCTAGCTAGCCGAAAGACGAAAGATTTGAATAGCATTTGTTAAATCTTTAACTTTTGCACAGAGTTCAAAGTTAAGGTTTCTTGACGTTGATATCAAATTTTGTGTTCACCGTGTCCAGAGATACAACTACCTGACAGGATTTGAAATTCAGAAACTAGGTTTTTAATCTCAAGACTTTCAAAATTCTATTTTTTGCAATCTGTTTCCGTCACTTTCAGGGGGAAGGGGGGATCTAGAAAAATATTCGGATGAGAGGGTGTGGCATTCGCTCTGAAACCTTGAATCTATTTTAGACCAAAGTACGTTATTTCACTACAGCTTATTTGAGCCCTGAACCACTGTTTATCAAGAGAAAAATGATAGTAACACAAAATCCATAAAAGAAAAAAACTCTGATCTATTTTCAAACCCAAAGGGCTCGAACATTGCTCCCTTCGGGCCGCTTATTTAGTTCTTCGGGGGTTTCATTGTCAGTGGTATTGCATTGAGCAATATTTGAGACGAGATACTTAATTATACAAGAATCTTTAACCTAATTCTGATCCGTCAATATCATTCTGTAATGTCTCTAATCTGTGTGGCTGTTCAGACTTTTTAACTTCCTGACAGGAAACATGTGGGATTGATACTAAACGCGGACGTAGCAGCATTTAGTAGCGCCCGTCAATTTCAACAGATAGATGTATGGTAGATGTTTTCTATAAAATGGCATCGCCAACCAGGAAAAAAAAAAATAATAAAGGACTTTTAGAAAGTCTGTATTTTCGTAAGACAGATTCCTTACTCGCTTATTCAGTAAATTCAACAATATAAGTGAGCAGAATCAGTCAGAAGCTTTTCCTTAAAATTTCGCCACTTAGACAATAAGGTCAGGAGAATAAAAATGGCATTAGTTTCATACAAATTGTACTGAGAATAAAGCTTAGAATATGAATGATGCTTGTTGATAATATAAAAAGATCCAGCTATTGCATTGATTTCTAACTAAAATGAAGAAAGGGCATAGTATATGGGGCAGTGTCGTCCTTTAGAAAATAATTTCAAAGCATAATTTCATAGATACGAAGACAAGGAGTTTCTTCGCGGTAACTACTGAATTAGTATTGATTCTGCGGAAAAACAAAGAAAGAATTAGATTAATTATTGCCAAAAATTTCCTTATGTCGACAGAACGATGAAAACAAATAAAAAATAACTTGTCGATAACATATCTAGCTACTGGACGTGACCAAATGGGATAAACAGTAATTAACTTCATCCTTACAATGTTGGCATATTTTTGGAAATTTCCTACTGTTGTCACGTGACTAATTATAAATTAGCAAGTTAAATGCCAAAAGATCTTTACTTTCACCCCCTGTTTTTTAGTATTCAAATGTGGCATTTACCAATATCTTTGTCATATATTTACTCCTCGGTATTTACAAACTAGCGACATATTTGCAATCCGTCCAGTGTTAATGGCAACTTTTTTTTCTGATTAATTGGATAGTTTGGAAACAAACGAAATTCATAATATCCAAACACCTGCACACCGAAAGTCGGCCTTCCTGGGTGATGCATTTAATTTAACAGATTTAAACATGAAATCTGTCATATCAATCTGTTAGATTAATAGTGACGAATTACTCCTGAATTTTGGTTCTAAATTTCAGCGTTAATTTGTCATTTTACATGTGAAATTACAAAATTGCCATGGCAACCTTCCGTACGTGTAGGTGTCAAGATGGCGAGGAAGTTTTAAAATTTTCTGAATGAAGATGTCAGGGCATTAAAATACACTTTGGAAAACCTAAACGCAATAAAGACCACATTAAGAAGGATTCTAACAGGTATTTTGTCGAGACGTTACGAACATTCTGAACTTAAGCCACATTTAAGCTGTAAACTTTTGAGATTGTGGAGTTCTCCGATCGATGCGATAAAACCAGGATAAACATGTCAAAAATCCGCGATTGCAATCGTAATTCGTCACCTATGATATTTATAGGTAATCAAATGGTATACTCGTGAAATTAGGGAATAATTTCGCTTGACTTGGACAAAGCGCGCGTGAAATGTTTCCCTAATTTCACTCGTCAAATTACACATACCAATAACAGCCGAAAATGCCGAATTTAAGGCTAAAACTAGTTTTTCATCCCAGGCCATTATTATAGTTCTAACAAAGGCAAATTAATATAAGCAGAAATTAAACGTTTATAAAAATAAATAAATAAATAAATAAATACAGGTAAAGTTGATCAGAGTATGCAGCGATAATCACTGACATTATTATATACGTTAACCAAATTTCGCTAACAATTACTAACTTGAATATTGAAGTATTACCTATTTGGTTGTTAGGAAACCTAGTGGTCAAAAATCCTAGTTTTTTGTCTAATTGATGACTTGCGATCTAATTGTCGAAGATCGGCATCGTTACTGCTAACTTAACTCTGGCCGCATTATCGTATCACGTCACCTATAGGTTGAGCACGCTAAACGGCATGAAGGTAAATACATATAAAGGACAGGCATCCGTTGAGTTCACTTTACCTGTAGTCGAATCTTTTACTGCGCTTTTTACAAACAAGCGAACTCTAAAGTTCAAAAGCCGCCTTCACAATTGCCGTGAATCATATTAAGATCACAAGCAGCGAACCTTGAAACACAAAACACACAAAACGGATCGAAATCCACCAATTACAAATCACAAACCATGACCTTTTGAACCCGTTAAAGTAAAGTTTTGTTTCCTAAGATGTCGGTTAAGATGATTGACGACGGCAACGAAAAACGCAATCGTCAGTTGGCTTTTGAACTTCAAAATTCGCATGTTTGTGAAAAGCGTAGTAAATAAAAAGTTCATCGCTCCCATGTGGGAAAGAACTCTTTGTTCTTTGTTTCACTTTCTAATTTATTGATGTAGCCTTACTAAGACATTGTCGTGAGCTCTCAGTTATTAAATTAGGACGATTGTCGTTCCACATGGAAGGGGTCTCTGCATTAGATGTTTGCAAAAGGGAGGTGTCCGTCTACTAAAAACAAATAAATTCTAATATTTTTATGATTTTTCCCTTAAAAGGGTCGCAGTCTAAACAGCCTATCTGAGCCCCCACCCACCGTACCGTCCTGCCCCAGTAATTGCAAAGATGGTAAACCAGGAAGAGATGGAAGGGATGGAAGGGATGGGATGACTGTGGTAGGTCCCCCTGGGCCACCAGGGAAGAATGGATTCAACGGTACGGATGGACAAAATGGAAGAGATGGAAAGGATGGAAGAGACGGGAGAGATGGTCCAAAGGTATGATTCTATTCATTTACTAGGGACCAGACTTTGCCAATATTCCATTTGAATGCATTTTAACGCCTGTAATCTCATCAATTTTAAGCCCCGACTTGATCATAATATTTTCAGGGAGACCCCGGACCACCCGGTGAGAGAGGACCTCCAGGAGTGTGTGACCGAGCTGAAGTAAGTCCAGTCAATAACTTTTGGCTTACGCAGATGTTGCTGCCAGTCCAATTTTAAAGAGGCCACTTATTCGGTTGTGTGAATTAGGAAATTATTGATCCCCTGACGGTCCTTATCTTTATGTGTATGAGCGTTAATATAATTACATCATTATAATGAAAAACAAAAATAGCTGTACCAAAGTACTGCAAGAGAGGTTTCATTCTGACACTTCAATGCTTGAAGGCCTACAGCATAAGAAAAACGTATAATACAAGCGTCTAATAAGGCATAGGGAGATCTCACTTTCAAATTCATACTACCAGCGCCAGAGATATAAAGTAGATCGACTTTTCTTTAACGGCTTTTGTCACGGCTAAGTAGTCAGGTCTTCTTCTATCATGTTTTATTATCTGAGAACAATTATACAACATTCGTGATCACTGTAGGGCGTGACTAATAATAAATAGTAATTGGGTCGAATATGATCGTCCGGGCGGTTGCAGTCCTGAATAGGACTGTTGTTCACAGCGACTGACGTTTGGAAAACTTTTGCGGTAGTCATCTTCAGTGTCAAAGTGAGTTGTACCAACCATGTATGTCCTTCGAAAGGTCTAGCTTTCATTTTGTTTATCTTCCTTTCTTTAGATCAACTCTATTAAGGCACGAATCAGTGATAATGAAATCAAGGTAAGCGTTGTACACTCAGTCGGAAGACCTCTGACGTACCCTTATTTTATTTTGCTTTTTTTTTGTACCCCGAACAATTTAATAAATCCTACTGGACCTAAAATAATCCTACCGAACGTGGGCTAAGCGTGTAATCCTTACAACGTGCTAAATGATATGTAGGCTTGGACAGGCTGAAGTAAACTTTAGGGGCTTGCTCATAATCTTGCGTACTCACCTCTTCAGGTAGAAAAAGCATAAGTCCCTTTGAAAACCCAAATGGTTCGTGACATTTTCTTTCGATAGCTTCAGGAAAAGTGGTCTTTCGTTTGCTGTGATGCTTTCTTTAATAACACAAGCTGATTTGGCTTAAATTTAGAATTATAACTTAAATCGTTAATGCTTATGCATGAATTCAGTTTTCAACCAGACGGCTGTGTAAACACTGACCTGTAAGCTTGTGGCTATGTAAACCCTTACTTTCTTCAACAAGGTGCATATATTCAGGGCATCAACAGTGTGAGTGGGCATTAACTGAGATACCCCTAGTTACAATATATACAATATCCCACGCTCTTTTGCCAGTTGATTGCTTTGACGCTGCTCTGCACTTGTTAAAGGTGCATTTCATTTTTTTTCTATAAACCCCGTTGTCAAGGTTAAGATATTGAGTAAAATAAATACATCTCGTCCATCGAGAGGTTCATCAAAATAACAAATTAAAAAAACTGATACTAGGATCCCAAGTCTGTTGCTTAAATATAAAACATTAATTAAAATACTTGTTCTTCTTTTTAAAACAGCTGCAAAAAATCAGTGACAAAGTCAACATGTTAGACGTTAAAATTGATGCAGAAGTAGCTGATCTTTTGGCAATTATTCAGGTAGAGTAAAACTAATCCACATTTCTATCAATGTTGCCGATAAGGTTCTTTTATTACGACAACGAGCTTTTAGATCTTATAAAACGCTCTTGTTTTTTTCATTTTCCTTTGCTTTGTTGTGGTTGTTGTTGGCTTCGTTTCACTGAAGGATCGCCATTAGCCGATAATTGTAATTATAAGCTAAGTGAATACGTTACAATTTTGAAAATGTGCAATGTATTATAAAGTAGATGCACAATCAAATTACAGTTATTGAAAAACACAATTGCTTCAAATTCATCACTAACCAATTTTCCTTTGAGGGTCATTTCTTCACTCGTTCAGCAAGCAATTAGATAGAAAAATCTGGCTAACAAGGCCAGAGGGTGTTATTTCTTCGTTTCTCATTGTGAATAAGATACCACCTAAATTTGTCCGCAAAGAATAGAACCAGTAACTGAACCTTCCTCCCCTATAGATCGTAAATGCAAGTCTAATCCCAGGCCCTACCGGGCAGCAGGGGCCACCAGGACACCAAGGACCTAAGGGTGACAAAGGAGACCCAGGAGCAACGGGTGCTGAAGGAAAACAAGGGCCAATTGGTACACAGGGCCCAAGAGGTCCCCAGGGCCCTCAGGGGCTTCGGGGGCCCAAAGGAGAAGACGGTAATTGTAATTTGAAATATTGCAAACACCACTTGATAGAGAACGTTCAAGGGCCGGGATATCAACCCTTGAAGGTTACTCTCAAGGGACCCAGTCAGGTAAGTGTGTCATGTGCTGTAGAAACATTAAGCACGAAATTCTTATTTTTTGTCCCTAATCAAATGAGAATCTGTTTAATGTTGCACTTGGAGTGATGTTAGAGTAGAAAATTTATTTCTCAAGTCTCTAAACGTAACTGGACAAGTAATAATTTCATGGCCAAGAAATATGATATTAAGCCAGCATTAGGACGCTGCTATTGAATAACTTTAGACTCACCGGGAAACTATCTTTGAGTACATTTAAATACTGTAATAGAGAGAATACGGATTAAAATGTCTTCGGGATTTATTATCAGGCTGCGCCTAAAATAATAGACTATTTTTTTCTGTCAAAAGTTGATTGGATACATATTTTGCCTTTAGATCTCCATGTCAGATTTTCAGTGGTAGTACGTCGCAAATAATTTTCGTCTTTCACCTGATTTTGAACTTTTTTTCGACTTAGTCAAGAAAATTCGATTGTTTTCCAGAAAGCTATATTAGGCTAAAGTTCATTTCAAACCAGTCTGTGCGGAAAATTTGGTCTGGAAGGATCTCACATGGGAAAAGCCCCATCCCATCGCAGAATGTCAGTATGTCTCCATAGCGAACCCACGCTCTTTATATTTGTAAACTGCAAATGGAAATTAAATAAGAGATAAAATCTTACCTGTTTTGTTCTATCCTTGAATCTGCTGCGGTGCGAGGTGAAATGGAAGTTGTTTTACGATGCGAAAACGATGTTCAAGGCGACACTTTGACCGTTGGTGATTGCATAATGCTTTATGTAGTTTGTCTCGCATTTCACGCGGTTGTTATTATCGTCTCTCGTTTCATTGTTGGTTACACGCTCGGAAAAAAAGTGCTAAAAATCGGGCACAAATTTGTCCAAACTATTTTTTTAAATATGCATGGAATGTTACCAATATCTCTTAAACTACAGAAGATAATGAGTTGAGACTTTTAGTTTTGTATTTGTCGTAAGTTATCGTTTCAAATTCTTCATTTTTTAGATAAGTACTGCGCATGACCGAAAAGCCCATTTATGTGCACTTTATTTCTGCCAAGTATGACAGTTTCAGGTTACATACTTTTGAAATAGAAACTTTTAGGAGTTTTGATTTTTTAAATTGGCCACTAGAGGGTCACATGACTGGTAACCATAGAAACGCCTAATCCAAAATGTTCCTAGAATCAAGTATTGTTGCCTGTATTAATTTCAGTAACATGCCTTTTAAAGAAAACAAAGTTATAGACCCAAGAATTCCAAATATTTTGTGCCTATCACGCCCCCACTGAATCTGTTGGCCGCTCGGCTTGAAAAAAATCCCCAGCGTGTATTGCTGGTTTTCAGTGTTACGCCATTCAAAATAGATCAAAATAAAAATCAAAACCGTTGACGAGATAAAGTCCAGAATCTGGGAAATGAAAAGAGGTAAATATGCAAAGACCCCCGCCAAATTTCAGGTCAGAGGAATATTTCGTATACGAGATATTCGAAGAAACGTTTTACCCAAATTTATAGAGATTTGTATGGAGACGCCATGCTGGTGCTCATCTGGACGAGCACCAACATGGCGGACGGAAACCAAGAGAAACATCTGTTACCGAGTTTTTCTAATACATGAACTGTTGAGATAGGAAAATTCCCCTAAAACAAGTCTTTTTTTTTTAACCTTCATGACTGTCACAGCTCTCTTGGCCGTCATGCAAATGCCGCGTCACGCAAAAGCTCAGAAATTCAAGTGTACTCTATCACAAAACCAAGAACCCTTTTGGAGCGAAAATTTGTATGAAAAGTAGTTTTCAGCTGCTCTTATACATCGTGAAAGTAAAATCTCGGTAGGATTGATAGTTTTGTGGTTTGAATTTTAGTGACGTCATGCATGAAGACCAGCAATTAATTTATTAAGGATTCGAGAGAGAGAGAGAGAGAGAATAGAGACATTGATTATACGACAGCAGCTATGGAGTTTCGACCCTTGTCACTAATCATTACCGTTAATTCAAATGTTAGTGAATTAATAACCACGCGAAACAACAACAACCGCGTTTCACCAGCAGTTAAATGCGAGACAAACAAGATAAAACATTGTGAAATCAACAACGGTCAAAGCGTCGACTTGAACATCGTTTTCGCATCGTAACACAACTTCCATTTCACTTCGCACCGCGGCAGATTTAAGAATAGAACAAAACAGGTAAGATTTTATCTCTTATTTAATTTCCATTTGCAGTTTACAAATAAGAGCGTGGGTGCCCTGTGGTATGTTTCTCAACACCGAAGTCAACACAATCTTTTTCTTACAGAATTACGTGATAGTAGGTGTGACCTGTTCATCAGAACGAAGCTGGGTTAGTCAGTTATCGTATGAAAGCACATCAGGCTGGTACATCTGTACTTGTAACCGTAAATACGGAAAGGCTGGAGACCAGCCGGATGAACGAGAAAAGCAAGTCCAAAGTCCACAGAAGAAAGGAAAAGACAAGTCACATATCAACGGCTGGAAATGGCAAAGAGTCTGCGCTCTACATTACTGGGAATGCCCCAAAGATTGAAGTAAAAAACACAGAATTGCGACAATCCCAGCATTACTGTGATTTTAGAACAATTTCCTCCTTTATGCCGGGGTAATGACAGTTTCCCTATACTTTTAACACTAAGCAGGTTTAAGTGAATTTCCGAAAAGTTTTTGTTCAGGTTATTTCTAACTCATCGAACTGTCATCTACCTTTAAACGAGGTTATAGGGCTAAATAAAATGAAAACGTGTAACATGACAGTAGTTTTCTCTTATTATCAATTCATGAAAATAAATAGAGCTGGACAAAGTTCATTGTAGGTTGCCTTGATGAACCATGAATTCAAAGATAAATTTCGAAGAAATAAGCAATACATAAATTTTCGTTCTTATGTAGAAGCTAATGGTCTAATACTTCTGCCCTCGAAATATATCGCCAAAAGAATGTCTTGACGTCTACTGAAACGACCTTTGAAAAACGTCCAGACAGTTTTGTTGCCGGGTAACTGCGGACACTAATACGATACCGCACCTAGTAGAACTGCCAACGAGTTAAAGAACGATCATTTGTAAACCGGGCTACAACAGGCCGTTAATGTGCCTTGCATCGAGAGGGATTATTCCTTGTCAGTTCTGGTGCTACGGTACTGTGCAAGCGTAGTGAAAGCGAAATTCGCCTTATTTCGTCCTTTGTTCTCGCGAAAATTTGACAAAATTGTCTGTATTCAACACTGTGTGTTATCTTCGGTAGCATGGAAAATATATAGAGGATATTACATGGCCGCGCGGGGATACGAATTTTATCTTCAAGCACTGGAAGTATCTCTCACGAATGAGCGAAGCGAAAGAGTGAGAGATACTTTCAGCGCGAGAAGATAAAATTCGTATTCCCAAGCGGCCATGTAATGTTCTGTTTACTTTATAGATACTGATGAAAGTCCTACATAAAACACAACTTCTTTATTATTCATTTTCGAAACAGCAAAATAGTGCAATTAAAGTCGTCACCTATCGCAAAATGCCTGTCACAAAAATGTTATGAAACTCGGATATAAAGTTATAAAGGAGAAATAAAGACAATGTTACTTATATTTTCTGTTCCAAATAGTCAAAATTAATGTTAGTAACCATGGCGACACCGATATCCTCACACGTGAAAGATAAAAATAGTATTTTCATACTGAACTGAACGCAATCGTGTGTAAAAATACGAGTGCATGAATCAAAATGCAGAGCTGTTAAACGCATTAATCAGGCCGAAAACCGCGAAAAACGCAAAATTAGAACCCGCAAACACACTACAGGCAGGCCAAATTCAAAGTTTTCTATAGCTTGATATCAGAAGTCAACAGAAAGGATAAATAATGGTAATTTTTTCGACCCGATGCGATTTTACCGACTTGGCTTTATACACCCAAGAAGTCGGCATTGAAAGAAATCACCACGCATGAAGCAATCACCATGTAAATAAGGCAAGGCTTTTTATATATTTAGAATTTCTTCTTTCTTCTTGAAAAATATGATAGCGAGATAACCATGTAAATCCCTTGGATACTCTAATATTGTGCTTGGGCTGCCTGTGCTTGCTCTCGATCTTCGGGGGTCCTAATTCTTGCGAAATCTTCGCGGTTTTTCTCACGCTCCGCACCTAACGTAAACAATAGTCTGTGGTGTGTTCAGTTCTTGCTTCTTGAGTGCTGATGATTAACGAGAGCATTTCTCTTCTTTGAGGCTATTACCGGGATGTTCAAGGCAATTTGAGATCACGCAAAATAAAAAGTCTCACCTCGAGCGCGGAGACAAACCGTCCCTATGGGAGATTCCATCGGTCACATTCATATTCTGCAATACGTGAAGTGAATTTAATTGGAACCAAGGTCACACCAATTCCTATGTTTCCGTGTGTGCCAGAGAAGTTTTATCAGCGTCAACCACTGTTCCTGCTCTGTTATATTTGCATATTCCGCTATGATATAAATGCACCCTCATTTCCGGCAATGAATATCGTGGTCCATATAAATAAGTCCATTTTTTGCTCCCAATTTACCGTTTCTAACAGTTCTAAAGCAAGTTATTCGGTCCAGTTATTCCTTGTGCCATTGCATGGTATTTTAGGGCACTTAATATACTTCTCACTTGAGAGACAACAAAATTCTTGGGCTTTCGACATGGATCTGTCAGTGACATACCAACCCATGCCAGTGCTTTCACACCGGAACTGCAGCCGGCTTACTACTTGATAAATGCGTCTCAACTTTCGTGTGTGATTTTGAAAGTAACCTATTATTCTGGAGACTGTAGGCCCACTGTAGTTCTCACACAGCTGCGCTGACTCTCTGATTGGCCGGGGAGAAATAGCCCCAATTCTCAGGCAAGCGTTAATTATAACGCTTGAATAAAATGACTGTCTAGCTCTCTTGAAATTGTAACTTCAAGAAGGGTGCAGGGGGTTCAAAACTGCCTCTTCTAAAAACATTTTGAAGGCTTTTGAATTTGACACATGTTTAGCCCATCACAGTCCTGAGGTTAGCTGACTGTTTTATACTTCACTCCATGTACTTATTTTAAGTCATCGCCACTCTTATGACTTATAAAACAAAGGAAATAAACTTACCCCGGCACTCGGCCCAAAATGATTAGCAATCAACGACTTTCTTTCACATGTTTCTGGGCGTATTAATTTGTATGCTTTTCGAAGTGAGAACAACTTTATCTCCTTGTGGCGATAGAGCTAATTAAGGCGTTGACTGTTATTATGTCTTATATGTATCAAGCTTGACAGGTCAAAGTTTCAAACTTTTCAGCAACAATTCTAGACAGCGGTGCAATATTGCTTCCCGGAATTGGCTCCAGGCAGTATCTTTAAAGGTCACAATCATGCAAATCCAGCTCTCTTTTTCGACAAAACGCTCCCCGATATTGCTTCGAAATTGTTGAGTTAAAAACACCAGGCAGCTGAAGTCCGTTCATGTTGTCGTTTTAACAAAAATCGAGAATCACATCAACGGTGCCAGATTAGAGATTAATGGCTACTTATAGTAAATGTATTTTGTGCCCCCTCATGCTGGGCGGAAAAATTTATACCGCACTTAACTTGAAACTAACAGAGCGGGAAGAGCTTTATCTCTTTAAGTGAAAGCCAACAAATTTACTCTTTGGCTATAATTATTCATTTAAGTGTATGAATTGAATTCTAAACAGACAATTCAAGTTTTTCGCCAGGTGCTAATATTGCGCTTGAAGTTTCCCTACAAGCAGAGGGTCTTGCAAGATATTGGCCTCTTCTAGCTGACTTGTAGTAAGACAGCCATTTTGTGCCTTGAGGAAGTTACTCAAGTTTGTTGATGGTCTTTAAGCAGCCATACAATTTCAGCTTTCGTTTTAAAAAAGAGGCACTAGCTAGATACTGCTCAAATGTGCTCGGAAGTCATAAGTTCATATAAGTTAGTGATAAGTTCATATACATTAGTTTATAAGTATACGGTTCAGTGCTTTTCCATCTTGTATTTCACGTTTGATAATGGTCTTGAAATACATGTAAGAAGCGAAATATTATGTTTATTTATTTTGTGTCAATTTCTTGCTTATACTTATATTTTAAGTTAGGAAGATGTTTTTCGGAGTTGTCTTTGTATTATATTGCGCTCAGAAGTACTTGGTATATATCTTGTTTACTTGTGAGTTTCAGAAGAGGAGACCAGGAAGCTATCTTTTACGCAAACTTAAGCGGCAAGGCTCTTAGGTTGGGCGCTATACCAGAAAACGAAAAGAACTGGTCGATTAAAAATCCTTCACAAAAATACACTGAATTATTCTTACTGAGATCACTTCAAGTTCTACCATTTCGTGCTGATTTCGCCATTTAGAGACATACAGGTCAGTGAGCCGATATTTTACTTGTTTTTTAGGATTAATACGACAAAGCAAACAACTTGATCACAGGCATCCGTATACTGAGAGTTAGTTTTAAAAGAAAGTATTGCTACCTCTATTAGAATAACACAAAGTTCTGGTTTCAACTTTGTTGATAAAGTCAATTTTCCATCCTTGAGAGTGTGAAAAGGCTGAGGTTTCAAGCATTTGTTCTCCGATCCAAAGCAAATCAGGGGATTGCGGTTTCTGTGGTTTTTACAACACAGGTAGACTAAAGTAGAATTTTAAAAGACTTTTTCAATGCTTACCTTCGCTGGTGATGTTTTTAATGGATTGCAATCGTGCCTTTAGGTTGGATTGTGTTCCTCCATAATGCGGTGCAGTGTCTATCGAATCAGCTCAGTGATTCGATAGCGGAGAGGCGTTGACTCGTTCATACCTAAGATGCGCGCGTCAATCAGCCCAACTGGAACCATAACCCGTGTGCCATGACTGACGTCATTTGAAACTTGATGCCGGCAGAACTTGTGTAGGAGGAATTCATTTTCCTAGGGAAGCCCGGCGATTCTGACAAATGTGCCAGAGGTATGACCGAAAAAAAAATTCGGATAAATTTGAAAGAAAAACTTTCTCTAGTATAGCCATTGCTATGCAAAATGTTTTCACACGGAATGGCCTTGAATCACCCTAAAGTCCTCTTCTCTTCCTATCAAATCAATATTTAGACCAAGCATGCTGGTCCGAAGCTAATCAAAGAAAAAAAACGTGAAAGGTAAGGATTTAATCAAGCGATCTAGAAAATGCTATTTCTGGTTAGCATTGATGCAAAACTGACTCGGTTGCCATCATAATCCAATAATGACGCACACGTCACGAAGACATAAAAATGTTATCAGACATCTTTTTCAATTATAGCTTCAACAGTTTTTTCAAGTTTAAAGTTAATTCAGGGTTAGCCTTAAATGATCGTTGCCCTTAGCCAATAAGATTGGAGGATTTTTTTCTTCAAAGATATGATCAATACCGCAATAGCCAATATTGGATGACCTCTCTTACTATTTTATTGAACTTTTTGAGTGCTGTGTTACTAAAATATATGCGTTGTTCTGTAATAAAGAAAGCTATTTATTACATTTATTTATTATTTTTAACATTTCTTGCAACATAAATTTAGTGTTAAAAAGGGCCGAGCGGAGGGAACAAGGTAAGCGTCTAGGACGCCAAATATCAGAGGTAGGAACTACTTTTATATTTCTTTTATTCATTTGAGCTCAAACTTTGCAGGATGGTAGAACTTATGTTTTTTGGTTTTCGATTTGAACGTTTTTGTACGGGAAAATGACGTCACAAGATTGACAGCCATATCTTGAAATTTTAAGTTTTAATATACGCCCACCGTGGAAGGTTTATAGATTTGTCGTGCGTGCAGCGCACGTCAACGCGCTCGGCAATCGCCGATCGAGGAGTGATCTTGCTTTGGTCATAAATCTTTTTCTCTATCGCATCGGTTTCGGCGAACGCAAAAAATTCGCCACGGCGTATTGACGCCATCCAATATGACTTCAAGGCCCACAGGTTAGAAAAGGGTTTGCGATCGATGCTCTGCACTGTCGTCTTTTATTCATGACTGAGAGTTGTTTGTTCAGCGTCTGCGAAACAATGGTTACCGTCTGTAAATAACGAGCAATTAAAAGCAACAAAAGCAAGCATAACAAGGCTGGATTCACCAACTGGCTGAAAATCCTCGCCGGAGAAGATTTTCCAGCAACGGAGAAGAAGACAACAACAAACCGCGGAGCAGAGAGAACATCGCTTAGCAAAGCGAAGGCAACCCCGTCAACAGGACACAGAGGAGAGGCAGCGACAAAAAACAAACAAACAACTACCCCGCTGCAAACGAAACCGATGAAGAGAGCTAGGGGGGACCCATCGACTGCTTTGTGTAAAATTTCTGTTCGGAGAAGCAAATATTGCCAAGAATTTTCTATGGCTAAAAATTCCTATAAAGCCGACCGTTCCATTCATGCACGATTCTCGAGCTCAGAAGATTGATTTTTCTCATTTCACTGCCTAAGTTAGGCTATTTTTCTTACTAAAATGGAAACCTCAAATTTTCGGATTCAAAAATGTGATGAAAGAGGAATTAGAAAAACTCTCACTGAGTAATACGTTAAATTGCATCCAAGATTTTCCTGAAAATAATACTGAAGTCCTTCTTTTTTCGAAAAGACACAAGTTCTCCTTGGATGACCGAACAGTTACAAATTCTATAGCGTCACTTAGAATGCATCTCTACTCTGGATAGTCTATTTTAAAAGGTGTTTTCAATGTATTTAGGAGAAAACCGACGTTGGGTGCCCCTGAGAGAGGGGGCACTCACTGCCGACCCTTCGAGAAAATGCAGTTATTATTTTCTTTGATGTAACTACAGGCAGTAAGAATTACACGATCTGAAACAATGCATGTGAGGAATATCTTTCCAACGGACTGAGAACAACCGATCAGCCTTTACACCATGAGCAACAATGGGTTTTACAGTAAGCTTTATTTTACAACAAACCGTTTAGAGAACATCGATAATGGGTGACATGTAGGGAAGCGTCACATTTGTAAACAAAATCCTTACTGAACAAAATTTTCGTTTACAATTTTCATTACATTTACCTCCTTAAAAACATCCGGTGAGAAACTCGCCCTCCCCAGTCACACAATTTACTCCCTTTCTCCCCCAACCTCCCATCCGTAACATTTCATGGGCCTTCCCCCGAGCTCGCGAGGTTCTGCGATTCACGTATTTCTAGTTAACTGTCTCTCTAGCCCACGCATTGAAAGACGTATCAGTTTAAAAAGTTATTTAGCGGTGGAATATGATCCGATATTATGCTAGGCGGGGTGTATAGTCCATATATAGAAACAGACATAAGATTGTGTAACATTTCCAGAGGCTTGGTGAACATTGCTTGTCAAAAAGTGCAACCTACTCAGTCAGCGGCTTGAACCGGGGGCACGTAAACTTCGGCATTCTCTTTCAAGGTAGTATCATTCTTTAATGCTGGCATGGTCATACGAAATTGTTAGTACGGCTACATTAGATGCCACTAAGTAATACCTAGCAAATTTAAATGATGTTTCTACTGTAAAAATTCTCCAAGGTTGAGAGGAATTTATTAGAGCAATAACAGACATGATATATACAATTTCCCTCGAAGTTCTCGATTCTTTTTCGAATTTTAGAGCCGATTCTTGTGTAACTGGCTTTTCTGTAATTAGTTAGGGAACTAGGTCAGCGCACCTTTCGCCCACTCGATATTTTACATTTCATATTCAAAAACGGAATCACAAATCACACTCTTAGTTTCCTTTTCCTTTTTAAAATTCTACCATTTATGTAAAACACATCTCAGTTTTATTGAAGTTTTAGTTAAAACCACTTGACTCTATTAATATACGTAGGAAAAACGTCAGATTCTCAAAAATTTAGCAGAACGTAGAAATAACTTTCATTTTAATTCCAGCCAAAGGAAAAAACGAAAAAACAAATTCAACTACTTCCTTTTTACCGTTTTTCCGTTTTATGTGCAAACTAATTCAGAAAACGCAAAACGGAAGTCGATTGAGGTTTTCCATGCGAACATATATAAAATATAAAAGAAAAACGAAAGACATTTTCCGTTTTCCGTTTTTCGTTTCATGCGCAAGAATCGACTTCCGGTCACTCGTTTTCCCGTTTATCATGGATATATGGGGTGTCGCTCTGAGCGCGAGCCAGTGTACCAGTGCGCGTGTGGATAAAATATAACGCAGTAATGGAAATGAAGGCTTGAAAAACCACTGCAAAATCTGTGAGCAATCAATGTACCTAACAAGATCGTGATCAGTCGAAAACGGTTAAAAATAGAATTAAACAATGTTAGAGCGATGCCTGCGTTGCATATCGCATCAAGCAACCAGCTTAAATTTAGGGGCGTCATCGATAAGGAATTATACTTGGCCAGTGACAGGCTTTCTTATATCCCAGTGGTTAAATTGCTGTTCCGTTGAGACGAGTAGGTCGAGTAGGGACAGAAAGGAATATTTCACTATCATTGTAAAAACATCGGTCGGACGGTATTGTTCATGCTTGAAAGTAGGAACTTCCCTCTAGCCACTGGAATGTTTGTCTTTGAGTAAAAAATTAGTATCCGGAGGAAAGGGCACCCCTTTTCTGGCGGAACCTCTACTTTATCGAATTCCTGTACATCAGAAAAACGGAAAACGGTAGTTCTTTTTTCTTTTTTTTTTTTTTTGTATCAGTTTGCACATAAAACGGAAAACGGCAATCGACTTCCCTTTTCCGTTTTCTGTATTAGTTTGCACATGAAACGGAAAAAACGGTGAAGGAAGTTGATTTTGTTGTTTGCTTTTTTTCTTCGGCTATAATTAAACTAATCGTTGTTTCTACATTTTGTTAAATTTTAGAGAATTTGACGTTTTCTGGCTTACGTATAAAAATATGGTGGTTTTAACTTAAAATTTGATAAAACGATCGATGTGTCTTACATAAAATAGAGTTCTGGATTAGTAGAATTTTAAACAGAAAACGGGAACTAAGATTATTTTATATTGTAATCTGGCTTCTTCTGTTTTTGACTATGAAATAGGAAGTGGATGAACCTTTGCACGGACCTGGTGGTGGTTCTCGTTACCGCGGCCAGTGCAAAACACTACTTTTACATTAATGCCAAAACTACTGAGTAAAACAAAAAATAGGCCAGTTCTTACTATAGCTCTTTAACAGATTGTCCAACCATCCCGATTTCGTCGGGAATCTCTCGATTTTACTTAAAAATACCGAATCCTGACCAACATGCGATCGGGATAGGAAAAATCCCGATTTTCACATCTGTTCTGATATTTTCAAATGAATTCTTATGATACTTATAGGAAAACACCTAACGGAGCATATTTAACTGAAGCTGCCCTGATATCCAGAAAACTTTAAAAAAACTGCACAAAATAAAACATAAGATCGCGTACCTGTACGCGAAGCCACGTTAATAAAAATAAGCGTAGAGAAGGCAATAGATTTAAAGAAAAATTTAGACAAAAATGTTCCTCTCAGAACGCTAGAAATGGCGTTTCGGAGCATCAAGATTTCCAAATTTTCTAGGGGAAAATGCCCCCAGATCCCCCTCGCGGCTTGCTCCTTCGGCGCTCGCGTGATGGACAGTCTACTTAAGCGCACTTGAAGTGCACTACCATTGATACATATTTTTAGGGCCTGTTTACATGAAGGTGGGGGACCTCAGGTAGGTGAGGTAACATGTGGCGGGTTACCCCACCTAACATGTAAACGTGATCACATTAAAATAAGACATTATATGGACGGGCGGGTTACCCTACCTAAGCGGGTTACCTCACCTACCTGGGGTCCCCCACCTTCATGTAAACAGGCCCTAAAAATATGTATCAAGGGTAGTGCACTTAAAGTGCGCCCAAGTAGACTGGCCCTTAGTGTGAACTCTTTTCTGGGGACGTCTTTTACGTCTGAATTACGTTTACCTAGAAGCACTCAAGACATCTGATTTATTCAAAACTTACCCGTTTAAATCTCTTTGTAAAATGTATCAAAGACTGAGGTGAAAATTAATGTAAGCTAAGAACTAAGAATTTGCAGTCGTTTAGTTTTCTATATGCGCCATATTTTCCCTCATTTTTTGTCCAAAACGTCTTTTCGAATGATGTGCTGTGGGTTTGTAAGGAATCTGAGCCAAGTGTAGCTCGCGACTACTTACTAGAGTGTGAAAATTTGAAGGTCGCGAGGAACACCTCGGGCTCAATGTACAACGACTGATATCGACAGGTTTTCGACATATTCATAACTGGATAAGAGATGAGCGCATAATTTAAAGTGATCACGTGCACGTGTGGCACGCAGACTCCGAACAAAATGTTTATTCAAAAGTAACAAAAAGGCCCTGAATCAATTTTTGTTTCAGTGATTTTTAATAATATGGAGATAAAAATAAGGAAATGTCTTTAGAAATTTCAACCAAATCTAATACCAAAACTCCTCAAAAGTCCTTGAAAACATTACAGAACAAATTAAAGCGTGGAATGAAATTAACCATAATTAATACAATGACATATCTTGTTTGGAACTCGTGCTTTTAGTCGGGGCACCTTCGGAAGTCTCAAAATTTGACTAATCCGACAATTTGGTGTCCAAGAATTCAGCGCATATACAAAACTTCACGAGCTGGCACTGGAGAGGGGTTAGTTGGTAGACTGTAGTGTGTTATGTATTGAGCGGAATTCTTAAAGACAGAAATACTGACCCCGTAGAAATCGTAACCTAAGAATTGCTGCTACCAAGAGCCATAAAGTCTATACTAATGAGACCTACAATTTCACAATTATTTCAATTCAGGATTTTTGCGGGATATTTTTCCTTAATAATTCTGCCCATCCATTTTTTTTTTTACCTTTTTTTGGCTTAGAGTTCATGTTATTAGTTCAATTTTGATTAATATTGCTGTTATCATAAGTATAGAAATAGGTAAGGTGCCCCCCGCGGCCTGAAGGTGGCTCGATACAGTTTTTCAGGGCCCATACCTCCCAAGTTTGAGCATAAACTACGTTGCCATAAACAAAGATTTGGAAAAATTAACACCACATTTGTGTTAGATGAAGGCCCGGGTGAAAATTTGTTATGATCAGGGTTGCAACAAAATCAGAGTTGTCATAGCAACGAAATGACCTATTAACTATTTTACTTGCAGCAGTATATCTCGGCACTGGGAACTGTTCTTCCAAAATCTTTAACAGGAGCTTAATCCTCCAATAGCGGCCTCAGTGTTCGTGAAGTCTAAGCGAAATCTGTAAGAGCGTTATCGAGATATTTAATAATACTAATAATAATTTAATACTTATATTGCGCAAAATACATGTGGGATGAAGTTTATATATGGTTAGAAATACGGTAAAAAATGGACAAACTTGATGTTCGGCTGTTATCTGTAGAAAAACGAAGCGCTTTTGACATATAATTTCCCCTCATAGTAGTTTCAATCTTTTCAACAACGCGTGTGAAAGATCATGAGGATAGCTCCAGCCGATTGCTAGAAAGGAGGGTTTGATTATTACGTATAGAAGTGCTCTTGTTAGCGGTTTTGTAAAAATTTTGGTCTAACAAATTAGCAAATAATTTTTTGACCGCTCGATAGATTTTTTTAAAAATGTAATATTCTTGAGATTAAGCTTCCTTTTATATGACCTTTTAGTTTCAAGATTATTGATAATAATAATCATTTATAATAATAATTTATTACATTTAATATAGCGCTTTAACTATTAAAATATTCTAAAGCGCTTTACAATATGTACAAGAAAATAAATATATATATGCAATAAATGGACAGAAATAATAACAGTAATAAAATATAAAGTTACAAATTAAAAGCTTTCTTAAAAAGATAAGTCTTCATCTGTACTTAAAAAGAGTCAATGTTCCTACAGTTTCTAAGGCTAGATGGCAAAGCATTCCATACTGTTGGTCCAGCATGGAAAAAGGCTCGATCGCCCAAAGTCTTCCGTGTCACCTTAGGGATTACAAGCAATGTTTCAGAATCAGACAGCAGGCTGTATCTAGTTCTAGCCTTTACAACAAGTAGTTCAGATAAATATTGTGGCGCCAGGCCGTTCAACGTTTTAAAAACTAAAAGAGCAATCTTAAATTCGACTCTAAATTTGAAGTTCCCGAAGTACCGGAGTAATATGGGCAAACTTAGGAATTAAGCATGTAACCCGAGCCGCGGCATTAAGAACTTTTTGAAGTCGGTTATATTGATATTGCGGAAGCTTATACAAAAGAGCGTTGCAATAATCTAAATGTGATGTAACAAACGCATGAACTAAACACTTCGTTGATTCTGCAGACAGATGTTTCCTAATTTGCCTAATATTATAAAGCCCCCTAAATGCCTTACTACACACCTTTCCTATATGAGTATTCATAGACATATAATTATCAAACCATGTGCCAAGATTTCTAACATGCTTAAGGGGTTGAATGTCACAGTCACCAACTTTAATTGAAGCCATGGTAACCTTAGATAACTGCTGCGACGAACCGATGATTAGAAATTCTGTCTTTAAATCATTAAACATCAACCTGTGTGAGACTAACCAACCTAACATCAGCTATGCAGTTCTCAATAGCCTTAATCGCTTGATCTTGAGCAGCAAACGAATCTGGACGAAACGACACGTACAACTGAGTATCATCAGAGTACCCATGAACTGATGGAAGGTGCTTCTTAACAACCGCAAACAGCCTTGATGCATACGATAGAAAAAGGACAGGTCCCAAACAGCTCCCCTGAGGAACACAATAATTTAAATTGAAGGTCTTGGAGGACTGCTGATTAACTATTTCAAGTTGCACCCTTACAGTCAAATATGATCTAAACCAGTTCAGAACATCACCGCAAATTCCAAAATCTGATTCCAGGATGTTAATCAGGATGTTATGATCGACAGTGTCGAAAGCGGCACTAAGATCTAAAAGAACAAGAAGAGTTACTTCCTGATTGTCCATGTTGGAGTATATCACTCTGGACTTTAAGAAGAGCCGTCTCAGTTGAATGAAACTGACGATAGGATGACTGATGAACTGGAAGTGGAGCATTACCAGAGCAATGCCGGAAAAGCTGACCCACAACTGCCTTCTCAGCTGATTTGGAGACCACGGGCAGATTACTAACCGGCCTGAAGTTCTTATAAACTAGTTCAAGTCCCAGTTTCTTTAACAACGGTCTAATTAAAGCAGCTTTCCAACTGTCTGGAACTTGTCCCTGTTGAAGGGATAGATTAATCATTGAGATATAGATTAATCATTGAGATATTGTAAGGCAGTAGAATAAGGGCTACAATTCGTTAATTTTTTTATCGGACGTTTTGTCATTACATTCAAGTAAAAGCCTCTCATTATTCAAGGTATTTTCCCCAACTTTCATTTTCACGTGAACAGCAGTAACTAACAATGCATGTGGAATATGCAAAAATGCTAGCTATTATTGTGCACGAAAATATGGAACTTGGAGACAATACCCTGAATAATGAGAGGCTTTTAAATATAAAATTTCTGACTAAGTATTAGCGAATTGTAGCCCTTATTTTGCAACCTTAGAATATATTAATAATCTTGAAACTAAAAGGTCATATAAAAGGAAGGTTAATCTCAAGAATATTACATTTTTAAAAAATATATCGAGCAGTTTAAAGATTATTTGCTAATTTGTTAGACCAAAATTTTTACAAAACCACTAACAAGAGCACTTCGAAAATCTGTCGAGCTGTTTTAAAAACTACTCGCTAATTTGTTAAAGTAGACCAAAATGTTTGCAAACCGCTAACAAGAGCGCCTCGATACAAACTAATCAACTCCTTCTTTCTAGCAATCGGCTGGAGCTACCTCCATGATCTTTCACACACGTTTTTAAAAAGATTGAAACTACTATGAGGTGAAATTTCATATCAAAAGCGCTTCGTTTTCTACAGATAACAGCCGAACATCAAGATTGTAAAAAAACGTCATCCCAAAAATATCTCGATAACGCTCTTACAAATTTCTCTTAAACTTCACGAATGATCGAGGCCGCTATTGGAGGAAAAAGCACCCGTGAGCGATTTTCGAAGAACAGTTCCGAGTGCCAAGAAATACTGCTGCAAGTAAAATAGGTAATAGCGTAATTTCGTTGCTATGACAACTCCGATGTCATAATAAATTTTCACGTTTATCTGATACAATTGTGGTGACAGTTTTTCCAAATCTTTGTTTATGGCGACGCAGTCTATGCTCAAACTTGGGAGGTATTGACCCTGAGAAAATTGTATCGAGTCACCTTAATGACCGGATTTTTTAGGTTGCTTGTTGTGAAACAAAAGAATTCTATTGCACTTGAAAGTAAGGTCCAATGACAGGACAGCCTTGGGGCTAAAAGCAAGTCAATGGGGGGCCAACTTTAAATTCCGCAGGCAATGAGCTTTCTGGAGTCTGCAGCCAGGTCTGTTACGACTTTAAAATGACTCTATAGTTTTACTTTACAAGTTATATTTTGAAGGCGCATGAAGACTTAGGGTAGAAAATTCTACGTTCAGAAAAGGCTGTGATCTAATCCTGAGGCAGCTACTGAATCAACGGGCCAGCTTGTGCTCGCGAGTAATTTGCAACTAAAACACAAAACACAATTACCATTTTTCCCTAATTAACGGAGTCAACAGTTGTACGCTCTTAGGCTAGTAGTATTCAGCAAAATCCGTGGCGAATAATTAACTTCATGTAAAAATGTGGGCTTTAAAGCACGACAAGTTGCAGACACAAACAAACGTCAACCTAGTATAATGAATAATTTATCGTATTTCTGTAGGGAGCCTAAAAATCATGATAATCCCTGCAAATAAGAGAAAAAATATTTGAAACAACAATTTAGAAACCTTGTGACTTTTCATGCAAAAACCACTTTTCATGTTTCAGGTGCGTGAAAATCTATTGGATCTTTTCAGTTTTCCAGAGTAGATCTCAAGTATACTCGACTTAAGTGCGCTTCAAGTGCATTTTTCCCTAGTGTCAACCGGTCTAATAAACATGTAACTTCTTACACTTTAAAATTAAAAACGCTATTAAATAAAAAGTGTATACCAGATTCAACCAATCAACCAGAATTAACGCACTGCAAAAAAGCTAAATATAAGTTATAGCGACTCGAAAGTCTTAGGTTTTGAATTAAGACTTGCGCAATGTTTTACAAAAGGTAAAGCGGAAGAAATAAAACACAGGTAATCAGTAAAGAAATTAAAAAACCTTTAAAAGTATTATCCTGAACAATTGGCAGTTAGAGCTACGAAGGGTTTCGTGTCGGCAAACACTGAGCAAATTAAGCTAAATTACACTTGCGGGGCAAAATTCAAAATTCACGCAATTCGTCTGCACCGCTGGTCAGCTATTGGCCAATCTTTCTCTTTTCCCTTAACACTTGATACAATTTCTCGAAGACCATACCGATGTTTTTCAATCCTTAAAAGTGTTTTTATCATTGTCTGATTGTTGTCATGGTGATATCGACTTTACTAAAAACTGCATGTGACAAACTTCAATTCATAGTCAATCACTGGTGCAAATTTTGTGGTGATCGGACAAGGACAAAATCACTTTTTAGGCGATTGAAAAACATCGGAATGGTGTCCGAAAAAATGTATCGAAACACCTTAAACAGCAGTCCCAGAAGTCTTTGGGAAAGTTCACTCGGCCCAGTTTTCCACTCATTTTTGAAGTGGCGAATAGAAGTAAGGCGAAGATAAGTTAGAATAACCAAATGGGTCGGGGCGACCACTTAAGGCCACATTTACTCGGCATTTAAGGGGGAAAAATTTACCAGACTATAGAAACAAACCGCTCAATAAAGGGTGATAAATTTAATACATGTTTTCTTACTGAGCTATTTCAAAAGAAATAGCTCACGTCAGTGATCTAGAGGCGTACGCATCTTTTTTTCTTTGCACAGTACGTTATGTGTCTATGTGTCAGTGTTTTGCAGGTTAAAGTTGAAGGTACCTATTCGTCCCACACAAGATTCCATGCCCTGGATTCCGGATTCCAGCTATTAGATTCCAGATTCGTGTCAGTGGGTCTTGCACTCCGTCATCTAATCGTTCATGTTGAGCTATAAAAATATTATGTGGCGAATTTAATAAAACTTTTACAAGCGTTAAATACAATTGTAGGTATTGTTTTCAGGCTCTAAAACAATAGCTACACTAAACTTCTAAATTACTCTTGTAAACGTTTTATTTAGTTTTAATTGACCCCCTGGATTCCAAAGGCCAGGATTCCGGATTTCACATGCAAAATTTCCTGTTTTTCGGATTTTACATGAAAAAATTGCCCGGATCCCCCTACATTTGGTCATCAATAAGCCAAATCAATCAGGTTTAGCATACAATGCATAAAACAAATTCATCTCTATTAGTCAAACAAGTGCACATTAAGTAATGTTTAAAATACGAACAGCAGTGATTTGAAGTGTTGACATGTACTGCGGTTTGGCGTCTTTTTGGCTAGAAAACTTGTCATTTCGTTCGGTTACTGATGGAAAAACTTTTGTGAACTTTTCTGGAAGATGAAATTTGTTATTATTATTATTTTTTTTTTACTTCTAGTCTATTTGCAAATTAGGAGGACTCTCAATATAAAATTTCATCTTTATTAGTATTGTTTGGGTGAATGTTCACCCTAATCAGCATTTCATTGTTTCAGGCATTCAACCCCGTATTTCCCATGAGACTGAATTAAAAGCCCTCCCCTGACTTTTCAGATTATTGAGTTTTACCTGGCATAAAGTCTGACCGTCCTTACACGTGATTCAGAGTGAATCCAAGATGTCTATCGGACAATAACTATCTAACGTTCTATCTATCTATCTATCTATCTATCTATCTATCTATCTATCTATCTATCTATCTATCTATCTATCTATCTGTCTATCTATCTATCTATCTATCTATCTATCTATCTATCTATCTATGCCTACTGAACATTAAGGAGCTTTTGACGAGGCTATCTTGGGTTGTAGAATTTTTAATTTTCTCTTTTATTTCGGATAAAGTTGCTTAATAGTAAATCTCCATGCATTATGAACGTCTTGTTAATTTACAGCCGTAAACACCCGCGTTTAAGAACAAGTTGATTAAGATTGTCAGGCTAAAACTTGGTTAAATAAAGCGCCTTATGTATATTAAGAACCATTTCAGCCTGCAGATAAATAAAACATGTTCCGTTACGTAAAAAGACAGAGGGATGCCAAAATAAGACGATGAACTAAATAGAGTAACTCGAATGTTCACTTATATTAGTAAAAGCATTTATTTATTTTTTTTGAAATTTATTTCTTCGTGTAAGTAACGAAACATTGTATCTTAATTAAACCCCTAGTAATGTATAATATATGGTAGTTTAAAACAAATTCTTAGAACATTTTCAGGCTGATTTCTCAGTGAGCCGGCTGCTTAACCCCGAAATTATCAGTTCTTATAAGCAGTTGTTTAATACTATTTTTATACCTCTACTTTGACACGAGACGAAATCTCAAGGTCCGGTAACGCCGAAGGTTTATTAGCAGCTTACTATTGGGTTGAATAAGTTATTTCTAGAGGGCAAAAATTTGCCACGCAATGATTATTCGACCTAATTTTTGTTTTTATCAGACTGTTTGTCGCAATTATCCTTGTTACTATGCCAACAACTTCTTTTTCATCAATAATAAGTGCAATATCATAACAGAAGAAAATACCATATGGAGATGCTAAACTGAGAACTACATGCGTTGTATCAGGAGCCTGAAGGCCGTAGGCTCCTAGTTGTATCAATATCAATGTTCACCATTTTAAATCATAATATATTATACATTGCCAACTGTCGAAAATTACTTGAAGTTTGACAATGCATCTTTGGGACCTTAGTAAAGTGGTATCAGTACGCTTAAGTGTCCAAAGTTAGTAACGAGAAGTTGAACTTCATGCTGATCACTTGGCATTATAAAAAACGTGAAAAAAGATAACTATATATTCTTAAAATGGAAACAGTATCATAATTACCATTGACGAAATTAAGAGCACTTAAGCGCAACTCAAGCGTAAGTGTAGACCGAAAGAGAAATTATGTGTACAGTCAACGTTTTTGCGAAAGGAAATTCATTAAGCGACTCACAACAACCCGTAGGATCATGAAGTACCCCCCTTACATACTTCAATGTTGAGCCTAAAATTTTTGTTTCAATTGGTTGTAAGAATTTGCAATTTGTGTGGAAACTGGTTGGTTGGGAACGCTTACATATTTGGTCATAAAGGTCATTGTGTTGTTGTTTTGTAGCACCCGCCGGCTTGACTGTGCAAATTTTCTACAGTGTGGCTTTCTAGGCATGAATTGAAGTTAAGTAGCATGTTTAGTTTTCTTGCAGGGTATTGCGCAAAACTAACCTTAATAAATCAAGGATCTCAGCAGGTTGCAATAGTATGGTGTAGTGCTACTCTTTTCAGTGGTATAATTGTGTGGTTTCTTTAGAAAAGAAGAGACCACAAAGCTTTCGCCATGGGCAATAAGAGACTAATATTATTTCCTGCGATCTTTGCAGATACCACGTACCATACGTTCTTAAGCATATCTAAGTGGAAAATATAAGCCCACGTAGGTGGCTTTACATGATCATAACTGCGACGACAGTGATTGTGAAATACTCTTAAATCTGATTGACTTTCTGCGTAAAATTCTGAACTGAAATAAGCCTCCTTCAACAAACCGCCTACCCCGAATATGAAATGCAAAAATGAAAAAGAGCCTAGATTTTATAACAAGCCCCTCCGTAATTAATTAAGCCCTGTGACTTACTTTTGAAAAAAGGCCTAATAAATTTAAAAAAAAAAAAGATCATGCCAGGACGTTATGAGATAAGCCAACGCGTTTTAGTTTCACAAATCAAATTGCAAATTTCTATGAATCATAAAGCTAAATAAATGTATAAGTGGGCTGTTCCTTGGTTTTTTTAATTGTGCTACCAACTTATACTACGTTATGGGCCGAAAATTCCATTTTCGATGAAAATATTTTCAAAGAAAAGGGAACACCATATGAAAATAAACGACAGAAAGTTTTCTCCAATCTTAAGCCAAGCCCTGAGTTTTTCAATTCCAGATTTTTTCTTCAGTAATAGCACCCTCCTCCAAACATAAGCCCTTCGAAGAAGCCCATTGAGAAAATTTAAGCCCACAGACTTATTATGGGAATTCTAAGGTTCTTTGCGGATTGACACAATGTACTTAAGACGTTGGCAGGTTAACAGTCAGGTTCGGAAACTTTTTATTCTCGTTTCATTTGTTTTACTTTGTTTTGTTTCGGTGGGAGAACATTACTTCTGCTCACTGTTCAAGGACTTGACGAAGGTGTGTCTTCCCTCTCGGAAGCAGGACTTGAATATTGTGCAGGGCGTAGACATAAAACACAAACTGCACTTATGGGCTCCTGTATGTGTAAAATAGAAGATGTCCTTTCTTGATGTATAATAAATATTCTACACCCACCACCATGTTTTTAAACTAGTTTAAACTGGCATTTCGGAGCTGCGTTCAACGTCGTCACGTTTCAAGAAAATTGCTTCCGCTTCAGGAGGCCTGAGTAAATTATACAGAACGAAATATTATACAGACGAATCAAAATAAGTACGTTATTTATAAGGAAATTGGGACAGAGGTATGAGAATAACACGTTACACTTACATCAGGGAAAAAAAAGGCAGAGACAAAAAGATAAATAAAGCACTCTAAGTTTGTCTCCCTATTGAACTGAAACTTTTTGTTAACAACAGTAACTTATCTGTAACCTATACTGTAACTTCATTGAAGGAATAAAGTTAAGTCAACCAAAAGCACAAGAGGAAACAATAATTCAAAATTTCAAAAAGGAGGAAAAGAACTTAACTTATTTCATTCTTAAAAACGGCCCTTTAATAACGGTAAACGATGTCGTGTATTTTAAACGCTCCATAATGTATGTGGTAAATGAATGGTTATCGTTAATGTTGAATATGTCGCGTTTAGGCATAATTACAGTCAGTCACCCTGTGTATGTGCTCGCCCCGAGGCTTTCCTTTGTGTTTTGTCGCCGGGGACAGACATTTGAGTGCTAACTCTATGCACGAGAACGAAAGCTTGTTTTACTGAAAACGAATTTTTTTCAAGAAAAAATGGAGACTGTTCCTTTTTCCCGGGGGAGGAATTTGCGATATTCAACAAATTGTTGATTCTTTACCATTTTAGGTTAATTATTCTTAGTCTAGACATAAATTATGCGTTAACTGAAACAGCTATTTGACGGATGGAATTCTTTTTATATTATTTCATTTTACCAATTTTTTTTTCACCGAAAAATGTTATTTAAAAGTTCGAATTCATACATTTTACCGTGGTTATGTTAGAAAAGTGTTGTCTAGCATAAACTCTGAATAAAAATATTAATAGTAAAACGGCCACGCTAGGCTTGTTAGCCTCGCAACTCCTTCATTCAGTTTAAGTCAGTTAAACTGAATAAAAGCCGTGAATCTTTAATTTAACAAGTTGACGTCTTCCCTACAGTCATTTACTTAATGCAAACTTTTGATTTCATTTCATCAGCAGGACTGGTTCATCTCGGGCCCTTAATGAAGACCACCACTGCCTTCGTCAGAGGACAACAAAGGACACATATCTTGTCTATTAAACATCTTAATTATGTTCTTGGTTTATATTGAAAAAGTTATATTACTGGTTTAGTCGCTGTTAAAAATGCGAAAATAAATGTGTTTACAAATATACCATTTTTGGTTTGTTTTTGTCCTTTTATATTGTAACTTTTAAGTGGGTTTATTGTCCACACTTTTTTGATGGTCGGATACTGTCTCTCAGTGGTCCATACTAAGAAAGACAAAACAAAAACTTGACCAAAATTACGTGACATAATGTGAGTGCTGGCATCGCCCTAGGCCAAAATAACATTGGGAATTCAGTATAAAATTTTTTTGGCCTAATTATTGAAGCTTGATTAGGAAACGTTTCGGTAGTTTCATAACTACTTTGCTCCCATCAGTTGAGTTCACTGCGACGTGATCGCAATCTAAACATATAATTTTACTTCTTAGTGCGAAAACAGTTTTAAAATCACACTGATTTTAGATATTGTTCTTTCTTTCTTATTTGGGTAGGACTCTATAATAGTGGTTCCTAAACTAGAAGGCTTAATATAACAAGCGCTATTTTGGGTCATATTTGTCGATAAAAAAATTGCTGGAAAAATTAGGGAATTAATGTGCGTCTATTGTGGCATAATGTATACATAAAAAGTTCTAAAAGTGGCCAACGGCAACATTTTTCTTCACAATATTTACCAAAAGAAAACTGCTTCATCAATTTTTTCATGAAATTCTCTTATTCAACTTTTTAAGGAAATGTTACGAAATCAGTCTGGAAAATTTCAACTTTGAATACTGGGGCAAAAGGGTTAAGGAGGCGTTCTTTTGAAAAAAAAAATGCTTTAATTTCCGTCTTGCTTGAACCAAAGAACTAAAGTCAATCTCTCGCTGTTATCATAAATGTAACTTTAATTGGTCCTATACAAAGAAACAGCCCTTTATCACTATAATTTTTTGATAGTATTTACATTCAGCTTAAAAAAATATTCTTTTCGCCTGGGCAAATATAAATATATGTTACATCAATTTTGCTAATTAAGTAAAACTATAAACTGTAATTATTGCTTTTTATTCTTTAAGTGAAACTGTTAACACCAGACTGTTCATCCTTAACCTCTTGAAAATGAGGTGCATGGATAAAATCCTGAATTCTGATAATTTCTATGAAAGCTACATATAGTAGAACCTTTCTTTGTTAGAGCGTTCAAAAGTTTTTGTTTTTCTTACTTTTCGTGTTTCAGTCGAGTTTTCTGAACGGTGCAGAAACTGAAGCTATTTGCAACATTATTTTTGGAGACAGCGTCTTAATTTATTGGCCTTTATTAGCTATTTCGGACTGTCCAAGTCTTGGAATGCCAATATATGTGTCTACTTAACGCCACGAGAGGATCTTTACGTGCCTTAGTGCGGGCCATGCCATTGCACAATTTGCTTTAAGCAAGCTGACAATCTTCACAGCTCGCACCAGTGTTCATCCTTTGGCCACCGAAATCTGCCTCTGAACGCTTGGAGTCTGCAAATTGTATTTTTGACGAATTTGTTTCCGAAGTCTTTTTCTCTCTTCCCGTTCTTTTCTATTGTCTTTCTCATCTGCCTCATTCCACACATATGTCCTGGCAGAGTAGTCTCTGTTCTTTAGATTGTACTTGTTCTTAATGTCTCTTATTCGCTGTTTGCTTCCCAACTTTCGCTTTTCACACTCTTCACTGTTCTTCTTGACAGCAAAAAAATCATTTTTTGTTATCGGAGCTGAGCTCCTCCTGGCAAGTTTATCGTCGCTGACCTCTAAATCGCTGCAAAAGAAACAAAGAACACTTAGGTAAATTATAAACAATTACAATAATTTTTTCCTGTAATTATTAACGCTTCGCCGTTTACCTACTGACAACAGATAGTGGGTGTCACTTTCCCATCAATAGTGGCCGTAGTGCAGTATTACCATTTTAGGGCATCATGTTCTGCTTTCATTTATCGAAGCTAAAATATTAACCTTGAGAGCCCTGAAACCAACGCGCACATTATACATTGGGTTTCCTTAACAGGGCTTTAATATATACTACTGGTGTCCCTTTTTTCCAAATAGTCTTTTTATCTTATTTGTAAACTTGAATCATCATAAACTTTGGTGCTGATACAGGCAGATATGAACTATCAAACAACAATAGTTTAATAAAAAGATATAAAAAGATTAATTAGAACCTGTACGGCAAATGGTCTTTGAAGAAGAGGGAACTTGTGGGTAGATTGAGGTAATCAAAGATTTCACGAGGAAGGCACTTAAATCGCTCTAGGAAAGCAAATAGAACCCCTGCTAATAATAACACTTTCTATTTTGGACTCCGGATAGTAGGTAGGTAGTAGTATGCATTGATATTTTTTCAACAACTCCCATTTTGTTCTAATATTTGCGTTTTAAAGAATCCGACTAATATCAGCTATAAAGAGCTACTCATAGATAAATGCGATATCATGAAAGGTCAAAACAATAAAGATGACCCACTAATTGCACTGGCGCTTCGATTAAATATTGCAAGAGACCGGGATGCAAAACAAAACACAGTCACAATATTCTGTAATGGCTGTGGCTTCGTGTTGATTTAAACAATACAAGTTAAAACTATTGTACTCTATGAGTTGTCTGTAATATCAGGTCCCCACGTTTTAACTCAGTCTCTTAAATGTGGTCCTTACACTGCCAAAGGCCCAGAAGGTTCTGATATTTATAAACTTTTCGATGAGCAAAAAATTTCTCTTCTTTTCGGACCTCTTTAGTAATTCACACTCTATGCGCGGATTACATCAGTTCATTACCCAAAGGATTCAGGGTCGACTGAGCGTAGAAGAAACGTGCTGTCTGTCATTATCACAATAAAAACAAAAGTTTATGCACGAGTGTCTATCAGTTGAAGTCAGAGCACTGTTCTGTCGTTACGAACTTGACGGCGACGGACATCTCATATTGCGATTGTAGGTTTAAATGGAAAATCTATCCTAAAACTAAACAAACAGTGACAGCTCTTTAATTCATTGTTCAGTACTTGAACGAAAATGGAAGCTTAATTAGTCGAAGAACAATAACCTACGTTTTCCGCCAAGTAATTAGTAGTCTAATAACGCCGTGAAATCAATACACAAAACAACCACATCCTGGCCTCGTTTACCCAAAAAAGTCGTTTGAAATCTCAATCTCTCAAATTGGCCAAGCCACTCCTGAACTAAATTAACTCGGTTAAAAATAGTCTGACACCTGTTGCTATTTGAAATAGTTTGATTTCGTACTTCAATAAGTTTCTTCTAGAAAATTCAATAATTTATTTGAAGCATGCAAGCATCGATTGCAGATAAAAGAGATTTCGATCGGCCAGAAAAATAAAAGGTTAACTGAAATTCGTCCAAGAAATATACCACCTTTTTGTTGTTACTTAACAATAAAAGAAACTTACAAGAAACTTAACAAGAAATTGCTCTTTGATCACTGACCTGGGACGGGTACGCGAAGCTCATAAGATAATAAGCATTCATATTCCTTGATATAGTGTATTGTCAGCAAACAATAGTTAAAAGATATATGTCAGTACCGTACATATAACCCGGCTTCCTGCCTTAAAAACATCAAGAGTGTGCCTTAAAATCTGGAATTCTCGTTTGGAAAGTTATTTGTATTTTCGACCACACAGGTGTGCGCTGATAAGAACGGTGTCAGAACTTTCTTCTGAGCTTTTTCTTCGCGCATAAATGATTTGCTTTGAACTGGGATGGGTTCTGGAACATTCACTTTGTGTACATAAGTATGAACTGCAAAAATGTTGGTAGGGAAGCATTATGCCCAATCTTAGGAATTTCACGACATAGTATTTGCTAAGATCACCCGTGTCTCTCCAATGTTACAGCTAGAATAGTACTCTTGAGGGATATTTAAAAAGACTATTAAATATTACTTTCATCAACGTTCAGTAATATCAGTCATGATTTCAGCTCTCCCTGTTCTTCAAAAGACGGAAGTTTGGGTGTTAAGATTTTCAAACGTGCTCACGTATTTATAACGACTTTCGCTCATTTGATTAATCAAGATTTGTTGTTTGTTCAAGAGAAGTGTTGTACGGAATCAAAGAATGCTCAGGGCTTCCGACACATTCATAAGTGTACAGTACTTAATGAACCGTGGTGAATTATAAGCAGTCAAATACTGGATTTTGATAAAACAACACTACTGCTATCGGTAGACAAAATTTAACAGAATTATTTGGAATTTGAAGCCTCGTATTTCATTTACAATAACAAAGGTAAAGGACAGCTAAATCTAAGCTCTTAATCTTTGCATTACAAAACCGAATTGACTTAAGATATACGCCCGGGAATACAAATGCTTTACTGCGTTCAGGAGCAACCTTACCTGGCTTTGAGACGTCTTGATATCAGCTTCACGTTGTTTGTTTTGACCCAGTCAAGATAGGAAATGTCATGGAGGTTTCCCTCGCTTCGGCTTATCTTTCGTTTATGTTTAAGATACTCTTTGTACTCAGGGGCATCCAAATCAATAACTGTTTCATCCACGCTGTACTGGAGGGAATCGGATGAGTTTGAATGGTTAATGCCTTCTTCTGCTTCTGCTGGTTGTGTTTCGACCGAGTCTACTATGTTCCCCATAGTGTGAAATGACCAAGCACTGTACTGTATCTCTGTAAGAATGAGTTAGCTAAACACGGGTGAAAAGCAATTTATACACTTGACCGTCTCGCCATTGTTTGCTCTCCCGTCACAACCCACGTAAAACTAGCTAAGGGCTAATTTTATCCGGATTCTCATTGGTTCCCCGACGACCTGAGCGATGTCCGAGGTCACAAGGAACGTGACGATAGGGAATGAGTGACGACGTTATGGATCAACCCGAAAATTTGTGTCATCAAATTAAAGCGACGGCAACACGCAAAGCCTTGAATAACACGTATGGATGAAGAACAGTAACCTAAATAAACAGTTGTAGAGGACGATTTGTTTGTTAAAAACTTAAAAAACTATTAGTCACGTTACAAAAGTGAACGAAAAACCACTGTGTAGCTTCTAACTATACGTGTATACTGTGGCATGACTTTGTTGAATTGGGATTGAAAAATTGCGAAGACTTGTTTTCATTTCGGTAAAAAGATTTGGAGATTTCTAGACTGTGCTTACTATGATCCTTGGTCGTTCAGTTCTTGAAAGATAAGTTCTAGCAAATGCTACTAGAGAAACAAAAATAAATCTTAAAATAGTTAGAAACAAAATTATAATAATTCAAAATTCGAATTTCAGTTTTACTAACGATGACTCGATGATTTTGATTACATCGTCAATGATTATATGCCTCATTAACCTATTATATCAATTCAGTTGAGAATCAATTCACATGCAGATTGTTACAAATGCGTTCAACAAGTATGTGTGCATAAAACCACTCATCATGATGATGATTGGTTTTAAGTAATTCCACAACTTTCTTGTTGTTATTCTTGTTTGTCCTGATGATCACGAGAAACGTGTGAGTGCAGGCAATCCCAGAGACGCGTATTTTCTTTGACATAATTTTCAATTTACACCAAGGTAAAAAGAGTGATCATCAAAGTTAAATTACCTTTGACAAGTTCTCCCTCTATTAACCCTTTCACTGCCAGAGTGCTTGATGGGGCTTTGAAAGGTGACTCTAACTTTTTAGTCTGCGGACGAAATCCTATGATGTGACCATTTAAATGAAAGCTCTCTGCCTGTACATAAACATGGTGCTATTTGTTTAGTTTGTAGTTCTAACTTTTGAGTCTGCAGACCAAATCGTATGATGTGACCATTCAAATGAAAGCTCTCTGCCTGTACTTACATGTGGTGCTATTTGCTTTTCAAAATTTCACAAAATGAAATTTGGAAATTTGGTCGAAATTTGCTTCTGGCTAAATTTGGCAGTGAAAGGGTTAAAAAACGTATACCTATAAATGCAGACAGTGACAAACGGATTCAGTTATCTTCTATTTTATGTCCGGAAAGTACATGAGAAAAAATTCACCACGAGGGTCCTATTCAGTTTATTTCTAGCGAGACTCGGGTCGAGTTAAACTGAAATTTTGGATGGTTGTTTAGTTGTCAACGTCGCCCCATCTTATACTCCTCCTACAAAAGTCAGTAGCTAAACTCCTTCATTTAGTGGTATGGAAAACGAAATCATTTTCAGAAGGTCTCGTTGCTACATAGGTCCGGCCTTTAACAACACTAAATGAAGGAAACAATTTTTTTTAAGAAAAACTCTCGTAACTTGTGTTGTCTGGAGAGCTGCAAGCTTATTTGTGGCTTATCCTCATCGGGGTTATAGACAAGTACTAATGAAAATGATCCAGTTCGTTAAATAATCCCCTTATCAGCATCATATGACGCCGTCAGTGACGATACTATGCCACTAGCGAATAGGGAGGAAGAAGAGGAAAAGATATTAAGAAAAAAACTTTTGCAATTTAACTCTACACAAAGAAAAAAGTCAATTCGATGAGGGCCATGGAAGGTCATGAAGCGCTACGAAGCGCTGATTGAAACTCTTCTTAAACCAAAATAATCACGCTATTTCCGTATTGAGAAGGATTAACATTCTGCTCAATCTTATCTTTCAGTCATAACGTAAAAAACTTGGTATCACATGACCTTGGGCGTCTTTCAGGTTGAAAACTTGGATGAAAGACGGGCCGATCATGTTTCATCCCCTACTTTCTCCATAACAACGACAGTAAACAAAAACCCAAACGCTATAAATACCACTGCTAACCACGCAGCTGCTTTGGACGATAAATTTTTTTTTTTTTAATTAGAGAAAAAAAAGGCTGCCACGCCACTGGCACCAGAGAATTTAAGTTTTCCCCTTGGCTGTAAGTCTCAGTTTGCTGCTTTTTCTTCAACTGTTTCCTTTAATTAACTCAGATCCAGACCGTTTTAGACATCGAGCTTGTTCCAGGGGCCCAGATGGTGGAAGCGAATGAAATTTAAGAAGGAAGAAATGGAACATGCTAGAAATCAGGTCACTGAACGTTTATAACCTTGGTTTTAATTTGTTTAGTTTAATTCCGAGATAAAAGTTTGCCAAGTGAGCCTTATTTCTCGGTGGCTGGCTAGGCCAGCCCATTGATTTTCTACAATGTTTTTGCCTTTATATATGGTTAACATGGTTATACACTTTATACAATCTCGTAATTCTTTCTTGAACTCACCTTTTTTCTCATTCTGATGCCAATAAGTTTTGATTCGTGCGAGAGCATCTAGCAAATGATACGAATAAGTCTTGATTCGTGCGATAGTATCTAGCAAATGATACAAATAAAAGAACGTGAAAATGAAATCATATAATTGGTAAAGTTACAGTATAATTCAAATTTCTGTTACTTTAATAGCTTTTATTAATTTTTTTTACACTAAATAGTGAATGCAAAACAAGACAAGAAGTTAACAAATAACTTTAAAAAACACTACAAAACACAACTGAGTATCCAAACAAATTTCGATGTACGCTAAATGGGTGATTGGTTTGTTCCGCCTGTTCGCTATTGCCTATTATAGGTGATAAAGTGCCTTAATCGTGGCTTTGAAGACTTGCATAGAAGGATGAGTATTATTCAATTTACAATTTGAATTGAACTTGCGGGCCTCATGAATAGAAATCATTTCATGAGTCAATAATTCAGTTACAGTGCCGGAATGGGCAAAACATGTTTAGTTTGTTCCTTAACCACAAGTTTCCCTTAAGTACCCCTAATTACTTCCGTAATTTCCTTTTTGAACATTCTTATTATATTATCAAGAAAAACACGAGTACACACAAACCCCAGACTTCGGTTACAAATATAATTATCGATGTTCAACTCTAAACACTAAGATCAAGGACATCAAGGCGACCCACATCACTGTATCCGGCTGTCTTCACATAAAACTGAAGAAGTGTATCGTGAATCTTGATAGAGAAATGTGTGTCTTGTTTCAGCTCTCTGAAAATATCCGTGCATGACTGAAGTGGCCTCCGACCATGCACAACCTTTTAATGTCTTTGTTTTTTTTCTTCTTGTTTTAAAAACTGCAAACACGAATAGAAGAAAGAAAGGTATTTTACAGGATGAATTAATAAAGCTTTCAGATGTTTTGTTTTTGTATTTTTCAATATTCTAGTTTTTTTCTGGCACACGGGAGGGCAAGTCGTTTTTCTTTATTGTAATCTTTTTGTTTGTTTGTTTGTTTGTTTGTTATTTTGTTTATCAGTGGAGTGTCCAAGACTGATATATACTCCTACCGCAGATAACAAAAACAGCGACAACAACTAAAAAATATGGTGAATGTCACGTCGACGGACGGGACATGCAAGGTCAAGAAGCACGCCTGGGCGCTAAATCTCTTCGCGAAATGAAGTAAACACAGCACTAGACTTCCGTGAAGGGAAAGACCCGTGACTTAATTTTTGGAATTATTTGTTAATTGCCAGTTTCAAAGCAAACAACTTTCAATTCATGACCTTGTGGTCGCATGAAAACCTTTCTGAAAAACAGTCTCGTCATGGAAAGTTACCATTGTCGTCTGTTTACTTTGTGTATCCCTAAATGAAAATATATGAAAATTTCCTATAAAACTGAGGAAGTGTATCTTGAATCTTGATAGAGAAATTTGTGTGTTTTGTTCTTTTTAAATTGTTTTTAAAAACTCCAAACACAAAAAGAAGAAAAAAAGGCATTTTTACAGGATGAGTTAATAAAGCTTTTGGTTGTTTTGTTTTGTTTTTGTGTTTTTCAATACTTTAGGTTTTCGATTTTCGGATACACGGGGAGGCAAGTCGTTTTTATTTATTTATCTTTTTTTCTTTAAAACGCTCAAGGGAGTTTATACTCTCTTAATCTTTGTACACTGACAGGCAAGTTAGCGTGATCAATAAAATGTTAAGTAGTTTATTTTCTCCCCAACCACTGCCATCACTCAGAAAAGGTCAAGGTTTCGTAGCCGTACTATAATTGACTGCTAGGTGAAGCAAAAAACAACAACAACAAAAAATGAACTTTTAGAAATATTTCAGTATTATCAGCTTCCTTAGTAAGCGCACCTATAGTCATCCTTGTTAGAGTCCAGCGCCAATGAAACCGATAGATAATTCCCGTAGTCGGTATGGTGTGACGTCATCAGTGGAAGATATATACTATCAGAAACAGCGACAACAACCATAAAAAAGGGCGAATGTCACGTCGATGTAAGAAATGCAAGCTCTTGAAGCACGGCTGAGGGCTGAATCTCTTCGCGAAATGAAGTAAAACACCACTAGACTTCCGTGAAGGGAAAGACCAGTGACTTAATATTTGGAATTATATTTTACTCCAGTCATGGTTAATGCAAACAACTTTCAATTTATGACCTCGTGCTCGCACGAAAACCTTTTAAAACAGTGTTGTCATAGAATGTGGCCATTGCCTTCTGGGTTTACATGATGTATCCCTAAACGGAAATCTTGAGCTCGAAATCTAAGAAATAAAAATAGCTAATAACTGAGTTCGCCGTTGGCTGAAAACTCCAACGTTGACAGAAACAGAATAACTTCCTCCTTCTTCCCTTTTTTTAGGAGATACACCTGCTTACTTCTGGATAATGGTTATATAGGTAGGACTCGCCTATAGTAGCTGTCCAATTTCATTCCAATACTTTTAATTTGCAGATTCAGAGGACGGTCCGGGGCCGGGAAGAAGTAGAAATAAAGAAAATTTAGGCTACAATCACAAGCTGAAAATTGTGCATGATAATAATACGACGGTGAGCTTGTGTGTCAACACCGAAACGTATACGAAGCACTAGAAGTTTGCTGACGTCTGTTTTAGAAGGGTTTGGATCTGAACGGCAAAAAGGTAGAATTACCTAGAATGATAATCGAAAGGAAATAATACAGCTTATTTCTAGATTTATAGTTCATCCCTATACAATTACTCTACGAGATCTGGAAGGATCTAGCCTGTAAACGGATTAATATTTTTGTTAATTATATGGCGAGTGAAAAGCTTAATTGCACGCTTGAGCCTTCCGTAACACTTCATAAATAGTATTTCAATCCTTAATCCATTTTATCCGCCATAGCTTAGCGCCGGAACGATCATGATCAATTAAGAACCTTCTAGCAGAGTTTGCCTGGAGTAAAACGTATTTTAAGCTTAATAACGACAGATAATCCTGACAAAAAGAATAATAAGTCCAACTTAACTGACGAAATTAGAGGCTCTTCACAATAAATTACTCAAGGACTCACTATAGCACAAGCACCAAAGTCGGTGCAGGGACGACATGTGTCGGTCGCCTCTAACTACGTAACATGAAATCTAGTCCTCTCAGCTAGTCAGAATGTTGAAGACGAGCTTACTTAGCGCAAACATGTAGTTTTAGAATCTTTCAGCGATGTTTTACAGGAAAATAAAAGCAGGTGTGTTAAAGAAAGAGGTAGAATTTGAGGGTGTGAGAACATCGACTATATCCGGCTATACGGACAGTCCGGTACAAGTTAAAACTCTCGATAAAAGATTAGCTAAGGCGTCACTATTAATTTTGGGCCAGGGTATTGGTACTGACTAGCTAATTTACAAGAAATCTGGAATTTTTTCCACAAGTTGCGCTGCACACCCGTGCTTGCGAAGCGCGAATAATGAGCGCAAAGTACCGGGAAGAAAAGCGCGTACTTAAACGTCCCGTTCGGACTAGTAGGTCTTACAGCAGAGGACTGAATCACTTATAGGAAAGGCTATTTGTGAATCGGTGTGAATCACTACTTTTTTATTTATTTATTTTTTTTGTCTTTCGTTTTTTTTTTCTGTGAAGCTTTACATTTCCCGAATCCATGCTTATTCAAAAATACGATCGTTGCGTTAACTCAAAATGTTTCCGAAAAATGGACATTTCTTAATTCTCTTGTTGGTTGTGAAAGGAAGAAAATCGTCCTGATTTATGCGAGTGTATTTATATCTGGATTTTTGAAAACCGGGTTAGCAAAAATATCAACTCATTCTACTAGTTGGCAATTTAAAACACTAAAACTCTTTCAAAAGCCGATAAAAAGCCTTTAACTGACGCCGGGCAGTAAGTTAATGGTCCCTAGCAGCCCGGGCTGGAAGCATTCCAAGGAGTCCAAATTTAAAATGACGCAAATTTTAGAACATTTATTCAGCAATCTGACTTCGCGAAGTTTCAAACCGGTGTCATTTCAGTCTACACATTTTTAGGTTGAGTGAACTGCAACGAAAGAGTGCCTGGTTAAGGCTTACATAGGCTTACCTCGCGGTCCGATAAACAACAGGATTTCGCATGAAATAGACAACAAACTGAATGAAACACAGTACAGCATATCTGCAAAAATCGGCCTATGGTTCAATGCCATTAGAGCCCGCTGAAACTAGACCTAGATCCAATTTTCCTATGTCGAGAGTTGCTTTTCCAAGGTACTTTCAGCTAAGCCAAACACCGACGAAACAATATTAATGGTTGGCACAGATGTTTTGGCCAAACCGCAGTTCAACCACGCGATCACATACCTGTCAACACCATACGGAAATCACACAATCACACACTTTCGCGGCACTGATAAGACTATCCACAACCATGCATATTCTACTCAGGTTCAACATCAGCGGAATATCATCGAATAACTCGGAAAAACTCAGCCTATTGGCAAATAAACACCTCTGGACTTTTGTTTTACACTCGTCTTATTCGAGTTCCCGAAGGTAAAGTCACACGGTCGGCGGGGACCACCTTAGCCCTGTCTTCACACCAGAAAAAGTCTTGGCCCGCATCAAAGTTCACCTGCAATTTTGCTCGCACCTAATTCATTTGACTCCTAAGAGTCTGTTCCCGAGATCAAAGACTTAGTAGTCACCTTCGGAAAGCGAACAATATCGCACCTTTCTGTCTCAGCCAGGATCAGGGTGATTGATCCGTTCGGCCAAATGAAACGAGAACATAATACGATATTGGACGATGCAACGTGACTCTGCGAATCGTAATAACTTTGTCTCATCTCAGAGCTTTACATGATGCTCTCCGGGAAACGTTTCTCAAGGTGACCAATATCTAAAAGTAAACTGCTAAACGGCACCGAAACCAGCTTTAGGCGCGCACTGATTTCAAATTTGTATTAAAGAGAGAATTGTTGGTAGGAACAAAAAAAATAGAGAGTGAGGGAAGGAGGCGGGGTGGGGGAAGGTTAGATAGTAATTCTGTCCACATCCACTTCTACACAAATCCCTAACCACAAAACAAGCAAAAACAAACGACATATGCAAACAACAGTGTAAACAAGCTATTAGATAGGGGAAGTTGAGAAAAATGACAAAATGTTTGCCAGCCCGGTTTTCATAACTCCACGTAGATATTTGATTTGCTTTAAAACACCGAGTTTTAAATAGAAATGCAAATCGAAATGATTACTGAAAAACTTTCCAATGGTACCATCTCGTATTTTCAGGTTTACAGCAAAAAATTCCCCTTGAATTTGCCCCATCTACCAGCGGGGAATTCAGAGGCCTACCACTCCCAATGCCACGCCCTGCAACTTAGTCCCTGGCCTACTAACAATTTCCTTATAAATAAGAAAATGCGTTGTTTTATAATGTACTTCCAGGACGTTAGCGGACAAAAATATATTTTTGGCATTTTCCCATCGCCACTCCCATCATTAATACTAGCTTCCTTCGTGTACATAGACGGTTTGGTTTTTTTTTTGCGCTTGTTTTATGCTTTGTTTTTTTTTTTTTTTTTTTTTTGCGAGATCCCCCCGAATCTTAATTAAACCTTTCTTTAACCTCATCAGCTCCCGACTAGGATGAGAATAAAACCTAGGATTCAGTCTCATATTTCATCCGAAAGGGTTATCAGATTCTTTTTTTGTGATCATCAAATTCTCTAACATGACAATTGGGAGTTACATGTAGCAAGTATAAAGCATATGACTTCCGCCTCCCTGTATTAACTCTTGGGGTTAGCGAACTGTGAGGAAATGCAAACGTTTGTCTAGGCTGGGGGTACAAAATGGGCCCTATTGTCGCATTATTGAAAAACCCGTCAGTAGGGTTTTTCGTAAAACAGACTGTCCTGATGAGAAAAACATGTTTGCACTCTGCAAAGGAAGTACAACCAGAGTGATATAACTATAATTTGTAAATAAAGTAGTAGAGAGCGTATAAAGATCATTCTTTCATTATATACTAGGTAACTGATCCATTAGCAGGATAAATCGAAAACTTATTGATTTAGAAAAAGGGATCGAAAGTTTTAAGCTTTGGCACACCTCACAATTCAGGACAAAAATCAGGAACGACACTGGGCTCCGACTTCCATAAGTGACGTCAGAGCTCTTGTTATCGTATGACGTTACAATATGGAGAGACTAAGCAAGAAAAAAAATTACGGGATAGACATGGTCATGATTTGCCATCAATTAGTTATAGAACCTGAAATGTCCACACTTCATAATCGGGTCTGGGACTCGTTACCAGCGTTATCTCATATAATAGTGAACATGGTCAGGCTGAATGGTAGATTTTTCGATAAAATTTTAAGAAGATAATATTTAACAATTATGGAATGGGCTCTGAGTCAATAGAGGGTCTCAATGGGGTTAACCGATAGGCGTAAAACGGCCAAAAATTTAGTCGATAGCCCTAAAAATTGAAAAAATTTAACCGTTAGCCGTAAAAGGTTAAAAAGAGTTAACCGTAAACGAAATTGTTCCCTAGATTTGCTACTTTTAAGGACGGTACTAAACTCACTTATGGTTGAGTTTTTTTATTTCCCGGCTACTAGTGTAACTCCGTGCGCACGTTAGGGGAAGCGCCTTTTAGGTGTTAACCTAGAACTAGGCTCCATTTCCGGCGCTCTCTCGGGGAACGAATTTTTTCCATAGCGAAAGTGTGGCTTCCTGCTGGGGATTAATATTTGCAATTTTTAGGAGGTCTTGCCCTCGAAACACTAGTGAAACAACACGCAGAGATGTCACTGTTTGTAAAACACGTTGCCGATAAACAACATTTCCTGTTTTTCTCTGACGCTACGGTAGACATTGTCATGCCTAGTCCCTGTACGGAGTCTTCCCACGCAATCTCGGTCAAGGCATTTCGGTGGCGAACTCGCTCGGACCACGTGACCCGAAACGCATTAGCCGCGCGGAATAATGCGGCCTACGTGCAAGGCAACGGCAGACGGTCGTTCCGTACAGTCCTTCGCTATCATTAAAAACACAGGACACGGGATTTTTGTTATTGGCCGTTTTCACCTCAGAGCTAGAAATGGATCATCCGTCTGAGACTAGCCTGTGTACAGTCGTGCCCTCCCCACAGACACCCCTTCTCCGACTTTTTCTGAGGGGAGGAGGTGGCTGTACACAGGCTATCTGGAACGGATAATCCCGTCTGCAAAATTAAAACTATTCCATTTTTGAAATTAAGACGTATTACCTATCCTACGCGAATCATCAAACGGATAACCCGTCTCACACGAATGATCCTTCTGTAGTGTGAAAACGGCCATTTCTGTTATAATGAATGTGGCGCCCCAGCCTTGAGTTGGGCGTTCGCGTGTCTGCTTTTGCTTTTTCACAAAGAATATTTTTAAATTGACTATTGACATTTCTATATGTAAAATAATATTAGAAGTGGAAAAAGTATGATCTATCAAATGTTAAAATTTTTCAAAAGAATAGTATATTTCGTCCCGAGATGATCCGAAGACCTTTATTTTGATTTAAAGATACAAAAAATACAGGTTAATTAATACTTAACTTTTTGAAATAAAACAAGTTAATTTTTAACTTTTTCGTTAACCGTAACTGAAAAAAAGTAACCGATAGCCGTAAAAGAGCCAAAATTTTAGCCGATAACCGTAAAAGCCACCACCCCATTGAGACCCTCTCAATAGCCCATGAGGCCGAAGGCCGAATGGGCTATCGACTCAGAGGTCATGAGGGCGAGAGGAATAATTGTTTTAGTAAAATCCAACTAGCTGGTCAAAAATATCGAGACAAAACAACTTTAGCTGGTTAAAGCTCGACTTTAATCATTTTCTTGCCGCCAAAAAGCCGGCGCTTTCGCTACTAGTGGGCTATAACATATAGCCTAGAAGTAGCTCAACCAATCAGAACGCAGCATTGATAAAAGACCGCTAGTTGGATTTTACCAAAAAGATTTAGCCAGGGCTAAAAGCGAACCTCTCGGGGATTTATAGTTTGCCGAAACAAAATATAAAATCGCGTAATGCTGAGCGGCTAAGGCAACGAAAACGGTGAAAAAACAACAATTCAACTCTCTCCAAGACGGACACCTTTGGGACTGCTACTAAGTGTCCGTCTTAGAGAGGTGCCCGTCTTATAAAGAGTCAAATAAAGGGAGTAAAGAAAGGCAGACACCAACTCTAGGTGTCCGTTTTACAGAGGTGTCCGTCTTATTGAGGTGTCGGTTAAGAGAGAGTCGACTGTAGGTCTAATTAGCAAAAAAGCAACTTTGCACGTGCAGCACACTTTTTTTGTACATTTCTTTGCCGTTGTTTTGTACGGCCACAACGTGAAACTTCCAGAAACTTTCTACTTACACGTTTTGAGGAGGAAATGTCGTACGTGTCCTTGTTCACTTTTTTTTCACTGCCGCTTATTTTCACCTTCGTGGCCGCTAGCATTTCTCATTTTCTCACCGCCGCTACAAAATTTTCATGTCGTTCTTCCAACAAAAAAATGTCTTCATTTTTTATCTCTCGCTCTAGCTGTCTGTCGCCTTTTTTCTAGTTGATCTTCGGTGGCCTGGCGCCTACTTTCTCTTTCTCTATATTCCAAATTTGTGAACATGACAATTATACTAAACTTACTACATTGGACAACACAGACACAGAAACGATTTCCGCTTTCCGTTTTCGTCTTTATTGATTTGTCTCTGCTTCACAAGACGCAAGTGGCTAAGCGATTTCCCGCAAAAATAACCTCGAGTTGCATTTGGGTTTGCCATTTGCCATATTTGTTGATTGAGTTATTTTACATTGGTATGCCTGTGGTTCTTACGGACGGGCGGTTGGGCGTAAGGTCACGTGATTACCAAAATTTCTCGGATATATAGATTGTCATATTTTGTTAGGTATGAGGCTACGCTCGCGTGCGCGTTGAGCTCCGCTATAAACCTCATTATAGGAAATAAACGCTTCATGAAATTAACGCGAATCTCCAAAGTTCGACTCAATTTCAGGCGCGTTAATTTCTGCGCCGTTAATTAAGTGTAACGTTAATTTCCGCGACCTTAATTTCCATTATTTTGACTCCAATTTCTTAATACCTTCTGACATTCTAGACACCTAACTAAGAAAGAGGAGTATTTAGTGGATAACACGTGACTGAATACGACTTCTTCCTTGTTTTCTCAAAGTTAAGTGCTAAATCACTATCGCTGAGCCTAATAATTGATTTGAAGGTTTAATTAAAAAGGTAAAAACGTGACAACGTTTTAAGATTGATTTTAGCATCCACGGCAACGGCGTTTAAGCGTAAATATCAAACCGTTCAAAAACTAAAGCATGGTAAATAGAGTCAAGAGCCATAATAGGATTATGGCTCTTGATAGAGTGTAATGTTTATGAGATACTTCAGGGACTTCTTTTTTATATGTTTTTGTGAACTCGACGGAGCACAACGTATGTTTCTATCGATTTGACCTTACTGACCATTAAAAACGTGGAATAAATTTAAAGGTTTTTGCATCGTAGGTAGCTAGCCTCCAAGGGAGGGAGCTAAGGCCCGACTGGCCCATCTTCCTTTACTAACCCTGTAAAACCCTCTTTATCCTCTCTTGCAATAGTTGTAACAACAAAAAAAACTGCCACCTGGGGATGAGAGGCTATGATAATGATTTGTCACCAACTGTTACGAGAAAAATGTCAACCTTTTACATTAAAAAGGCCTTGGAATAGCTACAAGCGTTAGCTGAAACTGACTTTTACTGAGCAGACTGATGGATTTTTTCAGTTCAATTTTTAAACGTTTTTTAAACTCCTACTCGGAAGCAACCTTTCGGGAAAGATAAGCGTAGGAAGGTGTAAGTAATTTATTTTGATAAGCTTGAAATATTTTTGGAAATGTACGTGTGTTGCAATTCAGTTGTTACAAATTAACAATTCCATCTGAAACAAAAAAGTTAAGATATGATTTTCTTGTTCTCGAACTTAACTGATGTATGTGCGCTGTATAAGTGTTTTTAAAACCTTCACATCACTTGAAAAAATTCAGCGAGAAAATAAATCAACACATTTCTTGCAGTATCCTCTTTTAATTAAACGTCAAACCTGGTTGACACTACGGTTATCTATAATGAGGTACCATTAGACCAAAATTTACGTCTCCTACAAAACAGTGTAACTCAATCGACCACTCCAGAAATACCATAACATACCATAGTGCTCTTTGTTTGTCACCCCAAAATTTTGCGACAGCATTGTCTTCACTTTCTCTTGGGAGTTAAAATGCAAAATTTTGGGATGACAAACAAAGAGCATTATGGTATGTTATGGTATTTTCTGAAGTGGTCAATTAGTCAGCTAGTAGCATCCCTTAATTTATGGACTGATTTCTAAGTTATCCCTTGAAGACAAGGCCAATTTTTCGTCAAACGTTAACGCTAACAGCAAGATTATTAAATCAAAAATGCGCCAAAGTAACTGTGTCTGGGAGCCATGTAAATTATAGGTCCTTTTTCATCAGGATAACAGTGAGCAGTCAACGTGATGACGTCATTAGCGTTCAGGTTGAAAACCCCACCAGCGTGCACGGTACCATGGAAGTCTTTATCATTTACGGGTGGTTGAACCATCGTCACGACTTTGTAGTTAACTCTGATAAAGACTCGTCCATTGTTGCGGAAGTAAAGTTGAGCGTAGATATAGTACCGTCCGGGGGTAGGCACCGTCAATTTTCCGTCTTGATACTTCATGCCGCATCCAAGGTAGCTGTAGGGAGCGTTGACAGACCAGTCCTTGATCACTATGAAGCAAGGTATAAACAGGCGTATGTGATTTAAGAGATCATATATAGGTGATCACTCTCCAAGAGTTTTCAAAACTTTACTTTTATCCCTACCTACCCAACCTCGTCCCCAGGGCTTGAGGTTGAACCCTACCGAATACCCCACGATATCCTAGCACGATTTTCTGAGATTAATAATGAGATTGCATGACAAATTGTTACCCTACAACGATACAGTAGAAGTAATCGTTCATTTTATACTTTTTCTCAAAGAATTTTTCCCTATTGACGTGTTTTAAAAAATCGTTAACTTTGTAGGTGTATTTTAGTTTCTTTCAAAGTTCTGGCTCAACAAAATAAATTAAATGCAAATATGGGAGCAAGGAACTTGAAGTACCTGTTTTGGGTTGATAGCGAAACTCATCCTCATCGGCAGCTTCGATATGAGCAGATGGGTTTGTTGGATACTAAAACAGAAAAAAAATAAGGAAAAACAATGATGACGCAAGTTTACTTATAGCATGACATATACAACAAAGGAAACGAAACATAGAGAGAGAGAGAGATGCGAGATTGCGGAAAATTAATTCAGTGCTCAAAAGAATACGGCGTATAACAAATGTGCTGTATTGTTATTTTTTGATTATTTTTAATTAAGATGCAAATAAGTATGAGCTGGTTTCCCGCAGTTACCGCAGGCCAAGAGCGGATAAAAGGGTTCTTGTTCCTGTGCAAGAGAAAGCGGCACAAAATTAAACAAAAAACACGTTTATAAACTCGATCTAACGCACTCTTCTCATTTTTTTTCTGTGTTAGCGGTATCTTAAATGATTTTCAACGTGAGGAAGACTGTATAGTTATTTAAGAATTTACTATAAATACAGCCCCTTTCTCCGATAACGGTATTTTAAAGACCAGTCAAGGCGAGTATCCATCAATTGCTGGAAATAGCGCCTTAAAATGAGGAAACCTACCAAGTTTTAAGGTGAAAAGTCCAAAGTAAGCGAAGGTATTACTCCACAACGTCCAGCGAAATTTTACAAACATTAGTATGTTGCAGTCACCAACTCGCCTCTAACCATGTAAACGTCTGCATGGTTCGGTGAATTTGCAAAGCTCCCCAGTAGTCGTTAGCTTTCAACGAATCACTTTCAAACTTAGCAACTTTTACTGATTTAAAGGCGTTCTTTTCAGTCATGTCGACGAATTTTCACTGACTGTTCCCAGTCAAAAGTTAAAACAACCGTGGAAGAGTCTATAATCCCGGGGGGGACTCCGCATATAAAAGGGGTGGGGATGCTCGTCGGAAATTTTGAATTGAACCTCTAAAGGAGACCGATCTGGACGTGGCCCAAGCTTTTTTTGACCCGTGAAAGAGACCATGTTAAAACACAGATAGACAATTTAAATATTTTTTTTATATTTTTTCACGTGCAACCCTAAAAGAGACCCTCACGGCTAAATATGATGGCGTTTTGCCCAGAACACCCTACGTGAGACCAAAATCCGAAATTTACACTCCTAAGCGAGACGACGAGCATCCCCACCTCTTTCATATGCGCAGTCCCCCCCCCCCCCCAACCCCAGGGTCTATAATGTGGCAGTGGGAGCTTAATTAAAAGAAAATCAAAACTTGCCGCAATGACGGAAAAAGTCAACGGGAAATCATTCGTTGTACATTAAAAAATCTGATGTCGACTGTCTTACCTGATTTAGAGATACCAGAACTTTCGCTCGAGAGGAATACGGCAAGCTGGCACAAACCAGAGAAACACAGATAACAAGGAACTTCATTATATCAGTCACTTCTGAAATTACCCAGTGAAGAAATGAAAGGGCTCAGAATGAGGTGCCACTTTATATCCGATTCGCCATTTGCACATCTCCCATAATACACCTTGTTTGCTTCCCAAAACTTTGCATAACCTTTGTTTTTAATTTTTCCTGGGTATTGTAGTGGTTCCAAGAGAAGTAAAAGACAATGCTTAAATACTGATTCTTGAAATTTGCATTAATTCAATAGAAATTTGTATAGGTAATAGCATGATTTGTAGCGATATTTGGCATAAATACCACGAGTGATATTTCGAAATTGTTATACGTAATTTCACGAGCCGTTAGGCGAGTGAAATTTGAGACAATTTTGAAATATCATGAGTGGTATTTATGCCAAATATCACTACAAATCATACAATTATTTGTTTATACCACTACCCACAAACAGTCTGTAATTTTCAAATGTAGGTATTTCCAATTAAGCGGAAATACCACTGTTCTAAGCCAATCAAATTGGAGAAATTTCTCATGTGGTAGTATAAAATTTCTAATCAATTTAAATTCAATGAACCGATCCTGAATGAACACTAAATGAGGGAGAGGACATAACAGCTCTTTGATTTTGACGCTATCATGATTGAAGAATTAATTAAGAATCGTATCAGTTTTTCACCCCCAAGCTTTAAGATGTTTTCTTTTGTTTTATTCCCGTACATCAAGTTCAAAGCGTGAATTCCCATAATATTGGTTGTCTTTACACTAGAGTCTAAATAACCTAAGAAATATTTCAAGACAAGTAAATTTGAAATTCTTCAAGTAAAAGAAAGCTTTGCACACAACCTATTTTTTTGCTTCAGGTTTCCTTGAGCCTATTTTCCCACGCAACATAGTTAAGATTGACTGACATGCTTCGCCTTTCTCAAGGCTTAGAAACCGCAAGTTCGCTAAGTCGGTTTTAAGGATGGTTTTCAAGTGACTTGAAACTTTCTTGAATCTTTTCAACTTTCCCACTTTAATGAGATGAAAAGTAAAGTTACTTGAGATTTTACTTAGGTCTTCACACAAGCATTTTTGGCTAAGTAATTAAGTACTTAACAGCCTAGTGTAAAGACAACCATTGAATCGAAATTCAACTGAAATTGAATAGGCACTTTGAGGATAGTCATTCACGTGTTACAAAACCGCCATGATGGAGAGTAAGGAACCCACTGGGACAAGACAAACAATGAGCTGACATAAAAGGCCGACCGGGGAGTGATTTCTGGTCATCACGAATTTTTTTTTTCCAGCAATCTGGTGGGCAGGATATTTTTTTTCCCTTTTTTTCCCATAAGTTTTCTATTACATTGTGCTGCATGCAATTTTTTTGCTTGCAGGAAATTTTTTTTCAAAATCACCCACTCCCCTCTCCCCCCCCCCCCCCGACTCAAGAGTTAAATGGTCGGCCGCCTAATTTAAAATGGTAATTTTTGGTTTGTTTGTCTTCTTTCAGTGAATGTCGAGCTGCAAAGGGCCAATTACCATTGAATTTCACTGATATTGAATTCCAGCATGGAATGTTACAATCGGCACGGCCAATGTTTTTAAGAAAATGGACAAACTTTCATATCAAGGATCCACTTGTGTTTTTAAGAGCGGCTTTCCATTAATATCGACCCACGGTCAGCACAAGTTCAAAATTTGATTTCGCTCATTTTTGGCTCATTGATAACACTTAATGAGTAATGAAACATGCTGTAGTTAGTTTTCCCAAATAACGTGTTCTTTTGTTAAAATTCGAGAAAACGCATTTTGCCCGTTCATAGCTCAAAATCCACTTCCGGTGAAGCAAAATTTTACACAAATTCCATTGACTCGTACGTCAAACCACAACGATTTGGCAGCCTTTGAAGAACACGAATAGTTTTTATGACCCTTTCTTTCTTGTAAAGTGATAAATTTGTGAAAGCTGTAATACATTTGTGGCCCAAAAGGTATTGTTAAAAATAGGCCCCTATTGACAATTTCTACCGTTCAAAATTATAGGGTTAAAATAATGCAAATTTTTACAATGCACTAGAATGTCGCAAATTGACTTTCTGCTGCTTAACTAGGGCCCAATCTATTGGAAAATCGAAACTGAAATCTCTGGGCAAACGATTTTAAGTAGCCCGTAAGACGTCCCGGTCAACCCTAATTTTGCGAAAAATCGCGACATTCCAGTGGTTACAAGGCCCGTCACGCCAGTGTTACCGATAGATAAGCCTTAAACAATTTACTTAAATGCAGATTAGAAGCCAATTCGAAATCAAATCTTTCGGTAAACCTATCATTCTCACTAACTGCAGCATTTTCTTCAAATACAACATATAGGGTCCCTGGGATAGCTTAACACACTTTCATATTCAGTTTCAGACTGGCGATTTCCCTCAAAAAATGGTACAGAGATCTTTTTATTACAGAACTAATCTCTTATCATTTTTAAACGTAAAATGAAAGCCTTCCTTTCAAATCAATTTTTAATGTCATAAATTTATATGTAAATAGTTTCTTAATAGTTTATTGATAATCAACTTGTGATACTTTTTTATTTATTTATTTATTTTTTTTTTATTTTTGATTACCTGTACTATTAATACTTGTCTCCGAAAAGCCCCCATGGAGAGTTGACAATACTGATTTGTATTGTATTGTATTGTATTGTATTGTATTGTATTGTATTGTATTGTATATAAACAGAACAAAATCTAAAAACTTAAGGTGATTACTGAATGAATTTTTGCATTGAGAGATATTTACGAATTAAATCATCGCCAGTCAATGCCATTTGTTTTATAAAAACTAATTTCCTTGAAGCAATTACATATTTTCGACTAAGTATCGGTGCAATAGTTCTTTTCGAAGTTTTTACCCTTGCGGGCGTCTCAAAACTGAAAAAAAGTTATGGGATGCCAAAGAGAAGCCTATATACTTGTATGACAACGTGTATGAATCATGAAGCTACCGCATGGCTTTATATATGACCCATTAAAACAAACTAAGAGGACACTTTGTCGCTTTGACAGGTTTACCATCAACTCAGTTTCAGGTTGCTTTCGACGTTTCAGTGGAAAATTCCTGAAACAAACGGAACGTCTGAAAAGGCATTCGACTATTTTCCTGGTTGGAAACTTCCAGGCGGAAATTTCGGATTTCGGCAAACCTTTTTTGAATATCAGTTTCAGATTTTCGCGGCCGTTTTTCATTAAACGAAATTGACTTAGGCAAATGGTAAACGCTATTATCGAACGGAATCAAAATTAATCAGTCCTGAATTCTGCTCACCATTAGCCAAAACTGCGAAGCTACCGGTTTACTCATGTAAATAGTAGAAAAGCCTTGTGTCCAAAAGCCTGCGATACAGCTTCCTCTCATCGCTATCTGCCGCTAGGGACATTTCGTCAAAGAGCGGTGAGAGGTGGGTGTATCGCAGACTATGCGTCGTACAAGTATATCTTAAGAACCTTGAGGGGCCTTGTTAAGTGCATAGTAGATCGTAGCAATGGCAGACCGTTGCAATATCTCTAATTACTTATTAGGAGACACCAACAGAAAACTCGCTATTCCTCTACCCCAGACAAATTTTAAGGAAAATAGTTTTCCTGGAGCGGTTCTTTGTATTAGCCTTCCTATATACTGATGACCAGCAACAGGCGATGTCTCTTGGGGTTTTGACGGCTGGCTGCAAACAATTCTTCTAGAGATCTACACGGTCCTTACGTAAAGCAGACTAAGGCTCTCAGTCTTATTCGGTTTTGTGACAAAGACAAAGGTAAGGTTTTGGAGGCCTTCTTGGGCGTCTAAGTTTCATGGACTAAGGCTACGGAGGATGGGGAAAGTCCCCAACTCTGTATTTCCTTTTTAGGTGTTGCCATTCGTTCGTTACAAGATTCTTCTCTGGTTTTTTAATAGTATTATACTCTATTTTGTTTCCCAATTTTTATATATATTTTTTTCGCTATTGAAAGGAACTTTCAGTCTTTTAAGCTGTCATCTGCAGTTCAGTATTACAGCTAGAGTTTCCATGACACTAAAACGTCAATCAGTGCAAAGTGTTTCAGACGACAAAGCAGCCCGTACTTTTTACGTAAGCCAAGAAAGCGGAATAGTCGAACGAGTGGTCTGGAGAAAAACAAAATGGTCGTTCTCTCTTGTCTAGAGCAGATGGGGGGCGGGGGAGGGGAGGAGAGTGAGTGAGACTGCGGAGAGCCAAGCGAAAATACTTCTAAAAATACGATAAAAACTGACAAAGAAAAAATAAAAGAAAGAAAACAAGAAAGAAAAAAATGACAGTTTCGCCGTCTAAAAGCAGTTGAAAAGTTAGTACTACCAAATCCGTTCCTGCTGATCAATAACAAAGCGCCAAAAGTGCTCGACGCTAAGGTTGAATATATACCATAAAAAGTTGGAAATGAAGGACGTAGTTAACTTGTAACAGGCCTTCAGATAGTTGGGAAAAAGCAAAGAAAAATGAGCTAAAAAAAATGTCGAAGGGGCGGGGTTAGGGAGAGAGGGCGAAAGGTCCTCCTCCTTTCTTCCTCTTACTTTCTTCCACGTTTGTTTTCCTCCTTTCCCTTTTTTGCGCCACTGTCCACTATCCATTATCCACTATCCACTGTCCACTACGCCTGGAATAGGCTAGTTAACGTTCATAGTTGGCCAGAGAGTTTTTTCTAATGTCGATGGAAGGGATCCATAGATTTCCATTTAGGAACATTTGACATTTTTAAAAGCTATTCCTGCTTTAGCATAATTAGTAAAACGTCACTTATTTTTTTTCTATTTTTCGTTTTGCTGTACAGGAAATTTTTTGGCGATTTGTTTTTGATGCCTAGCAGCGCTTTGCCAGGAATAAAACGTATTTTAAGCTTAATAACGACAGTAGAATCCTGACAAAAAGAATAATAAGTCCAAAATAACTGACGAAATTAGAGGCTCTTCATAATACAGTCGAACTCCTCTATTTCGAAGTCCCAAGGGAAATGGAAAAAAGTTCGAAATAGCGGGGTTTCGAAATAACCGGGGAAGCGTAAAATTCATAACAATGAATCATTTTTTAATAAAATACAGTACAGTATGAAGAAAGATACTGATTAAATAAAAATACAATGTCGAATGCTCAGAATAGAGACAGCAGAGTTCATACATGAGTATTTCAGCCGGAAGAACAGTTCAATAACAGTGTGTTTTGTTTCGTAATTGAATAACACAGCTGGAATTTCTTAGCGGGACACTGCACGTGAGTCAGGCATTGTTAAGTCATTAATTTCGTAACACGAGCTTAAAATAAAATGCAATACGTTTCCAGCACTGTGCTCTTATGTACGTACTCTGTTTTTGACAAGTTGGAAATAACGGGGTTGATTTAAGGTGTAGGGAAAGAACGATGAGTTCGAAATAGCGGGGAATTGGAAATAACCGAGTTTGAAATAGCTGATAGTAAATGACTGAAAACATAAGGGTAAATCCAAGGGAATTCGATCTTCCTTCGAAATAGCGGGGACTTCGAATTAACCGAGTTCGAAATAGCGGGGTTCGACTGTAAATTAGTCAAGACTTCACTATAGCACAAACACCAAAGTCGGCGCAGGGAGGACTTGTGTCAGTCGCCTCTAGCAAAGTAACATGAAATCTAGTCCTTTCAGCTAGTCAGAATGTTAAAGACGAGCTTACTTAGCGCACACATGTAGTTTTAGAATCTTTCAGCGGTATTTTACAGGACAATGAAAGCAGGCTTGTTAAAGAAAGAGGTAGAATTTGAGGGTGTGAGAACATCGACTATCCGGCTATACGGACAGTCCGGTAAAAGTTAAAACTCTCGATAAAGATTAGCTAAAACGTCACTATTTGGGCCAGATTTGTATTGGTACTGACTAGCCAAATTATAAGAAATCTGCCCTACCAACGATTTCCGTATAAATAAGAAAATGCTTTGTTTTATAATGTACTTCCAGGACGTTAGCGGACAAAAATGTACTTTTGGCATTTGCCCATCGCCACAGTCCCATCATTAATACTGAATTCCTTCGTGTGCACAGACGTTTTGTTTTGTTGTTGGGCTTGTTTTTTTATTTGTTTTGTTTTGTGTTTTGCGAGATCCCTCCAAATCTTGATTAAACCTTTCTTTAACCTCATCAGCTCCCGACTAGGAAGACAATAAAACCATGCAGTCTCATATTTCATCTGAAAGGGTTATCAGATTATTTTTTTGTGATCGTCACGTTTTGTAACATGACAACTGGGAGTTACATACAGCAGGTATAAAGCATAATATATAGATTTAGCCAGGGCTAAAAGCGAGGCTCCCATTAATAAATTTATAATTTAAATTAAACAATAAACTTGTATTCGAATTCCATAATTCAGTTAACTTTAGAGCACATTTATGTGACTTTTGAGGGAAAGGCTACCTGATTTTAGAGAAAAATAATTTGCAAACAGCCCAAGAGTGAACCAAATCTTACATCGAGTTGATAGCCTCATATGTACACCCAAAAACTGGTAATCATCTTCGATCACATTTAAGAGCCATAATGGCTCTTGATCACCGTAGATTAATTAGTGGAAAAAAAATCAGGCCAACTTTTTGGCGTTCGACAAGTTTACTTTGCAAAATCTTGTCAACAAATCTGGGTGCGGGTAAACCAACCTTTTATACCATTTATACATCACATCTGAGCTGAAACAGTAGTATGAGGCACTGTTTTTATTATACCGGGTGACCTCGAACAGTAAGCAGTATTTCACAATACAAATTGCACTCATTCAATATTCATAAACTGTTAAAGAAATTTCCAAAATCACCTATACGGCCATCCGGTTCTCACTTTTGTAGTGCGAGCTGTGGCGAGTGTTTGAATGAACATTAACAGAGTTACGCTCCAACATTATAAAGAATTTATTCTGTTTATTTTTTATTTAATTTAATTTTTTATTTTTATTAACGCGCGGCATTTTGAGTACTCCTGCAAGCGATGTTCACTGAACGACTGAAAACAATCGGCACAGCGATTAAAATTACAACAGAGACTACTAACAATCAATAAAAGAAATATAATTCGGAGAAACATATACAGAGACAACAATTTTCATTCAGGAAGACAATTAAAGTATCCCTACAAATCCTGAGTCTTCAAGCTTCAAGCTTAAGTTTATGTTTTAAGCCGGCTTCCCGGTGTTTGCTTTTTTCAAAGACGAACTCGAGGCAAGAAAATCGCTCAAAGCTTTCTTTTCCGGCCAGAATTATAACTAAATATTCTTTGGAACGTTTTCTTTCTATTTGCGGTAAGGAAACTGTCTAAAGGCTTTTTATAGTTCTGTATTAAAGCTTATATCAAAGCTGATACTCGGTCAGATCATTGTCTAAAATCTTACAAACGTGCATAAACTAAATGACCGCATAAACTCCGCTCGACTTCATTAAATTAGATCCTAAAAAACAAACATCAAATACAATAATTTCTCTGGCTTACCATTCGAGATGCAGCTCCTGAAAGGTATCAAGAAAAGCCAGTATCGCTTCAGACTTTGCAATCCTCTTACGCATCAAGCAAGGTGAAAACGAAAACGATGCCATCCGAAATCGGATTTGCGACAAGCGACGTATTCCTCAACCAAAAACCCAATAAACAAACTAGCCATGAATAACAGAGGACTCCTGACAGCAGCTGAATTTCATTTTCAATTTGCACATCCAGTGGAAAAAGACAGTTAAAAGCATTACAAGTTGACCTAAAACTCTGTCAGCTTCAGCTGTCAAAGTAAACAAGATTCAAGATACTGCATAAATTTTCCGCATGAACTCACCTGTCACATTTTGACCAATCAGAGCATAAAAAATTGGACGTAGAGCGTGACCAACGCGTGACCATGGTGAGAAAAGTCAAAAGCAACTGTTTTCCCTGCCCGTAACAGCTGGCTGAATTTTCGCGTCCGAGGTCAGTTTGCAATCAAAATTTTAATTGTGTAGCACATAAACACAACATATTTCATATGAATTTAGAAAAAACTTGAACTTGAGCCTGCGATCACTTGAAAACTAGTAACTTGTCAGCGGATAACTTCATAAAATACTTGACCTCGATGGGTCGACACCTGAGCCCGCGATACGGTCAAGTGATACTGGTCAGCGGGTACCCTGTTTTGACAGCTGTCAATTGATCAAGACATTGATGTCCAATATGTGTGCATTATCAGTTAAACTAGTAAAAGTATAAGATTGAACATTGTTCGCGATCTAGTTAAACAATTAACTGGTCAGCGGACAGCTTCCAAATAAATCACGTCACCTCGATGAGTTGACACATGAGCCCGCGATATGGTCATGGGATACTGGTCAGTGGCTATCCTGTTTTGACAGCTGTCAATTGACCATAGTGTGAATGTCCTAAAATCCTATATTAAAGATGTGGACTTGCCAAGACACGCCTGAGACACCCCTCCCTTCCTTTTGATAGTCTCCCCTACCCCACCCGTACAATCTGTAGACGCGTACGTACGTAGGTACGTACGTACGCTCGGTCAATCACGTGACAACCAAACGAAAAGAGGTTGACCATATTCCATGAGTATGGGGCTCTGTCCCACGCGCGCTTCGCGCGCGCGGGAGCCCCGCTATGACTTCCGCCTCTCTGTATTAACTCCTGTAGGAAGAGTTTAACGTAACTATAAAGTACGCGAAATTCGCTGCTTTGGGTGTGGTTTGGAGTTAGCGAACTGTGAAGAAATGTAACGTTTGTCTAGGCTGGGGATACAAAAATGGGCCCTATTGTCGCATTATTGCAAAACCCGTCAGTGGGGTTTTTCGTAAAACAGACTGTCCTGATGAGAAAAACATAACTATAATTTGTAAATAAAGTAATCGAGAGCGTATACTGATCCATTAGCAGGATAAATTGAAAAAAGAGATCGACGGTTTTAAGCTTTGGCACACCTCACAATTCAGGACAAAAACAGGAACGACACTGGGCTCCGACTTCCATAAGTGACGTCAAAGCTCTTGTTATCGTATGACGTTACAATATGGAGACTAAGCAAGGAAAAATTATGGGATAGACATGGTCATGATTTACCATCAATTAGTTATAGAACCTGAAATGTCCACACTTTATAATTTGGTCTAGAACTCGTTACCAGCCTTATCGCAGAATATAGTGAACATGGTAAGGCTGATATATAAAGTTTTAAGAAGATAATATATAGATTTAGCCAGGGCTAAAAACTAAGCTCTAAGCTCTAACTAAGCTCTCGGGAATTTATAGTTTGCAAAAACAAAATATAAAATTGCGTAACGCTAAGCGGCTAAGGCAAGGAAAACGGTGAAAAAACAACAATAGGTCTAATTAGCAAAAAAGCAACTTTGCACGCCGCAGTGCAGTACGCTTTTTTTGTACATTTCTTTGCCGTTGTTTTGTACGACTACAACGTAAAATTTCCAGAAACTTCGTAGTTACACGTTTGGAAGAGGAAATTACTGTCGTATGTGTTCTTGTTCACTCTTTTTTCACTGGTGCTCATTTTCACCTTCGTGGCCGCTAGCATTTTATCATTTTCTCACCGCCGCTATAAAATTTTCATGTTGTTCTTCCAACAAAAAATGTCTTTTTTCATCTCTTGCTCTAGCTGTCTGTCGCCCCTTTTCTTGTTGAGCTTCGCTGGCCTGTCGCCTGCTTTCTCTTTTTCTCTGTCTTTCTCTTTCTCTATATTCCAAATTTGTGAACATGACAATTGTACTAAGCTTACTACATTGGACAACACGGACACAGAAACGATTTCCGCTTTCCTCTTTCCGCTTTCGTCTTTATTGAGCTGTCTCTGCTTCACAAGACGCGGGTGGCTATTCGATTTCCCGCAAAAATAACCTCGAGTTGCATTTGGGTTTGCGATTTGCCATACTTGTTGATTGAGTTATTTTACATTGGTATGCTTGTGGTTCTTACGGGACGGGCGATTGTGGTTAGCTTTGCCCTGAGAAAAAAAAAAACGTTGAAGATATGCAAACATTAGTAATAAGAACGTAACAATACTCTAACAATAACTTAAATATTTGGGCAGGGACACCGCAACAGCTAAAGCCAATTACTGCGAACCCAATAAATAAAGGATATAAAAGTAGCAATTTTTATCTGCTTATTTTCTATTTTGAGAAATTCTCAACTGACGTTTGCCGTTTGCCGTGTGCCGTAAACGTGAATCTTAATCTCTCTATTATAGGAAATAAACGCTTCATGAAATTAACGCGAATCTCCAAAGTTCGACTCAATTTTAGGTGCGTTAATTCCTGCGCCGTTAATTAAGTGTAACGTTTATTTCAGCGACCTTAATTACCATTTTGTTGACTCCAATTTCTTAATGCCTAATGACATTCTAGACACCTAACTAAGAAAGAGGAGTATTTAGTGGATAACACGTGACTGAATACGACTTCTTCCTTGTTTTCTCAAAGTTAAGTGCTAAATCACTATCGCTGAACCTAAAAATTGATTTGAAGGTTTAATTAAAATGTAAAAACGTGACAACGTTTTAAGATTGATTTCAGCATCCACGGCGAGGGCGTTTAAGCGTAAATATTAAACCGTTCATAAAACTAAAGCAAAGTAAATAGAGTGTAATGTTTATGAGATCCTTCGGACTCCTTTTTTATATGTTTTTGTGAACTTGACGGTGCACAATTTATGTTTCTATCGATTTGACTTTACTGACCAATAAAAACGTGTAACAAATTTAAAGGTTTTTGAATCGTAGGTAGCTTATGTCCCCAAGGGAGGGAGCTAAAGGCCCGACTGGCCCATCTTCCTTTACTGACCCTGTAAAACCCTCTTTATCCTCTCTTGCAATAGTTGTAACAACAGAAACTGCCATCTGAGAATGAGACTGCATAACAGGGGCGGATCTAGGGGGAGGGTGCAGGGGGTGCGTACCCCCCCACCCGAGATGACCTGCGGTTTTCTTATACAACTGGTATTCTGCCAAAAAAAAAAACTATGTGGTTTATTGGTGTTGAAGTAGAGCAAGAGAGGAGTGCACCCCCTCCTAAAAAAATCCTGGATCCGCCCCTGCTATAATAATGATTTGTTACGACCAACTGTTATGAGAAAAATGTCAACCTTTTACATGAAAAGGGCCCTGGCATAGCTACAAGCGTTAGCTCAAACTGAATTTTACTGAGCTGACTGCTGGATTTTTTCAGTTTTTAAACGTTTTTTAAATCCTAACTGGGAAGTAACCTTTCGGAAAAGATAAGCGTAGGAAGGTCTAAGTATTTATTTTCATAAGCTTGAAACTTAATTATGCATATATTCATATATATTTTTGGACATGTGTGTTGCAATCAGTTGTTACAAATTAACAATTCCGTTTGAAACAAAAAAGTTAAGATATGATTTTCTTGTTCTCGAACTTAACTGATGTATGCGTGCTGTATAAGTGTTTTTAAAACCTTCACATCCTTGAAATAAATTCAGCGAGAAAATAAATCAACACATTTCTTGCAGTATCCTCTTTTATTTAAACATCAAACCTGGTTGACACTACATTTATCTATAATGAGGTACCATTAGACCAAAATTTATGTCTCCTACAAAACAATGTAACTCAATTAGTCAGCTAGTAGGAAGCCGTTTGAATTTACATCCCTTAATTTATGGATTGATTTCTAAGTTATCCCTTGGTGACAAGGCTAATTTGTTGTCAAACGTTAACGCTAACAGCAAGATTATTAAATCAAAAATGCGCCAAAGTAACTGTGTAAGGAGGCCATGTAAATTTTAGGGCCGTATGGATCAGGATAAGAGTGGGCAGTCAACGTGATGACGTCATTAGCGTTCAGGTTGAAAACCCCACCAGCGTACACGGTACCATGGAAGTATTTATTATTTACGGGTGGTTGAAGCATGGTCACGATTTTGTCGTTAACCCTGATAAAGACTCGTCCATTGTTGTGGAAGTAAAGTTGAGCGTAGATATAGTACCGTCCGGGGGTAGGCACCGTCAATTTTCCGTCTTGATACTTCATGCCGCATCCAAGGTAGCTGTAGGGAGCGCTGACAGACCAGTCCTTGATCACTACGAAGCAAGGTATAAACAGGCGCATGTGATTTAAGAGATCATATAAAGGTGATCACTCTCCAAGAATTTTCAAAACTTTACTTTTAACCCTACCTAACCTCGCCCCCAGGGCTTGAGGTTGAACCCTACCGAATACCCCACGATATCCTAGCACGATTTTCTGAGATTAATTATGAGATTGCATCACGTATTGTTACCCTACAACGATACAGTAGAAGTAATCGTTCATTTTATACTTTTTCTCAAAGAATTTTTCCCTGTTTTATGCGTTTTAAAAAATCATTATCTTTTTAGGTGTACTTTAGTTTTTTGTTTCAAAGTTCTGGCTCAACAAAAATAAATTTTAAAAATGCAAAGATTGGAGCAAAGAACTTGAAGTACCTGTGTTGGGTGGATAGCGAACCTCACCCTTAGTGGCAGCCTCGATATGAGCAGATGGGTTTGTTGGATCCTAAAACAGAAAAAAATAATAATAATAAGGAAAAACAATGATGACGCAAGTTTACTTATAGCATGAATGATATACAACAAAGGGAACGAAACATAGAGAGACGAGATGCGAGATTGCGGAAAATTAATTCAGTGCTCATAAGAACACGGCGTGTAACAAATGTGCTGTATTGTTATTTTTTTGGTTATTTTTAATTAAGATGCAAATGAGTATGAGCTGGTTTCCCGCAGTTGCCGCCGGCCATGAGAGGATAAAAGGGTTCTTGTTCCTGTACAGGAGAAAGCGGCACAGAATCAAACAAAAAACATGTTTATAAACTCGACCTAACGCACTATTCTCATTGTTTTCTCTGTTACTGGTATCTTAAAAGATTTTCAACATGAGTAGGACTGTATAGTCATTTAAAAATTTACTGTAAATATAGACCCTTAGGCGAATATTCATAGTCACTGCTGGAAAGAGCACCTTAAAATTAGGAAACCTACCAAGTTTAAAGGTGATACGTCTAAAGTAAGCGAAGGTATTACTCCAAATAGTCCCGCGAAATTTTACAAACATTAGTATGTTAGGGGCACGAACTTGCCTCTAACCATATAAAACGTCTCCATAATTCCATGACTTGGCAAAGCTGTATCCCTAGTCGTTATTTTTCAACGAATCACTTTCAAACTTGACAGCCTTACTGATTTTAAGCTTTCTTTTCAGCCGTGTTGACGAACTTTCACTAACTGTTCCCAGTCAAAAGTTGAAAATGAACCGTGGAAGGGTCGATAATGAAGCGGCGGGGGCTTAATTTAAACATTCAAAGAGCCACAAAATTAAAACTTGCCGTAATGACAGAAATAAGTCAACGGAAAATCGTTCTTTGTAAGTGAAAAAATCAATCAAAGTCAATTGTCTTACCTGATTTCGAGGTACCAGAACTTTAGCTCGAGAGGAATACGGCAAACTGGCACAAACCAGAGAAACACAGATAAAAAGGAACTTCATTATCTCAGTCACTTCTGAAATTACCCAGTGAAGAAATGAAAGGGCGTAGAATGAGAGGCCACTTTATATCCTATTCGCCATTTGCACATCTCCCATAATACACCTTGTTAGCCAGCTCCCAAAACTTTGCATAACCTTTGTTTTTAATTTTTCCTGGGTATTGTAGTGGTTTTAAGAGAAGTAAAAGACAATGCTTAATATACTGATTCTTGAAATTTGCATTTAATTTAATAGAAATTTAATTTCTAATCAATTTAAATTCAATAAACCGATTCAGTGAACACCAAATGAGGAAGAGAACATAACAGCTCTTTGATTTAACGCTATCATGATTGAAAACGCTCAAGGTCAAAATTAATTAAGAACAATATCAGTTTTTCATCCCTCAGCTTTAAGATATTTTCTTTTGTTTTGTTCCGGCACATCAAGTTCAAAGTATGAATTCCTATTATATTGAATTGAAATTAAACTGAAATTGAATAGGCACTTTGAGGATAGTCATTCACGTGCTACAAAACCAGCGCCATACTGGTGAGTAAGGAGCCCACTTTCATATCAAGGATCCAGTTGTGTCACGCAGTTTGCACATCAGTGAATCCACTGAGCCCTGCCTCTTTCGTAATTGTATTTACGTGAGAGAATTCGACTTCATCTAATTTGTTTGCCATTTACATGGGCAACTGACCGTTCACGGTTTGGGCCAATTATTCACACAAATCAGTCCCAAGCCTCGAAACTCACTCAAAGATGCGATTTTACTAATGAAACACAAATTTCCGTTTAGAACATTTCGTCTAGTAAAGAAAAAAACAGGACAACCTTTTCAGATGTTCTGTTGCTCCAGGAAATTTCCCGTGGAACAAACCATAAGGTCGTGTTTCATTCACTTTACAACCAGATGTTCCAAAACAATTTGTAAATGATAAACAACCCCCCAAAAGAAAATGCCATCCACACAGTTTGCTCGGAATTTTTCTCAGGTAGATGTTCAGTGGACTCTGCCCTTTTTTTTAATCTGACGATATCTGGCGTCTTGGCTACTATTCCTTAACAATGCTAGGCCTAGTGTATCGAAATCAGGAAAAATATATTTGGGCACTGCTGGTTTCAAGCTAGAGGACGTTGCTAAAGTTGAGTGATTTTTCCGTAGTTACTAAAACAAGGAATGACCTACAATGACCTACAATGATCTACAATGACCTACAATGAGCTACTATGACCGAATGTGTAATCCCTGTAATGAGCTAAAATGAAGATTTTAGAAAAAGACAAAAAAAAAAAAGATCAGGGGACGTGTGTCGTAGTTACTAAAACAAGGAATAACCTACAATGACCTACAATGGCCTAGAATGACCTACAGTGATCTACGATGAGCTACTACGAGCTACAATGAGCTACCAGGAGCTAAAATGAGGTAAAATAAGCCCTACAAGGAGCTACAAAAATGACAGCGAAAGATGTTTCCCGTGTGTCACGCTTGGACGTGACACTAGACTCATAGTATTAAATTGCCAAGCACATTTTGAAAAGGCAAAACAAAAAATGTGCCTGATCTCAGGTAACTTGAGAAACTTGAAAATAGATTATTGTAATCGCGTTTTTACCCGTATAGCACTATTATACCCTGTATAGACGGAAGTCATGCAGGCACGCCCTTATTTGGCCTAGATGGGTATGGGCCGCTGAGCAGGATATGGATTTTACTATTTAGCGTTACAAACAGAGCACCCTGTTGGACAGAAAGCCATTTAAAGGGTCTTGTGATGTCTTATACAGGCCAGGGTACTTAAAAAAATGAACAATTTTTCTTTTGAACAGGGTCAGAATTTGAGGGCCTCCTTTGTTCATCTCTACCCTTACGTCCCTTGAAGATCCCCCGGATCGACTGTTGGGGTGACTGTGTTTGTTCAATTTGTTTGAAAAAAAGACAAGACAAAATAAAACTAGTGCGAAAGGTTGCAAGGGATGGTTTGGACAAAAGTCACAGTATCATCATACATGTATTATTACACTGTAAATTTATCTCCAAGCGTAATAATTAGAGATGCTGTCATCGTTAAATGGGCTGTCATGCAGTAGACTAAACGCGTTACGTTTACACACACATGTCCCCTGATCTTTTTTTTTCGGTCTTTTTCTAAAATCTTCATTTTAGCTCATTACAGGGATTACACGATCGGTCATAGTAGCTCATTGTAGGTCATTGTAGATCATTGTAGATCATTGTAGGTCATTGTAGGTCATTGTAGATCATTGTAGGTCATTGTAGGTCATTCCTTGTTTTAGTAACTACGGTGATTTTCCACAAAAGTGCGCACGGTGTGATTTATGCACATCGGCTCAGCTTTTAAAATATTCTTAACCTTCCCTCGGAGAACATCATCTGAAGAGGAGAAGCGCACAAAATTTTGCTTCATGTCTAAGATGAGCCGTGATTATCCATAAATATATCTCTTAATGTATTGGAAATTACAAAAGTGCACAAGATATCGTCCTAGTTTACTGTTATGAAGCAGTTTACGCCTTTTCATGGAATTGCTTATAGGTCAGGGGCGGTGTCACGGCTGGCTAGCTTGTTCATTTTGTTTATGATACTAATTTTAAAAACGTCCTCATTCGCTATGCAAATTAAGAAATTACTTGTGAGTGACAAAATCACATCTTGACCCGTCAAACAAATATGTTTCCCAAGCATTAATTCATCCTTAGACAAAAATAAACTGTGAAAGCCCGCTAGGGTGAACCACAATTACGATCCGTTTCTATCTCCTTCAAGTTTGTCCATCCATTTTGAGTGTTTTTTGATGTTGTTTCTCTCATTTTGGTGGCAGTTCAAATTGTTTCAATTTTGAGAATAATCATGGCACAGCACCTATTGCAGTTACACATTTTGATGACTTTCATGTTTGCGGCACCCTGCCGAGCAGAACCTTCTTTTGTCTTCTTGAGTGAAGAGGAGAAATGGAAGTTCTGCCATGCAGCGCATACTCGAGAAAGCAAAAGAAAGGTTCGGCTGGCAGGGTGGTTTGCGGTTACACGGAGATAAATTAAAATTAACTTGGCAAGGAGGAGGAGAAAAACTGGAACCCGGTTTGGCGGTAAACCCACTTGCCGATTTTGTTTTCGCCTTGTTCCCATATTACATTGTGCGTTTCAAACCTTCATACCCTTGAAAGATTCAGACAGAAATCAACATATTTATTGCAATTAATCATCTTTTATTGAAACATCAATAAAGTTCAAAGTATGAATTCCCATTATATTGAATTGAAATTCAACTGAAATTGAATAGGCACTTTGAGGATAGTCATTCAGGTGTTACAAAACCGGCGCCATGCTGGACACAGCCGGCCCAAGCTCATTTCATGAACGCGGACGTGACTCTTGCTTGCGAGCGGTGTTGTGTTACAAACGGTTATTTACAAAGGTTTGTATGAGATGCAAACGGCTTTTCTTAAAAGAGAGAAGAAAATGTATTTTTTGTAATAAAATCAACTTACCTTATTGCTTTGTTGTATTCTTTGTTGTTTGCTCGCATCTCAGGCCGTTTTGAAGCGTTAAAATAGCGCTAACTCGCCGAAAACGCCCTCCTAAAAAAAATCCTGGATCCGCCCCTACTATGATAATGATTTGTTACGACCAACTGTAATGAGAAAAATGTCAACCTTTTACATGAAAAGGGCCCTGGCATAGCTACAAACGTTAGCTCAAACTGAATTTTACTGAGCTGACTGAAGGATTTTTTCAGTTTTTAAACGTTTTTTAAATCCTAACTGGGAAGTAACCTTTCGGAAAAGAAAAGCGTAGGAAGGTCTAAGTAATTTATTTTCATAAGCTTGAAACTTAATTATGCATTTATTCATATATATTTTTGGACATGTGTGTTGCAATTCAGTTGTTACAAATGAACAATTCCATTTGAAACAAAAAAGTTAAGATATGATTTTCTTGTTCTCGAACTTAACTGATGTATGCGTGCGGTATAAGTGTTTTTGAAACCTTCACATCCTTGAAATAAATTCAGCGAGAAAATAAATCAACACATTTCTTGCAGTATCCTCTTTTATTTAAACATCAAACCTGGTTGACACTACATTTATTTATAATGAGGTACCATTAGACCAAAATTTATGTCTCCTACAAAACAGTGTGACTCAATTAGTCAGCTAGTAGCAAGCCGTTTGAATCAGTACATCCCTTAATTCATGGATTGATTTCTAAGTTATCCCTTGATGACAAGGCTAATTTTTCGTCAAACGTTAACGCTAACAGCAAGATTATTAAATCAAAAATGCGCCAAAGTAACTGTGTACGGAGGCCATGAAAATTTTAGGGCCGTATGGATCAGGATAAGAGTGGGCAGTCAACGTGATGACGTCATTAGCGTTCAGGTTGAAAACCCCACCAGCGTACACGGTACCATGGAAGTTTTTATCATTTACGGGTGGTTGAAGCATGGTCACGATTTTGTCATTTACTCTGACAAAGACTCGTCCATTGTTGCGGAAGTAAAGTTGAGCGTAGATATAGTACCGTCCAGGGGTAGGCACCGTCAATTTTCCGTCTTGATACTTCATTCCGCATCCAAGGTAGCTGTAGGGAGCGCTGAGAGACCAGTCCTTGATCACTATGAAGCAAGGTATAAACAGGCACATGTGATTTAAGAGATCATATAAAGGTGATCACTCTCCAAGAATTTTCAAAACTTTACTTTTAACCCTACCTAACCTCGCCCCCACGGCTTGAGGTTGAACCCTACCGAATACCCCACGATATCCTAGCACGATTTTCTGAGATTAATAATGAGATTGCATGACAAATTGTTACCCTACAACGATACAGTAGAAGTAATCGTTCATTTTATACTTTTTCTCAAAGAATTTTTCCCTGTTTTATGCGCTTTAAAAAATCGTTATCTTTTTAGGTATACTTTAGTTTTTTGTTTCAAAGTTCTGGCTCAACAAAAATAAATTTTAAAAATGCAAAGATTGGAGCAAAGAACTTGAAGTACCTGTGTTGGGTGGATAGCGAACCTCATGCTTAGTGGCAGCTTCGATATGAGCAGATGGGTTTGTTGGATCCTAAAACAGAAAAAAATAATAATAATAATAAGGAAAAACAATGATGACGCAAGTTTACTTATAGCATGAGTGACATACAACAAAGGGAACGAAACATAGAGAGACGAGATGCGAGATTGCGGAAAATTAATTCAGTGCTCATAAGAACACGGCGTGTAACAAATGTGCTGTATTGTTATTTTTTTGGTTATTTTTAATTAAGATGCAAATGAGTATGAGCTGGTTTCCTGCAGTTGCCGCCGGCCATGAGAGGATAAAAGGGTTCTTGTTCCTGTACAGGAGAAAGCGGCACAAAATCAAACAAAAAACACGTTTATAAACTCGACCTAACGCACTATTCTCATTGTTTACCCTGTTACTGGTATCTTAAAAGATTTTCAACATGAGTAGGACTGTATAGTCTTTAAAAATTTTCTGTAAATATAGACCCTTAGGCGATATCCTTAGTCACTGCTGGAAAGAGCACCTTAAAATTAGGAAACCTACCAAGTTTAAAGGTGATACGTCTTAAGTGAGCAAAGGTATTACTCCACATAGTCCCGCGAAATTTTACAAACACTAGTATGTTGGGGGCACGAACTTGCCTCTAACCATAAAACGTCTCCATAATTCCATGACTTTGCAAAGCTGTATCCCTAGTCGTTAGTTTTCAACGAATCACTTTCAAACTTGACAGCCTTACTGATTTTAATCTTTCTTTTCAGCCGTGTTGACGAACTTTCACTAACTGTTCCCAGTCAAAAGTTGAAAATGAACCGTGGAAGGGTCGATAATGAAGCGGCAGGGGCTTAATTCATTTAAACATTCAAAGAGCCACAAAATTAAAACCTGCCGTAATGACAGAATTAAGTCAATGGAAAATCATTCTTTGTAAGTGAAAAAATCTGAAGTCAATTGTGTTTTCTGATTTCGAGGTACCAGAACTTTCGCTTGAGAAGAATACGGCAAACTGGCACAAACCAGAGAAACACAGATCAAAAGGAACTTCATTATCTCAGTCAATTCTGAAATTACCCAGTGAAGAAATGAAAGGGCGTAGAATGAGATGCCACTTTATATCCGATTCGCCATTTGCACATCTCCCATAATACACCTTGTTTGCCAGCTCCCAAAACTTTGCATAACCTTTGTTTTTAATTTTTCCTGGGTATTGTAGTGGTGCCAAGAGAAGTAAAAGACAATTCTTAATATACTGATTCTTGAAATTTGCATATAATTCAATAGAAATTTAATTTCTAATCAATTTAAATTCAATGAACCGATTCAATGAACACCAAATGAGGAAGAGAACATAACAGCTCTTTAATTTAACGCTATCATGATTGAAGACGCTCAAGGTCAAAATTAATTAAGAACTGTATCAGTTTTTCATCCCTCAGCTTTAAGATTTTTTTCTTTTGTTTTATTCCCGCACATCAAGTTCAAAGTATGAATTCCCATTATATTGAAATGGAAATTCAACTGAAATTGAATAGGCACTTTGAGGATAGTCATTCACGTGTTACAAAACCAGCGCCATACTGAAGAGTAAGGAGCCCACTTTCATATCAAGGATCCAGTTGTGTTTTTAATTATATTGTCACCCCATGATACCGTTCTTTATCCATGCTCATACACCGAAATCTATTGTTACTTATCACTGTTTCAGGTACCCATATAATGGAAGATGACCCAAAATTATTTTTAGATAGCTAACAAAGTATAGATAACAATCTCATTACTGCGGCATAGATTCTTTCTCAGGACTGATGTCTCGTTGGTCTTGCCATTCACAGGGGCACCCAACAACAACAACAACAACAACAACAACAACAACAACAACAACAACAACATCTAAGCACCCAAGGAGAATATACTTCAAAACCACTTAAACGTAGCATTGTTGAATGTATTTTGGTATTTAAATGGTACTGATATAAGCATATTTTTATCCCCTAAAAATTTTTAATTTGTTCGGTCGGATTTCCCAGCTGAAAGTCCAGTGATCCGAAAATTCTAGGGATCACTTACCTTTTCGAAAATTTCAGCCAGAACAAAAGCTCCCGAAAATTCTAGGTGACCTTTTTAGGGTAAAAATCCGTTGGGTGACCCTGCCTTCAGGGTCGCTTCATAAATTTCTACGACTGAAATTTAAACAGAACTGCGCAAAAATATCTGTGGCTCTGACTCCTTGTATATCAGCTCCTTGTTTTCCAGCTACCTTACAGGGCGGAGAGGGCTTTAAAGAATAGTTGGTCATTAATTAAGCCATGGCGGTTAAGGTGCTCCGTAGTTGCTGCAGACACATTGAACTATGACAACCTTCAGTCATAATTATTTTATTCGGTTTTACCGCGATGACTACGAAACTTACGAGAGAAGACGTGCAGCTTTTATTCGCCAATAATAAGAAACAAGACACTTAAAAACGTTCATTAATATGGGCGGAGTGCATAATATTATTTTCTCAGACGGAAAAACAGGTGCTTTGCAAGTAACATAACACTGAGAATTTTCACGACGGGTTTCTAGTTAGATCTAGTAAGGGTGTGGAGAGCAAAGCGTTTCGTACGAGAGCGGGCAGAGTAAAGCCGGGGGATTACATCATCAGAATTCACGACGTCTTCACTTACGATTGTACAAAAGTAATTTGTTCCCGCAAAGAGAAGAGCCTTTTTAAGGCACTGGCTACAAAATTGCATTGGTCTTAAGAGGATGAATTTACTTTTATTAATGTAAACAGAAAGTCTGCATAAGATGTACGGTCACGCAGTTTGCACATCAGTGAATCCGCTGAACCGTGCCTCTTTCGTAATTGTATTTACGTGAGAGAATTCGACTTGATCTAATTTGTTTGCCATTTACATGGGCAACTGACCGTTCACAGTTTGGGCCAATTATTCACACAAATCAGTCCCAAGGCTTGAAACTCACTCAAAGATGCGATTTTACTAATGAAACACAAATTTCCGTTTAGAAAATTTCGTCCAATAAAGAGAAAAACAGGACAACCTTTTCACATGTTCTGTCGCTCCAGGAAATTTCCCCCGGAACCCTGAGCCATAAGGTCGTGTTTCATTCACTTTCCAACCAGATGTTCCAAAACAATTTGAAATTGATAAACAACCTCCCAAAAGAAAATGCCATCCACACAGTTTGCTCGGAGTTTTTCTCGGGTAGATGTTCAGTGGACTCTGCCCTTTTTTACGGCTTCGTTCACGGAAAGAATGCAACTTGGTTACAATTTGCTGAATACAATTTTAAGAAATCGCCTCGTTTTTGAACATCTTTAATTAAATTGTGGGTCATTCAATAACATGAATAATGGTCCATTGACAATTTGTTCTGATAAAATTTTCAAACTGCCGAAACACTTTAGTTATATAAGGCCACTAATCACTTGTCATTCCACTCAATGAAACAATTTCTTTATTCATCTCGCGTAGTGGTTAAAAACCAATAACGGAATTTTGGATATCGACATGTGAAGCTTCTGAGTTTCACGTTCCCCATAATGCAATTTGTTTTCCCCCAAACATTTTGTTCCAGTTTTGTTTTCAATTTCTCGAGGGACAAGTTTTAGTCCCAGAAGAAATTGAATACAATACTTGTACTAAACTTTGTGGGGAAATCAAATTGCATGATGGGCAACGTGAAAACCGTCAGTTCCAATTGTTTTTGAGAAATTTGTCAAGAAATTTCTGAATGAAAATACAAAAGTATGAACTTATTTTATGTTTTTCCTATTCAACAGGGTCGAAAGTTTGTAAATCCGATTTAAAAGAGAATTGACATGTTTTCAAAATACTTCCTAAAGATCGACCTATTGAAAAATTAAACCGGACAATGTCAATCTTCCAATGATCAAAAATCTGACGATATCTGGCGTCTTGGCAACTATTCATTAACAATGCTGGGCCTAGTGTATCGAAATCAGGAAAAATAATTTGGGCACTGCTGGTTTCAAGCTACAGGACGTTGCTAAAGTTGCCGGAGTGATTTTTCACAAAAGTGCGCACGGTGTGATTTATGCACGTCGGCTCAGCTTTTAAAATATTCTTAACCTTCCCGCGGAGAATCATCATCCGAAGAGCAGAAGCGCACAAAATTTTGTTTCATGTTCAAGATGAGCCGTGATTATCCATAAATATATCTCTTAATGTATTGGAAATTACGAAAGTGCACAAGATGTCGTCCTAGTTTACTGTTATGAAGCAGTTTACGCCTTTTCATTGAATTGCTTATAGGTCAGGGGCGGTGTCACGGCTGGTTAGCTTGTTCATTTTGTTTATGACACTAATTTTTAAAACGTCCTCATTCGCTATGAAAAATAAGAAATTACTTGTGAGTGACAAAATTACAGCTCGACGCGTCAAACAAATATGTTTCCCAAGCATTAATTCAACCTTAGACAAAAAATAAACTGTGAAAGCCCGCTAGGCAACCACAATTGCGATCCGATGCTATCTCCTTGAAGTTAGTTTTTGAGTGTTTTTTGATGTTGTTTCACTCATTTTGGTGGCAGTTCCAATTGTTTCAATTTTGATAAAAATCATGGCACAGCTCCTATAGCAGTAACAGACAGTTGAGTTCACTCTTGGTTTTGATCACTTTCATGTTTGCGGAACCCTGCCGAGCAGAACCTTCTTTTGTCTTCTTGAGTGAAGAGGAGAAATGGAGGTTCTGCCATGTAGTGCATGCTCGAGCAAGCAAAAGAAAGGTTCGGCTGGCAGGGTGGTTTGCGGTTACACGGAGATAAATTAAAATTAACTTGACTAGGAGGAGAAAAACGGGAACCCGGTTTGGCGGTAAACGCGCTTGCCGATTTTGTTTTCGGCTTGTTCCAATTACATTGTGCGTTTCAAACCTTCATACCCTTGAAAGATTCAGACAGAAATCAACATATATATTGCAATTAATTAATCATTTTTTATTGAAACATCAATTAAGTTCAAAGTATGAATTCCCATTATATTGAATTGAAATTCAACTGAAATTGAATAGGCACTTTGAGGATAGTCATTCACGTGTTACAAAACCGGCGCCATGCTGGAGAGTAAGGAGCCCACTGGGACAAGCCTTGTGATGCCAGTGATGCTTTAGGTAGAGCTAACAAACATAGGCTGCACTTTAGGTGGCACACCCATGGGTGCAGTGTAACCAAGTGATTCTTTAGGTAGAGCTAACAAACATAGGCTGCACTTTAGGTAGCACACCCGTGGGTGCAGTGTAACCCAGTGATTCTTTAGGCAGAGCTTACAAACATAGACTATACAGGTGTACATCAGATGGCAACAAGTTTTCCAGTTAAAACTTTGTCATAAAGTGCTACACCATGGCACATCGACTATTTCATTATCGCGCTTGTTTTGACGCACAATTGATAGTCAGGAGAAGTCGTATTGTCTAAAACCATAGCAAAAGACAAATTTACACACATCACAGCGTTAAGGTAAGGCAATACACGGCATTTCCTTCAGGTACATTTACATTTTCTGTTAGGTTATAAGCGATTAGATCGCATGCAGCGACGAACAAAACGCGAAGCCGTCAGATATTCTAGAACCGTGTTATCTACAGTGCTGTGCATTATTATTGCTTAACTAACTAACTACGCACTGATGGAAATAAGTTTCGGCCGCTTTAAATTTTGAAACAATTCACTGGTACTGTATAGTCATAATACTTATTGGAGCGGAAAGTTAGCACGCGAGCAGGGCGATTCTGCTGTGGTTTCTGTAATGTAGAAGATATTACGGCAATGAGGCTCCCGAGGTCCGTTGTGGAAATCACAACTACATGTAGGATGAAATGCATTCTGCGTGCAGACGTCTCCTTTTCCAGGTTAGGTTAAATAAACCGTACCAACGGTTTGTTTGACAAAGCTCCCGCGAGACGGTTTCTCGGTGATTTTATTAATTTTTCCGATCCATTTGTTTTTTCAGCTCTATTTTCGCGGCTTTTGCGATACAAACTAAATTCATTTTTAGTTGTGATATGGCATTACACTGCTTAATCATGACGGCTTTGGAAGAAACTGAATATATTGCGCTTCGCGATTTCGCAAAATCTCTGCGGGAATTAAAAAAAAATTTCTTCCAAAAAAGCGTTTTCACGCTTCTTTCTCTAGTCAATTATCTCGTTTGTCTCGTTTTCTAAAGGTCCTTGAGAACAGAATAAGACAATATTTTATTACCGACAACCTAAAAACCTGATTTTAGACCAGATCGAAACAAAACTGACCTCTGAAATGGAAGAAGAAAAGCCTTTTATTTTTGCCGGCTTCGGCCCGCCGACGCGATCGTGTCTGTTTTGCTTTCATATGATGACATTTTCCTGACAGAAGGGTGTCGGGAGAAACACCTCGCGCTGATCATACGTGACAAAATCCGCCACGCCTAAACTAATTAAGAAAAGTCTCCTCGAAAGCTCCATACAATTCCTTATAACAAAATTATAAGGAATTGTATGGAGCTCTCCGGGATACTTACAGTGCAAGCCCTTTGTGTCCCCTCATGCAAACAAAAAGAGCTAACAATTTAAAATGGTAATTTTTTTGTTTGTTTGTCTTCTTCCAGTGAATGTCGAGCTGCAAAGGGCCAATTACCATTGAATTTCACTGATATTGAATTTCAGCATGGAATGTTACAATCGGCGCGGCCAATGTTTTTAAGAAAATGGACAAACTTTCATATTAAGGATCCAGTTGTGTTTTTAATTATATTGTCACCCCATGATACCGTTCTTTATCCATGCTCATACACCGAAATCTATTGTTACTTATCACTGTTTCAGGTACCCATATAATGGAAGATGAACCAAAATTATTTTTAGATAGGTAACAAAGTATAGATAACAATCTCATTATCCGGCATAGATTCTTTCTCAGGACTGATGTCTCGTTGGTCTAGCCCTTTACAGGGGCACCCAAGGAGAATATACTTCAAAACCACTTAAACGTAGCATCGTTCAACGTATTTTGTATTTAAATGGTACTGATACGATATACGCATATTTTTTATCCCCTAAAAATTTTTCATTTGTTCGGACGGATTTCCCAGCTGAAAGTCCAGTGATCCGAAAATTCTGGGGATCACTTACCTTTTCGAAAATTTCAGCCAGAAAAAAAGCTCCCGAAATTTCTAGATGACCTTCTTAGGGTAAAAATCCGTTAAAAATGGGCAATTATACCATTTTTTAGATGTTCAAAAATCCTGAGAGAGGTAAGGAAGCAAGAAATTTTACAACAAATGTTCCGAAAATTCTAGATCTCAAGTCGCCTTCCGAACAGATATTTTCCGAAAATTAACGTTGGGTGCCCCTGCCTTCAGGGTCGCTACATAAATTTCTACGACTGAAATTTAAACAAAACTGCGCAAAAATATCTTTGGCTCTGACTCCTTGTATATCAACTCCAGCTACGCAGCCCTAAAGTTGAAAAAGTTTTCCAGCTAACTTACAGAACGGAGGGAGTTTAAAAGATTAGTTGGTCATCAATTAAGCCATAGCGGTTAAGGTGGCTCCGTAGTTGCTGCAGACGCATTGAACTATGACAACATTCAGTCATTATTATTTTTTCGGTTTGAACGCGATGACTACGAAACTTACGAGAGAAGACGTGCAGCTTTTATTCGCCAATAGTAAGAAACAAGACACTTTAAAAACGTTCATTTGGGCGGAGTGCATAATATTATTGTGCAAGACGGAAAAACAGGTGCTTTGCAAGTGACATAACACTGAGAATTTTCACGACGGGTTTCTAGTTAGATCTAGTAAGGGTGTGGAGAGCAAAGCGTTTCGCACGAGAGCGGGCAGAGGAAAGCCGGGGGATTACAGCATCTGATCAGAATTCACGACGTCTTCACTTACGATTGTACAAAAGTAATTTGTTTCCGCAAAGAGAAAAGCCTTTTTAAGGAACTGGCTATAAAATTGAATTGGTCGATCTTTACAGGATGAATTCCGACTTTTATCAATAATAAAAGAAAGTCTTCATGAGATGTACGGTGACGCAGTTTGCGGCATCAGTGTACCCTGCCTCTTTCCAATTGTTTCTTTAATTTTGATGAAAATCATGGCACAGCTCCTAAAGCAGTAACAGACAGTTGAGTTCGCTCTGGGTTTTGATCACTTTCATGTTTGCGGCACCCTGCCGAGCAGAGCCTACTGTCCAGGGGTAGGCACCGTCAGTTTTCCGTCTTCGGTATGTCATACCGCCTTCAAGATGGCCCTTGATTCCTACGAAGCAAGGTAACAACATTCGTGATTTTAGAGATCAACGTCATCATTCTTAACGAATTTTCCAATATACTTATGACTCTACCCAATACCCCATGATATCCTACAACCCTACCAGTCCTTTGTCACTACGAAGCAAAGATAGCGATTTTTAGAGATTAATAAAATCGCGTGGCAACCTTCATTTATTGTGCCCAACGAATTTATGCTCTTTTCTCTAATTTCTGCATTTTAGAAATAGCGTAAGCCTTGGGGATACACTTTTTCTTTCAAAATTTTGGCTTAACAGAATTAAATGGAAATGTAGATTGCGGTGAACTAAGTGAGTTACCTGTGTCGGGTGAATAGCGAACGATATACTTCCACGCAGCTTTAAGGGCCTGTTTACATGGAGATGGGGGACCCCATGTAGGTGAGGTAACCCGCTTAGGAGGCCAACCCGCCTGTCCATATAATGTCTCATATGATCACCCCACATATCATGTAAACGCGATCAAATTAAAATATGAGATTGTATGGACAGGCGGGTTACCCCCCATCTAAGCGGGTTACCTCACCTACCTGGGGTCCCCCATCTCTATGTAAACAGGCCCTTGAAGATTGGAAAGGTTCCGATCGCAAAAGTAAAGCTCGTGGTGTTAAAACAAAGGCAACGGCAGATCATTCTTCATGAGCACTGCATAAATGAAACTTGTGATAACATAACAGTACACTGGTCTCACCTGATTTTCAGTCGTACCTATCACTGGAAAGGAATACAAGCTGGCAAAAACTAGAGAGACAGATAAAAACGAGCTTCACTATCCCTTCACTCCTAAACTGGACCCAGAAGGACGTCAAGAACGTACTAGAACCAAAGTTCCAGGTGAGTTTACATGCTGAATGCAGCAATTTATATAATGTTGGAATTCAATGTCTATTCAATTTCAATTCAATGGCAGTCAAGTTCAATTCCGTAGCGATTTCTATTTAATAATAAGTTTCAATTCAAAGAAAATTCACCCTCAATTCACTGTGAAAACTCGATCAAATTCTTTGCTATTGAGAGTCATTGACACTCTAAATTCCAGCCTTGTAGTGATGTAATCGGCTTGCTACTTTCTTGGCGAATGATTTTTCCGTTGAAAAGATGCTTTGTTATTTTTGTCGCATTTGGCAAAAATGTCGTTTGCCCTGATAAACACTTATTCTCTAGTCCAAACCAAATACCAAAATACTGTTCCTTTGCGTCGCGATCAGCAGCTTACATGTAACTTTAAATTTGTACTTCGATACTCAAACATTTGAAACTTATCTGAATCTTATTTCATAATGGTCTCTGTTTTTAGGATTTCATAAGCTTGTCTAAATATTAAAAAAGACCGCTCACTCAATATCTTAGAAGATACCTTCTCAGTTGTCTTACCCCTAAGCTTTGAAATTTGGTGGCCTGGTGTTGTACTTAATTTTCGAAAGGATCTTGAATTTACAAGTCACCCTGACTGCACCTTAAATTCCGATCTTGAGATTACTTAATCACCCTTTTGCTGTGCCTTGTGAATGAAATATAATTGTAGGTACTATTTCATTGTATCTGTATACATTGAACAAAAATATTCCTTACTCTTCCTTTGAAAATCTTGATGAAAATTTAGACTTGTTTAGTTATATTAGCCTTAGTTATCGATGAGCCTTACGCCTCTGTGAAAACGTACCGACTAACACACATGTTGTTCTCACACTCTTGTCTTTCACTTGAATTGCTTCGGATTTCTTTGTTCGCTTCGGGGAACATATTACATAATCTTAATTTAAGGTAAACTTTCAGAAAAGTTGGTGGCGGCTTTGATTGTAACAGGGGAGTGCGTAGTCCACTTTGCCTATTTTAGCTTTTATGGGAGATATACAAGTAGGAAAAAACTCCAGTGGAAAATAAGCCAACCCGGTGACGTTTTCTCCGAGAACCAGGTGAAGATATAGATTCCACTGGGTCTGTTACAGAGCAGTGTTTTGTGAATGACAAAATCACTGCTTCGTGTCAAAAAAATATGTCTCCCAAACATTATTTCAAACGTTGCACACGAAAAGATATAATTTGAAAACTGTTAGGCAACCACAATTGCGATCCGCTTCTATCTTCTTCAAATTTGTCCATTCATTTTAAGCGTTTTTTTTGGCTGTTATTGTCGTTGTTGTTTGTTTGTTTGTTTTTTCACTCAGTTTGGTGGCAGTTCGAATTGTTTCAAGCCGATTTTAAACTTAATTTCCTATTTTTCGCATAAACGGAGCTTCGCTGGAACTTTTGAATATTGTTTTTGAAAATAGTTTACCAAAATGTTTGTTTTGGTGAAAGAAAAAAAAATTCGAATTTATTGATCTGGCGGCGTGATTCGCGATAGTTACTGACAACGGCCCTTAAAATGGAAAAAAGTACGTGATAACGTTTTAAGATTGATTTCAGCATCCATGGCAAGGGCGTTTAAGGGTAAGTATCAAATCGTTCAAAACCTAAAGCAAAGAGTAAATAGAGTGTAATGCGGGAGACCCGTCGTACTCCTTTGCTATATATTTTTGTGAACTTGACAGTGTACAACGTATATTTCTAGCGATTTACTTTACTGACTAATGAAAACGTGGAATTAGTCTATTAATCGCAGTCATGTAAACAAAACCCAAAGGCAGCCTCGTACCCAGGCCAGTTCGCGCTATCCGAGTTACAAGAGGAGGCTTGGAACCGGCGAATTTTCCCGACAAACTTGACAGGTGACGTCACATCCGAAATCACCGAGGACGACGACTGGGAACGAGACTTAGCTGATCCCTGCTACCAGGGTGGCAATGCTCAACTTCCACATCTCGCGTAAATGAGCGTAAAATTGTTACTTACTTTATGCTAAATTTTGGAAAATTGATAGGTGACCGTTTGATAGAGGGTGACCACATGGAGGGCCTCTTAATAGAGGTTTGAGAACTCTGAACAGCCTAAAAAGTGTTTTTAATGTGTTGAGGAGGAAATCGTTGTTCAGGGTGCCCCGAAATTACGACATTCCACGTCATGTTGCAAAGCCGGTTGTTGTTTGAACTAATTAATTAAACCCATTACTTTTTCGATGTTCCGTTGCTACTGAAAAACTTTGCCTTCATGATGTAGATTTGTATGTTTCAATTTTGTTATACATTGCATTAAAGACAGGTCGAGACAAACAGTCAAAAACACGATTGTTGGTGTTTTTTCTCTCGAGTGAACTTAAACAGATGGACAAAAGCGTCAAAATGTTGATGGAAATTTATCGAGTCGTTTCCTAGCTTCTTTTAGACAGAGTTGAAGTGATGAAAGGCTGGAATTTACAACCCCTTTTTTCGATTTTTTGTTTTCCAGACGTTCCCACCCTTTGAAAAAACCACACAGAGATCAAGACAGCTCCAGCAGTGGCAGTATCTCCTTTATTTCAACATCGTTCAAACCCAGTTGCATAAATTTTATACAATAATATAAATAGTGGTACGATGAGACGAATGCAGAATGTCTCCTACGAATAATTAAGGGTATATTTTATACGTAACCCTGAATTATTTTAGTAACCTTAAAACCTACAGCTTTTATGTTATACTTTTAACAGTTGCACTTAATGACGAAGGGGGTTTGATGTTAAAAGTTTAAATCAGAAATGCGCCAAAGTAACTGTGGTAGGTGGCCATGTATATCTTGGCGGCTTTATTTGGATAACTGTCGATGCTCAATGCAAGGTGATTTCATCACCAGCCTTCAGGTAGAACACCCCACCAGCGTACAAGCTACCATGGTGATTAACACTTATTGGCGGTTGCATCATGGTAATGGCTTTGCTGTTTACATTAACAAAAACCCTCCCATTGTTGTGGTAGTAAATTTGAGCGTAGATGTAATACCGTCCGGGGGTAGGCACCGTCAGTTTTCCGTTGTAGTACTTCATACCGCCTGTAAGATGGCTGTACCGAGCATTGAGCGACCAATCCTTGATCACTAAGAAGCAAGTTATAAACATACACTCTAAGTGGTTTGGGAGATGTGCGTGACCATGCGTGGGAAATTTTCGAAAATTTTCTTGTAACCCCACCCCTTACCTCAATTACCGTCGTTTGCAGCTATAGTTCTTATCTTCAGCGTAAGTACATAACTTAATCCTTCTTTGAAAAACTCAGCCTTGATGACTCCAAATCCTCTTGATTCAAATCCTGCTCTTTCCTCGAAGCTCGAAGAAACTAAACTTACTTGTTATTGTATTTTTTTTTCTGAGGTCTGTGTTGTAAATCATCGAAACTTTATGAGGATAAACTATCTGTTCGAATTTCTCGCTAGACAAAATACAAAATTAAAAAAAAGCAGTAGCCTGCCGTGAACTAGTAAAACAATGAACTGAAGTACCTGTGTTGGCTGGGTAGAGGACCTCTCTCTTGTAAACAGCCTCGATATGAGCAGATGGTTTCTTTGGATCCTGAAATAAAAGCCGATGATGAATGTTTCCTTAGAATGACATAAAACTTTTAAAGTATTGTAAAACTGAGCAGAGATCTATATAATACTTAAAACAGCATGCACTGAGTTGATCATCAATTTGTACTAATTGTACGAATCTGTGCTTTCGATTCGCACTAAAAGCAAAGGATCAAGACCGCAAAATTGTGAAAGTTAATACCTGTACTTAAAAACTAAATTGTACAAGAGAGAGTTTTATTGAAAATTTCCGCTTCCGTCATTTATTGAAAGTTAAAGGGAATATTTCACGGCTCTCTAGCTCATTTAATTTTATTAAGTATTTCCAATTATGCTCTATGGACCTAAATTGCTTGTAGATGGCAAAAATCACAACGTCATATCAAACTATAATGTCTCCCAAACATCATATCAAACGTTACAAAGAACAAAAATGAACTTTGAAAAACCCGATCAAGCTAATTTTAACTAGAAAGTTTTCAAAAACTAGAATCTTAATCCGTTTCAATTTTTTTCAAGTTTACTACGGTTCGTCCGTGCCTCCTTTTGTATTTGCTGTCTAATTTATACCTTACTATATTTTAGTGTTTTTGAGCGGTTATTTTTATGTTTCGCTCATGCAATTTGGTACCATTTCTAACTGTTTAATTTTGGTAAATGTTCGTGACACAGCTCCTATCAGGGGCACCCAACGACGGTTTCCTCCGAAATGCATTGAAAACACTTTTTAGGTTATACAGAGTACTTTCAGATCTCTAGAAATGCATTCTAGCGGCGCTATGAAATTTGTACCTGCTCAGTCATCCTAAGGGAGCTTGAGTCTTTTTGAAATTACAAGGGCTTTGTTAGTATTATTCCACCGAAAATTGTAGATCAGTACAATGTAATGTATTACGGAAGTAGGAGATTTTTATCTGGTTCCTCTCTCCATCACATTTTTGAATCCGAAAATTTTAGGTCTTCTTTTTTCTACAAAAATTGCCTAACCTGGTGACAGAAATGTGAAAAAAAAATCGTAGGCAATTTAGTAGATAAGTTTCGAAAATTGTTCGTGAATGGAACGGTCATCTAGAAATTTTTAGCCGCCCTCAAGCTTAAGAAAATTCTAGGCAATATTTTCTTCTCCGAACAGAAATTTAACAGAAAAAACAGTCGTTGGGTGCCTCTGTCCTATAACGGCTCCCGCAAAACATATCTCAGTTGACTAAACGTTAACTATTAACTAGTATAGGACCAAGGGATCCTTTATATCAACATTTATAAGAAATGAAAACTATTAGCACTGTCTAACCTGTAAGGAACATTGGCAAGGTTTTCCTTTATCGCCTTTTGCTCCAGTGTCGCCCTTCACACCTTTTTCTCCCTAAAATGAGGCATTCGAAATCACTACTAATTGCGGCACTAAAATTTCGAACTGTGCATGTAGAGAAATTCACAGTCACGTACCTTTTTACCTCTCCGACCATGAACATTGATGTCGATCGGTGAATGCGAAGGAGCACAAATTCTCTGAAATAAAAGTTTCATTTTAAAGATCTGGATTAAGTATCAAATTTGGGCTGCAAAGTTGCTTCGCACAGTTCTCACTATTCACAAATCACGATTAAACTGTGCAAAAGGGAATGTGTCTTTTTTGATGAGTTTCGAGCGGTTGTCCGATGGTCCGGAAAGCACTCTTGGTACTCGATCGCCGCACTGATCTCACTGAGGCACGCTTATAAACTGATTGACGCACTCTTTGTCATCTTTACCAGAGACAGTGACTATGGTTTTCAAAATGTTTTCACGACTTCCAATACGTCTTAAATAGGTCGTGTAATGAAAAAAAAATATTTTTTGGTAAATAAACGAAATTGACCATTGTCTTACTTGATTTTGCGGTGTACTTCCCGCTCGGGAGAAATATAAACTGGCACAAACCAGGGAGACACAGATAAAAACGAGCTTGATCATCTTGAAAGCGCAGCGCTGAAATTGGCAACTTTTGCGAAAGAAGAACACAGAACAAATGCATAGTACTAGGGAATAGTAGCTTGCTAAATACGTTGTTGTTTATTAAATCGAAGGGCAAGTGAAAACAAGAATTGTGCCCTCAGGAAATGGCGACATTAAGGTGGCTCGACTGGATTTTTTGGGGTTGGTACCTCCCAAGTTTGAGCATTAACTACGTCGGCATGAGTAAAGATATGGGAAAAAGGTTACCACAACTGTATTATATAAAGATGAAAATTTTTTATGATTTGGGTTTTATTGCAATCGGAGTCGCCATGGCAACGTAATGACGCCATTACGTTTTTCATTTATTGTTGTGTTTCCCTGTATCAGGAGTTTTTTGAAGAAATCGCTTAAGGGAGTATGTACCTGCCATAATTGCCTCCATTATGGCAAAGTTTGAAGAAATTCTATGAGAGCGTTTTCGAGATATTTCGAAATGCAGTTTTAAGAATCATCAAAGCAGTGAAATAGCATGCTAGCCGCACAATTCGCTAATATTTTAAGAAAATGATAAGCTTTGGGAACGCGGCTTCATCTCATAGTGGTTTGATTCTATTGAAAACTGCATACAAAAAAAGAGGGGAATTGCTCTGGGCGATCGCGAGTAAGAAGAATTTTATTAACTTGCATTCAGCTGCTTTTGATACAGTTTTTGGAGGTAATTTGGTCCATGCCTAAAAATTTCGCATTTTTCCAAAAACCGCTCGATAAATTTTTTTATAAATTCGACAATCCCGAGATCAGTCGTCAAGAAATATTCCCTGCAAGTTTCAAGAACATTGAAAACATGGAAGGCTTTTAAATAGGGACTCAAACATAACCGATTTCCCCCCCCAGATTTTGTGTTTACAAGTGAGCGTCCTTATTATTCACTGGCATTGTTTTCAAGTTTCATATGCACGTGCACAAATAGCAAAAGATATAAATTTGCATCAAAAATTACTTTCCAAAGAAATATCCGGTATATGCTAATAATTGGCTTGTACTCACAGATAGCAATGAGAGCCGAAACGGTGAACGTCACGGCTCATCGTGTAGGAAGCAATACTTAATTATCTTAATCGGGTTATAACATCACAGAAACTGTCACAAAGAATTGTTCTGATGTTAAAAATGTATCACTAACCTCTTTACCCGGTAATTAGCATATCCCGGAGCTTTAACCGAGGGTCCTTTTTGATGCAAATTCTATCTTTTTGCTAAATGTGCACGTGTATATGAAACTTGAAAACAATGCCAGTGAATAATGAGGACGCTCGCTTGTAAACACAAAATCTGGGGGGAAAATTGGCTATATTTGAGGCCCTATTTAAAAGCCTTCCCCGTTTTCAATGTTCTTAAAACTTGCAGAGAATATTTCTTGACGATTGATCTCGGGATTGTCGAATTTATAAAAAAATTTATCGAGCGGTTTTTGGAAAAATGCGAAATTTTTAGGCGTGGACCAAATTACCTCCAAAAACTGTATCAAAAGCATCTGAATGCAAGTTAATAAAATCCTTCTTGCTCGCGATCGCCCAGAGCAATTCCCCTCTTTTTTTGTATGCAGTTTTCAATGGAATCAATCCACTATCAGATGAAGCCGCGTTCCCAAAGCTTATCATTTTCTTAAAATATTAGCGAATTGTGCGGCTAGCATGCTATTTCACTGTTTTTATGATTCTTAAAACTGCATTTCAAAATATTTCGAAAACGCTCTCATAGAATTTCTTCAAACCTTGCCATAATGGAGGCAATTATGGCAGGTACATACTCCCTTAAGCGATTTCTTTAAAAAACTCCTGGTACAGAGAAACACAAAGATAAATGAAAAACGAAATGGCGTCATTACGTTGCCATGGCGACTATGATTGCAATAAAACCCAAATCATAAGAAATTTTCATCTTTATGTAATACTGTTGTGGTAACCTTTTTTCCATATCTTTACTCATGCCGACGTAGTTAAGGCTCAAACTTGGGAGGTATCCCCCTAAAAAAATCCAGTCGAGCCACCTTAATTATATGTAAGACGTGTGGATGTTCAATCATTAGTACGTTTATGGGGTACGTGAATTTCGTTCATGTTTAGAAACAGTTTTTTATTCTGGCTTCAAGAGATATTTTTACGTTCTTAGGAAAGCTGAAATTGTATATATGGATGATCTTAGTATGTTATTATAGCATTATTTTTTGACCTGGTTTAATTCATGGGTCAGTCGCAAGTCTGGCGACTATTCTTTCAAGCATTGCGGCTTGAATAACTGATAATTATATGCATTGTGATACTGACAAATATAATGAAATAAAATAACGTAGTACAACCAACTAATCGAGTATGACAAATAATTAACATTCTTTATCAAAATACGTCCCTTTCCTTGGATGAGTGGTCTGCTACACAGTCGTTTTTAGTGTCGTCACGCAACGCTCCTCCCCACTAACTATTAGTGGGGAGGAGCGTTGCATGACGACACTAAAAACGGCTGTATAGCGGACTATTGGATGAGTGATAATAAACTCATTAAGTTTTCTTCAGGAGCTTTAGCGGTGTACAGTCAAGCCCCGTTAATACGGACACTGAAGGGCCATGGGAAAAAAAATGTCCGTGTTAAAGGGGTGTTCGCTTCTCTCTTAGTGTTCTTCGTTAGACTACCTTGGTCTTCAGAGGTCCGTGCTCGAAATACAATAGGATGAGGAAAAACTAAAAATTGTTCTTTTCATAACTCGTTTGATGCCAAAATAGTCTGAATTTTGGCGTCTACAATTCATCCTATCTGGTGCATATGGTGGCGCTGGGAACATCAACATGCTTTCATCTGAAAGGCACCTTTGGAAAGGAAAGGCTTATTTGAGCACACAGCTGACAATGTTGAATTCAAATTAGCGAGGATCACTTTCTATGAGAATAATATGCTGGATAGGGCAAGAAACAAAATGTCTGTTGTCTGCATTAACGGGTGTCCGTATGAAGGGGTTGAATTTAGAAAAAACCCTATCAAATCGTGGATAAATTTCTGGCTACTCGAGAGATTGCGCGAGGCAAGGGATCAGATCCAGCAATGGCAATGAGAGGCACGGGCAGTCCAGACTTGAGCAGTCGGGTAAGAGGTCTGGTATCGACTACCCAACGAAATGAAAAATAGGCGCAGGCGATTCCTTTTTCATCTCTATGAAATCCTTCTTGTTCATTGTGTCCTTCTAAGGAGTGTTTGGGCTGTGGCTTCAAAGAACTAACGTGACATTCTGGGTAGTTATATAGATCAGGCACAAGTCCCTCTATGTCTGTCTCTTATAAGAGCATCCAGAAAAAAACGAAATCCTTCGGCACGAACCTGGTGTACGGTAGAAGCAGTCTAGTGCTCGATTGAGAGTCGTTTGATACACTCTGAGCCAATCAAAAACGCTGAAAAACTTGTAAAAGAATATTGTCTTCCCCGTCAAATGTCTTGAAGAAAGCTTCTAGCAACAAAATAAGCTTGAATTTGAATAATTAATTTGAAATTACGAATATTCGCATCCAAGCAAGCGTGCTCTGAACATAACCAACAAGGGAAATAGCGTGTGAATCGAAGTTAAGATGACATGAGCCAACACAACCGTACTCAAAATCATCATAACTAAACGAACCTCCTAAATCGAGTTTTATTTCGCATTGCTTTTAAGCGCAGTGTCCCAACCAAGATTGGTGGAGTAGTCACAAGGATGTTCACCCGGAGAGCTCGCAGCATTAAGGAGAAGACTAAAGGGAAAAAAGGGAAATATGGGAGAAGATATAAACATTTTTTTGCATTACAGTAGTGACTGCTCTTGAATCAACAGAGTTCTACATTTTGATGTTGTTTTATTTCTATTATTAGTTATTAGTTTCTTATTAGTTACTTGGCTTGTAGGAAAAGAGACAGTAAGGAGTATTTCGATCTTCAACTACTTGAACGCAACTGAGCTAAAAAATCAGCCACCTGTTGTGTTGAGGGTGCAGTTCTGTCTGGACATTTTTCCTTTTCAATATTTCCTGTATCAGATGTTTCTATAGCAACAGTATCACTGGTGGTCGACTCCGTTTTTGTCTCGGAAAGGGATGTGTAACTATTTTGTGTACTTTCATTTCATGACGAGTGATAATTGGGAAAAAGGGCCACGCCCATCGAGGGAGGGCCCTGGGGAGGTTGCCATGGAGGCATATCCTGTTGCCATAACAACGGAAGAGGCGGTGGGACGTTGATAGGAAATCTTGGTCATGGTGATTGATGTGGTAGAGGAGGTGGTGGTATGTAACAACAACAACAATAAGCCTTATTTGCATGACCTGATAACAAAGTATTACAGTATTGCAAAAGCTACTTGAAATTAATCATTGATTCCTTGTAAATTAAATATTTAAAATAATTTGAAACGTATTAATCATTGTTTATTTCTAACCATCAGTAGGATTAATTATTCCGGAGATAAGTTTTTCTCTCAATTCAAAGCAAGTTCATATAAATGAAATTAATTGGATGTTAATAAAATAGTCAGTAGAATTCATCGGCTGTGATAATAAGGACTCATGTGATTGTAGTCGTAGAAACGGTATTTTAGGTTCTAGTTTAGAGAAGAACATATCCCTTATCGAAGAAAAACTTGGACAATCCAATAAAAAGTGAGTTTCATCTTCAATCAGCAGGAGCAGGAGGTTGCTACTGATACCCAGTCCATTGCGGTTGAACATACTCCTGAGGGGGAGGAAGAAGAACTGGAAACTCAGGTAGAGGCGTTGTTTTCGCCTTGTTCCAATTACATTGTGCTCCAAATCTTCACACCCGTGAAAGATCCGGACAGAAAGTAGCATAAATATTGCACTTAATCATCTTTTATTGAAACATCAAATTTGGTTGCACTGCAGTAATGTGTGTATATAGATATGTAGAGCCGTTGTACCATGAAACCAATGTAGAATGTCTCGCCTACAAAATAGTGTAATCCTGAATTAGTCAAGTAGCCACTTGAATTTACATCTCTTAATCTTTGAAGTGATCTTTTTTAGTTACCCCTTGGATTACGAAGATAATTTTTCGCCACGCACTAAAAATACCTTAAATAAAAAAATGCTCCAATGTAAACTGTTTGAAATCCATGTAAATTTTGGGACCATATTTATAGGGATAATAGTGGGCAGTCAGTGTGATGACGTTACCAGCCTTCACGGTTGAAAACCCCGCCAACGCACACACTACCATGGTACTTTATATTATTTACGGGCGGCTGAATCATGGTAATGACTTATTAACATTGATGAAGACTCTTTTAGTGTTGTGGAAGTAAAGTTGAGTGTAGATGTAGTACCGTCCGGGGGTAGGCACCGTCAGATTTCCGTCTTGGTACTGTTCATACCGCCTTCAAGGTGACTCAAATTAACTGCAAAAACCGTGGACGAAGATCCTGCTAGTTGTAAACGTTGGATCTCTAGAAAAGAGATCTAATCAGCCAAAATATTAAGAAACAAAAAGGGAAGTCCAAAGACTACTGCAAATCTGATTCAGAACAACGTGTATTTTTTTTTCATAACAATACGTCTTTAAGCAACCGCCTTTTGTTGCTTACAGACGTAGCTCTAATCTTCGTGACCTTTTACTGAGTTAAAGCACAATTACCCGTTATCTCTAACAATCATTTTCCGCCAGGCTCCTTCCTCTGTGGACAAAATTGCACCACTTGTCCATACATTACTAACGGCCTCACAAGTCATACTTTTTACGCTATACGTGAAACACGCTCTATCACTTCACACATTACTTGTAACACTAAAAACGTGATCTACATGGTTCAATGTAACCGTTGTAATTTACAATATATGGGTGAAACTAAGCAACGCCTCAGGGACATATTTAACGAACACAGACGTGCAGTCGACAAAACTAACATTAAATCTAAACCCACTACTGTTTCTGAACACTTTCTCTCTCACTCTAACCATTCTCATACTGACATGCAGTTAATCCCACTAGAGAAAATTTATTCTTCACGTGACTCAGTTCGTAAGGCTAGGGAGTCGCATTTGATAGATAAGGCCATGATTCTTGAACCTAATGGCCTAAACCGCCGTGACGAATTATTGTAGTCGATATCCTTGTTATTTTTTCTTTTCTAGTTCTTTTTGTGTGTGTTGTACGTCATTTTCTCCTCTCTCTTTCACCTACCTTTCCTTTCATCTAATCCTAAGATCCTAAAAGCTTTCCTAAAAACTTTTCCCACCAAAATGAAGCCTACTAAATGCCCAGCAAGAGAAAAAAAAAGAAGGCAAAAAAAGCGAAAAAGGAGGGAAGGAGAGAAAGAGAAAAGTAAAAGTCAAGACTGATGTGTCACTTTTAAACCTCGAAATTTTGCTTTCTGGGCAGGCCTGAGCTTCGCAAGCTGATATTTTTCATCTGGATCAGAAGGCCGCGAAGTACGACCTGTAAACGGCTTTGTGGTAAGTTTTAGCTCTTAATAGCACGACAATGACCAGAAAACCACTCGACTAGCTTCAAAACGTGTTTTTCGGCAAAATCTTCAGGGGCGAATGGGTTAAACAATTTTTTTGCGACATTCTCCGTTTATATATATTGTGATTCCTACATAAGCTCAGTAACATCTGTAAACCTGAAGAAGGCTGGTATGGCCAGCCGAAATATTGCTATGAAAAAAAAACAATACACGTTGTTCTGAATCAGCTTTGCAGTAGTCTATCATGGACTTCTCGTTTTAGGTTCAAGATGACTGTACGGAGCACTAACCGACCAGTCCTTGATCACTACGAAGCAAGGTATCAACATACGCATTTTAGAGATCAACGTCATCTTTCTTGACAATTTTGGAAATATACTTATGAGTTTACCCAATACCACCACCATATCCTAATACCTCCTAAGTCCTTGGTAGGAAGGAGTTCTTGGTCACTACGAAGCAAAGTAGCGATTTTCAGAGATTAATGAGATCGCGTGACAACATTCATTTACTTCAAATATAATTCTTTTTTTCCTTTTTCCTCTTTCCTGCGTTTTTAAAAGAGCGTAACTCTTGCGGATACAGTGTTTCTTTCAAGTTTTCTGGTTTAACGAAATTAAATGCAAACTTCGCCGACTTACGGTGAACTTGAAGTACCTGTGTTTGGTGGGTAGCAAATCGTATAGCTTCGATATAGGCAGACGGCTTCTTTGGATCCCCGGGGGGGGGGGGGGGGGGCTACTGCCATATATGGGCTATATAGGTATGTGCCGCTGTGAAGGGTATGGTTTTCAAGCAGTTTACTCTAGGATAGGGTATATAAATCAGAGCGTTTGGCTCTAGAATAGGGAATCATTTTTCAGGAAACTTATTAGTTGCTTGAAGATTTTATCTAGACTAGGTACACAGCTACTCTAGGATAGGGGGATTTGGGGAGTTTACTCAAGTATAGGGTAGCAAAATTCAGCTGAACTAGCTCTGGTAAAGATTAAGGGTTCCAGGCTTCCAGCGGCAAATCCCCGCCCAGAAATTCCTAAAGTACCCCCCCGGGTTTGGATCCTAAATTAGTTCACCCAGTAAAACACTGAAGGACGTCAAGAACGTACCAGAACTAAAGCACAAGTTTAGATGCCAAATGTAACATTATATAATTCATTGGCAGTCAACTTTAATTCCATGGCAATTGCGTTTTAGTTTCAATTCAGAGAAAGTTTACTCTCACTAAACTGTGAAAATTCAATGAAAACTTAATTTTAATTCTGTACAATCCAAAGTCTAAACAAAATTAAGAGCCGTATTTTTCATCCCTAAGTTTCAAGATGATTTCTATCGTTTTATGAATTGCAATTGACCTGAAATTCAATTGAGACTGAATTGCTTTTGCGATTTATTACTGATGCCAGCGTTATAGTGGTGTAATCGGCTCATTTCACGGGAGAACCTTTTCTTCCGTTCTAGAAGATGCTTCGTTACTTTGGTCGCATTTGGCGAAAATATCGTTAAACGACAAACACGTTTCCTGGACCAATCCAACCAAATTCCGAAATACTGTTCCTTTGCTTCATGATCAGTTTACATTACTCTTGTAATTCCATATTCAGACATTAGAAAGTTATCTGAATCTTATGTCATAATCCTCTTTCTCTTGTTGGAATTTCAAAAGCCTGACTAAATATTAAAAAGTCTAAAAACACTGCTTACTCGATATTTTAGGATGTACCTTCTTCAACCCTAGAATTTCGAACGTTTGCAGCAGTGTTGGCCTTGGAAACAAAATTGAATTTAGAAGTCGCCCTGATTGCACCTTTTCTGATCTTGACAGTACTGGACCACTGTTTGTAGAAATTACTGTCCCTCGTGGAAAAAACATAATTGTATAGTAGCTCCCTTCCCCCCCCCCCCCCCCTCCCCCCTCCTCGCCCCACTCCTAATCAAAACGTTTCATTGTTTCTGGTTAAGTTCAACCAAATTCTAGTCAAAATTTAGAAGAATATTAAGATTTGATTGGTTACGGATGATTTCAAACTTGACGCCTTATACGCCTCTCTGAAAACCTATCGACTCACGCATTTGACGCGAACAGCTGGCTTACAAACTATATCTCGAACGGGGATTAGCCTCGGAGAAAAACGAGGCCTAGGAAGTAGCTATAGGAACTTCTCTCCTCAAAAGTCAGCACTCTAAATTCCAGTTTAATTTACAATGCACGAACACGAGTTCTTATAGGAGCTGGTCCCTTTTGCGCTTTCAGAGATACAGGGGTAACCAAATTGCGGTGAGTATGCTTCTTTTAATCTTTCTTTTTTCATCGAATCAACACACAGGGCAAATTAAAGTGCTTGTCGCCAATAGGAATATTACTGTAAAGCTAAATTTTGGAATATCAGTCGCCTTTCTTTCTTTTCAAGAGCCTTATTGGCTTCCACTTTCCTCTCCCTCAACGACTTGAAATTTGGGTCTGTTTCAAGTATGTTACAAGTTACATTTGAAACAAACGCGTAAAGCCGGACACGAGTTTCTCTTGAACTTGCCGGATGTAATGTAAAACTGTCAGTGGAAAGTTATCCGAAAATTACAACATGCCTTTTTTTTTAAACCTTTAAAAATGTGCAAAAATTTAGTCAGTGAACAACAAATATATGGCCTTATTTGCGTTTATTTCAACATCAAACCTGGTTAGTTAATAACCGTAATGTACCTAGCGGTACTAAACCATTAGACCACAGTCTAGTCGACTATGTCTCCTACAAAACAGCGTCACTCTGATTTAGAAGCGAGGAAGCGTTTTCAAACTTACACCCCTTAATTTATCAGGTGATGTTGTATTTGCCCCTCGATGGCAATGCTTATTTAACTTCAAGTAACAAAAAAAAAGCTCAGATCAAAAATGCGCCAAAGTAACTGTGATGGGTGTACATGTAAATTTTGGCGCCATTTCTATCAGGATAATGGTAAGAAGTCAAGGCGATGACGTCACCAGCCTTCAGGTTGAACACCCCACCAGCGTACAAGCTACCATGGTCTTTAACTTTTATTAGCGGCTGCATCATCGTGATTGGTTTGTTGTTAACCTTAACAAAGACTCGTCCATTGTTGTAGTAGTAAATTTGAGCGTAGATGTAATACCGTCCGGGGGTAGGAACTGTCAGTTTTCCGTCTTGGTACGTCATACCGCCTGCAAGATGGCTGTACGGAGCACTGACCGACCAATCCTTGATCACTACGAAACAAATTATCAACACATTTCAGTCAGTTTGCAATGTAACTACGCAACTAATTTACAAGGTCGTACCCTTAACCATCAACCCACCGTCCTAACCTGAAAGAGAGGTGGATGGATCTCACCCCTTCCTCACAACACCTTGGCTTCTTCTTCTTCTTTTTTTTTTTTTTTGCTTTTTAGAGGAGCGGTGAGTAATCCTGCTTTAAACAAACCGGCCTAGTTGACTACAAAACAAGTTTTTCTCCAAAGTATAGCCCGAAATAAGTCTGGGATGTTCTCCTGCCTTGGCTTTTTTAAATTATCGTAGTTATTTGCCGAAAATAAAAAAAACCCTGAACGAACAAATTACCTGTGTTGGCTGGGTACCAGACTGGCCCCTTATTGACGGCTTCGATATGAGCAGATGGCTTTTTTGGATCCTAAAACAGAAAAAAGAATATACACTGATGATGCAATTTATACTTAGGATGAAAAAAAAACCAGTAGTAAAAGCTGATTATTGAACCGATAAGAAGAAAAAAAGTTTAAGGTTTTGGCTGAAACCTAAGAATCAAGAGAACTGGACCAAAGATTAAAAATTTTAGCTATTAGCAGTAATTGAGAGTCTTATTTAATATTGAGACTTCAGCTTGATGCAATGCAATTTGACACGTGCCTAATTGAAACGGAACACGCCATGAAATTGCGGGTAGACTTCTTGCAACCTCAACTCAGCAGCAGATTAAGTAACGGACAGAAGGTTCACTGATCAGAACTCATGAATAAATGAAAATCATACTTACTGTACAATAGTATTCAAACTTATGAATAATTACAAACTTTTTAAAAACTGTCTTTTTGTTACCTGTAAAGAACATTGGCATGGTATTCCTTTATCGCCTTTGGTTCCAGTGTCCCATTTTTCACCTTTTTCTCCCTAAAAATGGGACATATCACATTAATGAATGAAACTTCCACTTGCTATTAGCTACGCAACTCAAGTAAAATGGGCTTTATACGCACCTTTACACCTCCTTTTCCTTGAACATTGATGTTGATTGGCACACCTCGAGAGGCACAAATTTTCTGTAGGATAAATCGAAAATCGAAATATTTCCGGTTTTTAGTATAACAGAATCAACCGCATTAAAGTCCCAAATTAGAGGTACAAAGATGGGCATCTACAATAGCTTTTCGCTCTCTGATCATTACGTTTCCTATCACGCGTCGAGAAAAATGAAGCTATAAGCTGGCAACCAACATCAAACATATAACATAGATTAGACCAATCAGAATGTTTCTTCTCCTCTTTTTCTTGTGTTGCTGGCGGTGATAAATCCGGCAAACAGAAAACACGCTTGCAAACCCGAGGTTAAGCGAACTCATGTGTCAGTGGTTTGTGAAAAGATTTTCCGATCAATTGTGAAGATGACTATTCTTTCATTTACACGTTTGAGGTTTCTGTGAAATATTAAGAGAAAGCCGAGGCTTTCAGCCCACTATTGAAAAGGTTCGCAAAATGCGTAGTAAAAGGTATTTTTTTCAGAAATGAACAAACCTGACGACTGCCTTACCTGTTTTTGAGTTGTGCTTCCCGCTCGAGAAGAATACAAGCAGGCACAAATAAGAGAAAGCATAAAAACGAACTTCATCATCTTTTCACTTCTGAGCTTACCTTGTGAAACAAGTATACAGAATGAGGTGCCAGTGAATTGCTTCGTACAAGAGGAACGCTTTTGTTTATTCAAGGGCAAGCAAAAACAAGAACTTGCTTCAACAGAAAATGACGTAATATCTTAGGGGTCCTTCATATTTTATTCATTCATATGACTTGCCATCATGACTTGAATTTCATTCCTGTTTCTGAACAAAGATCCAAAATTATTTTAATGCTCTTCGGAAAACTGAAGTAAATGTCGAAGGTCTGTTTTTCTTTTTTAAAATTCGTTTTAATAAGTCGATATACTGGATCGTCTGACGTCTTTTTTATTGTGCTGTAAAAAGTCATATTTCAAGGACCGATGATAGATAGCCCCCTCGAAAAAACCGACCGGCCAAGTAAGACGATAAATTATCATATTTCACCAGACATGGATCTTTTTCGTATAAACATACACGTCACCTTGTTGTCAGGAACTCAAGCAATGCAAATAGAATATTACCTGAAAAATAATGAGGCCGAGTGCCTCGTAAAATGAAATAACATTTTTCGCTCGTTTGTTTTTACTAGTCTTTGCTAATCAGTTTCATTTCTCTTTGTTTTTTTAATATTCCATTCAGACTGATGGCATACCCTGCAAGTTTTACTGTGCTGTTTTACTATATTTACATATGATACACTTTTATTACTTAGAGTGATCGTACTCTCTATGAACTGATTTCTTTTCAAGTTCTTTGCCACCTTTTTATTACGATAGCTTAAATCTCAAGAGTTTCAAACTGATCCCCTCACCAGATCATGATATTCGTGGCAAAAATGTTCCGAAATTAAACGTCTCCTTACTAAGTCGCGCACAAAACATGTCTTGCGGAAGCGAATTATGCTGTGCACGTATATACTGTTTATTGTAAATTTGGTAAAAATTCTTCTTACTACAGCGGAATTTTTTTGCCATGTCGCAAAAAATGGTTCGACGGTAGTCGCATTTGGCGAAAATGTAGTTTCGCAACAAATACATGTTTCCCAGTTCAAACAAAATGTCCAAAGAGTGGACTTATTCAGAAGCTTATTTCTATAATCGATGCCAGTTCAATAATAAACTTTGTGAAATGAAGCGTTTCAAACTTCCTTCATTATTTATTCGAAACAAAGAAAACCTGAAGAGCCATTTTACAAAACTGTAAGAGGAAACTTGTGGCTGACAATGCTATTTTTCAATCGTTCTCATGTTCTGGGCCTTGTTGCCAGCGCGCATGTTCTACCTTCAGCGATCGATATTTCTGCCTAATTCATTGCTATTTAATTAAAATTTACATTTTCACAAGGCGTATGTATATAGCTTTAACAATTTAATCTGCGCAGTTACATGTACTTAGTTCAAAGTGTGAAGAGATTTGCTACTTAGCTTTATGTTCTGACCAAAATGAAATAATGGCTCCTTCTGATTGTCCATAAATTTCTCCGCCATCTGCTAGGCATGCCGGTGTCGCTTCTAACAGAAGTAGGGATTGATATATATCTCATTGACATGCGTGAGTTACTGAGTTCCAGGTTAGACTAAAAAGCGTCTATTCCAAAGCCCTTCTTTTGATCTCTTTCTACCCTCCTGGGGTATTCTCGAGGAAGGTACCATCTGTTTAATTCTGCCTAGCTGGGCGTTCGACATTACAGGTATCCAAATCTGCGTGCGAGAGAGGTTTTTAAAACCAAAAGTACGTGTGGATGACAGCTGAACTCGCTGAGGAAGGGTTTCGCCTCCAGATGGAAGATATGTCCCTTATCAGAATAATTTAGAAATGAGACTGCGCACTGGCCTCTGGCGCTCATTCCCACTATTTTCGAAAGATCGTCCAAGACTACGACCTATACTACTCCGTAATGGCCACTGAAATACCGTTGAAAGTTAGTTGCTGCCAGCGAAACGCGTTGTATCTGAGCTGTCCCGTCATCATTTTGAGCCTACATTTTCATTTAAAACAGATGTGCTGATACTAACGGCTTGGAAGCTAAAATTTGATAGCATTTTGTTTTGAATAAGGGTATGGGCATGATTTTCAGTTGAACATGCCTACCGAGCGTAAAAATCGCATCCAGTCTGAGGATTAATGAGAGAGGGAAAATTTTATATATTTAGGCATGACAAAATTCAAGGGAACATTGGTACTTAGAAATAACATCTCATAGGCGTGAAAAAAATGGGTTCATGCCCTCGCAGCCCAAAATCGACCCAGCTAAACTTAGGTCCCAGATCTCTCGCCGGGTTAATAATTCATTCCCAGTTTTAGCTCCTCTGGTTTGGCATGCCGGGCATGCCGATGGTGAAGCCAGTTCGTTTGGCATGCCCGGCATGCCAGGCAAGAAATTGGCATGCCCAGCGAGACTGATTTTGATGTTCGCTTCAGCATCATATCCTGAGAATCACATATAATCGCCAAATATATCTTAGGGAGCTTGAAGTTACAGGTTTCATGCCTGGCAATAAATGCAGATTATAACAAAAAAAGTCATGTTTGTCACAATGTGTGTCACGGGATCGACTGGCAAAACTAAAGACAAAAGCCTGGATTTATAAATAAAAAGCACAACAAAACAACATTATTCATACATAAAATAGAATACTTAACTTGCAATCAAAGATTAATCCTTTTATTTCAAACCGATACTGACATTTCTGGGTCCACATTTAAATTTGATCGCGGAAAAGCGTCTTAAACAATAAGATAACAAATCTTCTCGGTATAAACTTATCCATGCTTAAGTTTTATCGTGTCGGAATGTTTCCCGGTCAACAGCATTAAAAGACTGGTGAAAATGAAGCTTACCAGGTCGTTCAAGTCAGTACGAGAGTACGACGTTAATACTGCAAAGACGTTCTGATTTGGTGAATTTGGACTGCCTTCTCAGAGAGATTTTGCTTAGTTTTTCAGTGCGCTCCTTGTCGGCTATGCGAATCTCGCAAACTGTTTTACTCCTCGCTGACGATAGTCCTTTGAGCAACGTCATCTGCGTCATCCGAAGATACCCCGAGCACGCACGAAATCGGCCGAATTTCCGCAGAAGTGTTTTCGCGGATGACGAGGAATCTAGTTTGTTCTAGCGTGGCAGTTGTGGCGTCACGATGTCATCATGTCTCTTCGCACTTGTTTGTCTTTTTTTTCTGCGGTGCATGGTTGAGATGTTGGTGAATGCTGGACAAGAAATGGATTCTGCGAGAGACTGTAAGTACAAATTTAGTATTAATTTGGTAAAGAAAAAGCCTGAATATCGAACAAATCCCGTGAATTATCCTTTTGGCATCCAGTTTATCTTGCTGTTGAGCATGCCTAAGAACTCCGGCGTAAGTGGTTGTCAACTTGTTCACTTCGGATTGTTTCTGTTTGTATGTCTTGTAATCTTCTTCTGCTGCTAAGAAGACTAGAGAAAACTTCAAAAATAAGAAACCAAAGCTAAAAAAAGTCAGTTCTAATTTTATAGCTCGAGTATAATTATTTTTGGCACCTACGGTCATATTTTTCCACTGTACTGGTAAAGTTACTTATTTTTGCTGCATAGTTTGACTGTTGTTGGAAAGACAATCAAACGGATATTACAATCACTTTTGGAGACAAAATAAAATATCCGTAAATCAAATGCCAAAATCAGATTTGAATTTCGCTTTAAAAAAATGAACATGCTGCGCGTGTCAATGCAAAGTTGTAAACAACTCAATATAAGCAGTCTGTGAATGTGCGTTTAGGTCCACAAAACTAATTTTTCTTTTCGATATCTCATCCAAGCAAAGACTTAGGCTTACATTGCTTGTCTACGAGTGTACTACAAAATGCTTTGCTACAGTAAGCCTCTGAGAGGCGATTCTGGTAAATTTATAGGACGCTAAAATGCAAATAATTCCAAGCTTAAACAACCTGGCTGGGTCCGACTTTTGAATTACAAAATGTTCAGGTTTGCCGGCTCTACTTTAAATGAACATGGTTTTTGAAATGATTTTGTAATATTTTAACCCGAAAATTATGATTAGGTTATAAAGCTTTTAAAACGGACGAAAACTAAGCTAATAAACATGTTCAATGTAAAAAACTAAGATTTAGTCGCTTTTTCAACTTTGCTTTTGGGGCCGAAAAATTTACCTTTACGCAAAAACAAAAGCAAATAATGAGGCTTTTATTGGACATATTTTCTGAGAATTTTATCTGATCAATTTAATGTCACGAGCATTGTTTTCGTATAGGAATTTTCCTAATTAAATGAGCTTTTAATTTAATAATTTTGATACTCTATAAACTTCTCATTTGATAGCCTCACTTTTTTATACTGGCCGATTGAGAAACAAATTCGCTCTCGTTAAATCCTATTTTATGACCTATTTATTAGAACTCTAGGTAACATACGAAATGATGTAACCGGACAGGCTTTAACCTTTGGTCCTAATTTATTTTTTCTTCGCAACCCCTAATCAGTTAACGGGCCGTGAAAGAATATCGCCACAAAAAGATTCGAAAAAGTTTTCGCTGAGTTTCCTTTACATATTCCTGCTTTATATGGGTCTACACCTTCCCTGCTTAAAAATGAAACTGTTGTTCGAGTGTCAGTCAAACTCGGGATAATCTTGACTTGCAAACCCAAATGCAAAGGTTTATTTCGCAGTAGAAGAGCGTGTAAACATCATCGAACAACGCAATGTAAATTGGCTAATGTGAAACCACGTTTCTTTCACTTTATTTACCATGCATTTATCTCAATTGCACACTCTTGTGAAATTAGCCTCAGACAATTAGTTGCGACCTTTAACAGACTTAACAAGCCAGTATGAAAATATGTTAAGAGAAGCTGAGCTCTACATGTTCTATTTCCTTGCATGTGTTAAGATTCCATTTCTTTTTTGTTACAGGTAACTTCCAGACATGACGAGGAGATAATTACTTTTCTAGAGAGCAATCCTTTGATACCGTCAGTTATTACTGACTTACTTTGAGTTAAAAACGAAGAACACAGACACTGGTAATGACAAAAAAACATTAATCCCTGGCAAGCCTACAAAACAAGAAAGAGGAACTCAGACTCCTTATCAAAATGTGAAACAAGATAAAAAGAGCTTTTCTAACGTAGGGAAAATTGCGTTCGAGAGATTTGTAATTGCAACGTTATATTCAAGCACATTGCATTGTCAAACATCATAATTTACTGAATAATGAACAGTGATTTTGGGGCTTAGCTCAGTTTGTAATGAACTTTGAAAGATGTTCTATAACCTTGTATTTTTAAAAGCTTTCATGGAACATAGATGCATTTTATTATACAATGAAAATAGTCTCTGTCTCTCTTTTTACTGATTTCAGTCAATTCTATTTTATTCGCAATGTGAAATGGGAATCCTATTAAAGACTCATTAAAAGGGGTGAGGAGTTTTTACAATCCCCCAACAGGTCATCTCCACGATGACGCTGTTTTATTACTTCGGCAGAATCCCTCAGGGTTTTACTTTCTTGTGAAAATTAGAGCTTTTGTTATTTAAACTTCGCTGGGACAACCAAATCTATGAAAATGAAAGGAATAGCAATGACGTCATCGAGTAACCGTACATCAAAAGATAAGCACTGTGATCTGTTTATTTTTTTTTTAGCCAGGCTTAAAATATCTGTAGATTCAAGGAATTATAACCTGTGCGTTGAAACATGCCAGAGACCGATTTTGGCATGCCCGGCATGACCCAGATTATGGCACGCCCGGCATTCCAGAGAATTTAGCATGCCGGGCATGTCAGAAAATTTGGCATGCCCGGCATGCCGGGGATTTTGCTGGGTATGAATTACTTATTACTAGAACCTACGCTTCTCGCGGCCTGGGTGAGAAGGTCACAGAACCTCAAATTATGCTTACAGGGCATGCGAAATTCAGTTGCATGCCAATTTCAATGCAAAACCACTCTGGGGCCACCCCCTCTATTACCAGTGAGCAAATCATTGACGATAGGCATGGGAAAAATCCTTGCATGCTAACCAACATTGAAAACGTTGCAGAAATGTCCTCAATTGCTGAGTCATGCCCTAGGGGAGGCTTTAAAATACAGAATCTCCTGACATGGATGAGGGAATTTTCCGTAAACAGCATGTGATCATGCCGGCTAGGACGTATTGCCTCCGTATTGCCCCTTTTTACAGCTAGCTAGGCTCATTTTTAGGTTCCATGGCCTGAAATGACGAAAAATTCATGCCCTAAATGTAAAAAGTCCAAAAACGTCCTCGAAATTTTAGTTTCCAAGCCGTTTACTACAAGCCATGTCACGTACGAAGGCATCCTCGTCTCCAGACTCTCGTGTCTCTCTCAGCCGGAAGGTTTCTCCGAACCAGGACCAGAAGGCCCCGTCAGCCAACAGGAACGGGGGGGTCTGGATGAAATTAAAGTCAGGTCAGCATTATAGATCCCATCGACCGTAGTCCCTTTCTCCCCTCATGAAATTGACAAGAAGTAGAACTGTTTTCTGCTTTTATCTCACACTCAGATGATATTTCGAGCTGGAAATGTTCATTAAAGTGCAAGTCTCTTCAATTTGAAAGAAAAAAAAAATTGATACGAAGGAAAGTAGGATTCGAACCCACGACCCACAAGGTCCAGTATACTACGTTCACCACTAGACCACTGATCGACGATTTGCTGGATAACTGAATTACATATAGCATCAACCCCAACCCAAAAAAAGGAGCCTAACCAGTTTCGAAACAGTGCTTAACCCTAACCAGTAGATGCAGTGCTTAATCCTAATCAGTAAAGGGTAAAACTACGTTGTCTAAATTTCATGAGGTGTCCGAAGGGGCTACGGTCGATGCATGGGGTCTAATGATAGTGCATGAGTCGCGCATGGGGGTTTCTTCCCCATTCCCTCACGGGCCTTTTTCTTTCGCGCTCGCAAATGACTATTTATCATTCCCCGTGCTAGCGAAAAAAATACCAAACAAAATATAAAGTGAATGAACAAGAGAAATTTTTGGTACGATATTATACATCGTAGATGGTGTTAGATAACGTTACTTTATCTTCTGTCTCACGAAATTGACAATAGTCACTTCAGTGTTCAGTATTGATCACGACGTATCAACCACCTACCAAATGCTGTATATATGAGACAAATAAGACTGGTTGATATTCAGATCAGTTTTCAGTGACCTCTACACCTTGATATTGTTTTACTCATTTATTGTTTTTCGCCTTTTTCATGAAAGAGTGTAGCAGAACTCTTGGACTACAACAGTTATTCCAAACAAGCATTCCCTGTCATCAATCGAAAGCTACTGTTTCGATTCTCCAGAGTTCAAGAGAAGTGAAGGTGAAAAGAGGACAGTTCAAACATAAGTTGGCCATTTTAGCCATGGCGGTTAAATGTTGCAGAAAAGTGGGAGTTGGTTTTTGCTTCTTCAACATAACTCCCGGAGGTATGGGTGCAATAAAATCTAATTTTAAAAATCCTGTAGTATTAGTTTCTGGTTATTCGAGAGATCGCGCGAGACGAGGGCCAGCGATCGAAACGCGAGGCATTATGGACCGACCCAACGTGAGTGGTCGGGTAAGATGTCTGATATCAACTACAAATAGGCGCAGGCGCTCCTTTTTCCATTTCCTTACGCTTCCCTCTGAGATATCCTGCCTGCTCATTGTTCCCTTCTAGACAGTGTTTGCGTCAATCGTCTGACCCAACTTAAAACGCTGAAAGCTTGTAAAAGAACATTGTCTTCCCCGTAAAATGTTCCTTAGTCGCTTGAAAAAAGCTTCTGGCAACAAAATAAGCTTGAATTTGGCATGATTAATATGTGACATTACGAACATTCGCATCCAAGCAAATGGCTCTGAACTTAGTCGAAGCAACAGGGGAAATAGCGTGCGAATCGAAGGTAAGATGACATCGCTTGACATACGCATACTCAAAATCATCATGGCTAAAGGAACCTCCCAAATCAAGTTTTAGCTCTTACTGCTCTTAGGCACAGTCTCCACCAAGAATGGTGGGATGGTCACAAGGATGTTCGCCCGGAGAGCTCGCAGTAATAGGAAGAAAACGTAGGGGACAAAAGAGAAATATAAGCAAAAAGAAGTATTACAATAGTGACTACTCTTGAAGCAACAGACTTCTACATCTTGATGTTGTTTTATTTCTATTATCAGTTATTAGCTTCTTATTAGTTGCTGGGCTTGGAGGAAAATGGACAGTAATGTGTATTTCTCTCTTCAACTGCTAGAACGCAACTGAGCTACAAAATCAGCCACCTGTTGTGTTGAGGGTGTAGTTCTGTCAGGATTTTTTTCCCTTTCGATATTTCCTGTATCAGATTTTTCTATAGCAACAGTATCACTGGTGTTCAATTCTGTTTTTGTCTCAGAAAAGGATGTGTAACTATTTGGTGTACTTTCATTCCATGACGAGTGATAATTGGGAAAAAGGGCCGCGCCCATGGAGGGAGGGCCCTGAGGAGGTTGCCATGGAGGAAAATTCTGTTGCCACAGCGACGGAGGAGGTGGTGGGACGTTGATTGGAAATCTTGGTTGCCATGTCAATTGATGTGGTAGAGAAGTTGGTGGCACGTTGCCAGGAGGTCGCCACTGATACCCAGTCCATTGCGGTTGAATATACTCCTGAGGGGGAGGTGGAAGAACTGGAAACTCAGGGAGAGGTGGTACCGGTGTTTGTTGATATTGATTTTGTACTGGGGCTTCGTTGTCAGTTTTCTGTTCTTGATAACGCTTATCAAGGCTTCCGTCTTGCTGTTCTGGTCCTTTATCAGCTGTTTCATTTTTGTGTTTGAACAGCTTCGCTGGTTCTTTCCAGGTATTTTTGCTTGTCTGTTCTTTTGCATCTTCGTAGTAGAAAGCGGGCGGAGCAAACTCTTGAACTCTTTCAGACCGAGGATCACTACGTGAAAATGAGCCGCCTCTGTCGGTTTGCTCTGAGAAGAAAGCAGAAAACCGTCAATGAACTGTCTTTGTCGCAGAGAATCATTGGAAAACTCGCCAGTCCGACAAAATCCTACCTACGGTCGAATATAATGGCCGTACATAACATTCTCAATAGCAATTGAATTGAAAACAAGTTTAAGTGGACCTGTTCACAAGTAACAAGTTTGTCCTGAAACGAGACGAAACGATACATACAAACTTTTAGTTAGGTTTACTGAGCCTGTTAGTGTATGATGTAAATGTCAATAGTTTCACGAGGAAGTAATTTTGCTGCATTTTCGTGCGCTCACAATCATTGGGCTGCCTGTGGCATAGCCCAATCAGGATTTACTTTTCATTGCCTATGTCAAAAAATAGGACAAAATAGAAAGCGTTATGTTTTTTCGTTGAATTGCGAGGGCGTCCCAGGAGTATAGACAGACCTAAAATAATGCTCATGTTTAGTCTAAAAAATGATAAAAACAAAGACAGTCGATCCACTTACTTATCTTATGTTTTGCCCATTCTGGTAAATCAGGTTTCTTTTCTGACCTTTCGGTAGGAAAACCCTTCTGTCTTTCCTTCGTCTCCTTATTGACGGACTTCTCTTCAACACTTTGTTCCACTGTGCTTTCCCCATTGGATGTTTGTATGCCATGTCCTCCAGTTTGTTCACTATCAGTGACTGTTTCTTCGTCTAATTCCCCTGACGCTTTCAGCTTTTTCAGTTTTCTCTCTCGCACTTTCGCGAGTCGGGCGTCCAAGGCAGCTTTCCTTTTGTCTTTCAGTTTTTGAGCGCGGAGTCGCTGTTCCATTGTCTAATGAGAGAGAAAAGATCATCTTAAGATAAGAAATTGCAAGTTTTTAGATCGAGACTTAACAAAAAGTGAACACCGAGCAGAATTTTAAGCCCTTTTCATGAAACCTAGATAATTAACAAAATACTGTAAAAAGTGGGATTCACTTTGATGTCGGGTGTAAATTATGGAAAACTATTTGTTTGCCTCCATCAAGACACTCTACCTGTTCTCTTAGTTTGTCTAAAGTCTTCATCTGCTCTTGTCTTTCTTCTTCGATTGTTGAAAACTGATAATATCCTACACCATGGTTGCGAACCTCTTTTGGTTCAAAAAAAAAAAGGAAAATTGAAAAGGTTACGTCGTTGTAAAAACCATAAACGCGAGTACATTAACGGAACTATCTATTTATATTCTCGAAAGGATACTGTACTTTCAGCTTCGACGTAAGTCACTAGACCAGACTGGATCAACTACTATCCGAGTCCATAATCATCTTTTCGTACTCAAACGTTTCGAGCCTACGGATGACCTCAAAAGAGTAACTGCTCAAATACGGTGGCTATTTTAAGGCCGCTGCTGAGACTGGGCCCAAGTTGTGCCGAACTGCCCTGTGGGACTGTTTTGGGGCTAAACAATAGATCCAGGTTCATGCGCAACCTACAATCATAGACAAAAGTCTTGGGACACTTGTATTTCTGGGACGTTTTCCGATTCGCACAGGCCCAAACCCTTCCCTCACCCCACAAACAATGCTGGAAGTGTTCATCCGGAAATTTTTTCGAGTTTCAACTTTGTATGGGTTCGGGGAGGGACAACTGCAGGAAATTTATGAAAATAAATCTCGCGAGCAGTTAGTGAACTGTTACCTTCTGATGTCATAGATTTTGCAATGTTACCGGCTCAGAGATTTTGGCAGGAAACAGTTTGATTGTTAGATGTCATGTGACCTGGCAGTAACCAATGATAACACGCACTGTTGGGAAAAAATTCCCAGCTATAATTTTTATAAGTATAGGTAATAGCATGATTTGTAGTGATATTTGGCATAAATACCACGAGTGATATTTCAAAATTGTTATACGTAATTTCACGAGCCGATAGGCGAGTGAAATTTGAGACAATTTTGAAATATCACCAGTTGTATTTATGCCAAATATCACGTACAAATCATGCTATTATTTGTTTATACTACTACCCGCAAAAGGTTTGTAATTTTCACATGTAGGTATTTCAAATTAAGCTGAAATACCACTGTCTAAGCCAATCAAATTGCAGAAATTTCTCATGTAGTAGTATAACAATTGTAATTGATTACCCACCAGACATTTACGTGTCCATGAGTTACAGATCGAATAGGCCATTTGCACTATGACGTCATTTTTCTACTTTGACCAGAATTCTTTTTGGTTTTCTTTTCAAATTAAATTTGGTAATCTCACTGAGGTTTAAATAACAAAAGCCCTAATTTGCACAAGAAAGAAAACCTTGAAGAATTCTGGTCATAGTACAGTCAAACCGAACACCTAATTATTACGGACAGTTTGCTCTGTCCCTGGGAATAAAAAGCCCTTATAAAATTTTCTCTAAATTCAACCTGCTTAATACGGACACTTTCTATGGCCCCATCCGTGTACATATTAATGGGGTTTGACTGTAGCAAAATGTCATCACACAAATGTCCTATTGGAATTTGAAATGTTGGTTTTTGAGAAGAGGGGAAAAGCAAGGAAGAAAATTAACAACAAATTTAGCCCACATTTATGGTGTAGGCACTGGGATTTCAACTCAGGCCACACTGATGGGAAGCAAGTGCTCTCATCACTGTGCCACTCTTGCTCCCCAAATAAGTAATAGCCAGTAAACGAAGTGATAGAATCCAAAATAATCCCATGGAGCAATCCCACACAACAGCAACCCAGTCTTATGTACCACCTCAAAACTGTCAAATAAGCAGTACTTTCCTGTTGCACTTTTAAAGCTGGTGGTTCTCAATGAAATCTAGTCTCCTTCACAGCCGCTCAAACTGGAGTCACACAATGCTCCTCGCCTCCAGCATTGTGTGACTCCACCCCAAGCAGCCGGCAAGAAGACTGAATGAAATCCTATAGTGTGACTATTTAGATAATTAGCAAGCATCGAATGAGGCTTAGACTTGCCACAAGTCGACTGTCTAAATGAGGCTGAGTAGGATGTGGAATTCTGAAGATTGCGGAGAATCTTGCCCACGCATAATTTGTGTAATTTGTCCTGAACAAATCAAAATTATTTACCGTCAAATCTTATGTCTTGATAGTGAACAGGTCCAATTGGCTTATTTAGGGCTTCTTCTTCTTCCTTCTCCCATTTTTGCCTCATCAGTTCTCTTCTCATGTCTTCAGACAACAGTGTTGGTGGACTGCATTAAAAATAAAGCACAAAAACAAGTTAAGGATGACATTTGTTATGCACTCTCATAAGCTTAAAGTTACAGAGAAACAGGCAGACAAAAATGTGGAGGATGAAAAAATGAATGATCAGGTCATTATGACTTATGACAAGTCTTGCACTGCAGCCTTTAACCACAGAAATGCAAGAGCAGACTATATATATTAACTGACCAAGAACGCTGGAAAAGATTTAAACTGAGCAAAATATAGAGACTAACCTCTGTCGATTGCTGATATCTTTGTCCATCTCTTGCAAATGTTTCAGATCTTTTCGAAGACATCTTCTGGATCTACCTAAAGAGTCTACATAGTCAACCCTGGAAACAACAATTATATTTAAAAACACTATTAATAATAAATTTTATTCCTTTTCTTCTCTCCACAAATCAGACCCCCCTGGCATTACTGCTGCCGCCGTGTCAACAACGCTTTTATTTCACTTGCTTGATTTTTGGGAAAGACTCTGCATGAATTAAGTAACTAAGATCTTTGTTGAGCATGCATGGCATGTTGCTAAGATAATTATAGGTTCAAACCCAGGCCTAATGAACCATGCGCTTGAAACAGCAGGCTCAGTTATCACTATCGGCTTACCAATTAAGGGATGCTTGCAGTTGAAAAAACCAGTTTGACAAGAGAGAAGAAGATTGACTAGCTCAGAAGTTCAGGTTATGGCGACCTCAAAGGTTTGTCGTGATTCAGGCAGAACCTCCTTTTCTCCTTTTCACTCAAGAAGACAAAAGAATGCTTTGCTCACAGGGTATTTAATACCAATGACATGTTCGTGGCAGTAGCTGAGAGAGGGAAAAGACTTCTCCTTTTGCCTACAGATAAAATCTGGCGACTTACAAGGGGACAGGAAGTTACTAAAGTAAGACAAACTATGATACTGGAAGAGCTACAGTAGAAGAGCTGGGAGGACCAGGAAGAAAGATTGGAAAACAGCTGGGGACTATTACAGCACTGTAGGCCCTTGGCAGTTGCTAAGTCATGTTGTTAAAAAAATTAACATAAAAAAAATAAAAAACACACACTATGTTGCCTGGAGAGAAAGAAATGCACTTGGGAAAGAACTAAGGAAATTACCACCTTTAAAAATTATATGTAAGCTTTATGTTCGTCTTGTCCCAGAATGCACATTGCTTGTTCCACAAGACTGATCAGCTGAAAAGGGCCTACAGTATTGGGCCAAGGAGTGTTTAGAAACAAGTTGGTTTGGAACTTTCCGGAAAATATCAGAAAACAGCTGGTGGATATTTGGGAGGATGCATGATAGTGAGGCAGAATAGACTGGGCAAGAAATTTTAGAAGACAGCTGGCAACTACTTCAATAACTTGTCAGCTTCTGTCCTCAGGTGCTTAAGCAGACGTAAGATTTAAAGGTACAGTAAAATCAGTTTCTCACCATTCTTCTTCAGGTCCTGATGGTGGTGGAATGTCTTCATCTTTCAGTGTTTCTGAATCCTGATCACTCTCTTCATCCTGACAATCAGATTTCATCATCAAAGCTATTGAGTCACTGATGCTGTCATGCAAGTGCAATGGCCCTTATGCAAAATGACTAGCTGATATAAAGTACCTCCTGAGCTTGATAAAATAAGTCAAGCAGAATTGATTCCATTTACACAACCAAGGGTTGAACTGGGAGGGGGATTGAGGGGTAAGGGCCGTCTTTAAGAAAAAGAAAATGCCGCTGTGGGCTCAGGTGGCATACCTAATTCTATATTTGTTGTAACAATCAACATCCAGCATTAAATTAGAGAGTCTGACTGGGCTTAGCCTACATAGTTGGCACAAACGTTTTTAGGGAAAAAGTAGGAATATCAAGTATGTGCACGATGCTATTTGTTATGCCTGACTTTGAAATTTAACAAATAGACCCCATCCCCTGGAGAGCTGTTTTATGTGTAAAAGATTCATGTGCACCTGTTGTAAGTAAAATTTAACCCCAGGTCAAAGCAGAATTGCTTTTATCTCCTATGAATAATTACAGCTAAGAAACAACAAAAAATCTGAATCAACTAAGCTAAATACTGGTTTAACATGAGAGGGGCTTTTACCAGACAAGTACAACACAATCCAATAATGTATCTGCTATACCATGCAGTAATGTGAAAAATTGTGTAAAAATTTTCAGAATGACAGGATGTAAATTTGACAAAAGTAAACCAAAGAAAATAGAATGATGCAAATGACAATTTCATCACCTTTGAATAAACTTTCTTGTGAAAATCTACCAGGAATCTGCCTCCATCTTCACCATCATCTTCATCTTAAGAAAGAAAAGATTAAGAGAGCATAGTTTTAACCAGATGAATCTCATAAAAGGTATGAGGTTAATTACTAAGATAATAATAATTATTGTATATGTTATTATAAATACTCTCCTGATAATTAACTAGCTTGAAAGTTTGTAATGGTTACCAGGGTTCAAAGCAAAGATTGGAAACAAAAGTAACAATAAATTAATCAGCAACACAGTACCTTCAATCTCTCCTCTTGCCATCTTTTCATACAAAGCTGCTTTAGCTTCCAAGACCTGTCTGTTGGAAGGAAGGTTAATCAAGAGAGGTTAGAAAGAAGAGCACGTATTTTTTCATACCCACTACATATTAACAGAAATTTAAAAAAAAATTCAGACTGGAAAACAGTATCCCTTTCACTAAAAAACACTGCATTCATTTCCTAAACCTTTGGAAAGAAGTTTACTAAATAAATTGCTGAAACTGCAATTCTGGCTGTAAGTTTGAGAAATATTGTACCACATATGGGCAATTACTATCATTTTGGCTGACAGTTTGAGCGTGAAGAATTAATCCCAGAATTACCTGTCTCGGAAAGTACACGTACTTCTTTGGTAAGAAAAATGCATGGCAACTAAAATTCTTGAAGTATACCTACCGATTTATAGTTCAATCCTTGCACTGTACAATGTAAGTACAATAACTAAACTTGACTGATCGTAATCAATTTCTACATGCTCTTCCTAAGTATTTTAAAAGTTTGTTTACATGAAACAAGATACCTGTGGAAAAAGAATGCAACATTTCCGGTGTGCATGCAGGCTAACTGATAGCGACAAAATTGACGCTAATAAAATGACAAAAACAATATTCTCCATGGATTGTTTATATTTCTGGAGGTGGTTTTAGATGGTTTTAGGTCATTCTTTGTTTTAGTATTTACCCAAGGGAAAAGCCAATGTGGATATCAATTGATTTTTACGGCATTTTGAGATTTAAGGATAGATAATGTTATGGCTATTTGGACTGTTCAATTTTAAACATTTTTATAAAACTTAATTTCCCCTGAATAAAATATTACCTTGACTTTTGCAGGGCTTGTTGCTCTTCCAAGGACAGTTCATCTTGTTTAATAGCAGTTGTCTTTGAGCCTGTATCTTTGGTCTCTTTTTTCACTTTTGCCCAAACTGGAGGTTTCTAGAAAAAAAGAAAAGACGAGGGTATTGGTTACTAGAATTTACTAAAATTTCAGCTTGGAATAACTTCAAATCCTGTCAATCATCCGACTCAGCTCCTTAAAAAGGAAATTCACAAACAGCAACCCTATGTTCATAACCTACTGTCAGAACAAGCTATGATATCAAAAATCACACTGAACTGTGTACAAATCTGTAGCATATGACGTCGATTATAATAGTTGAGGTTATCTGAATCTGTAGACAAAATTTCAGGAATCAAACAAGACAGAAATTTCTTGCTGTACTGTTTGCTTATCAATTCTATTAAATTTAAGCCAATATTGTAGAGGCACGCACAGATAACAGCTTGAATAAACTTACCTTGTGTTGTCGATTGATTTTCTGTTCAGTTCCGGCAAGTTTCTCTCGCTTGAACTCAGATTCCTTACGGATGAGCTCTGCTTTTAAGTCAACAATCTATGAGAACAGTAGAATACATGATAATCAAGCCCACGCATACGGTCATGTGTATGGTAGATGGAAAACAAAACAAAGAATGACTTTTTATTACCGAAGCTTCGTTCAGATCGAAAACTCTTTTGGCCGCCATTTTGTTCTTGTTTGTGTTTCCGCTGTCTGGTAAGGTTTCTTTTGGTGGGCTCAATAGACCCTTTTCCCGTTCCAGGCTCCCGGGAAAGTCCAGCCCTCGGTTGTCCAAAGGATCCACCGGATAGATAGTGCAATCAGTTTCCCCAATACTTATCCGGTCGATAGCGCTATCCAACGTTTGATCGAAAGACCGGGGCTAGCTAAAAAAGAGGTTGATAAGAACATATGTAGTTTGACACATTAGGGATTCAAGGTTAAGATTTAAAGGATGGGAGCTTTGTTGGTCGAGACCGTTCAAGGTGTTCCAGCCTTTATGCAAGGCTAAGGGACGGACCATTATTTTTTTGACGGGGGTGTCGGAAAATTTTCGCATGAAAACATTTTTTTATATGCGGCTTGTGCTGCAAACAATTTTTGGGGGGTCTTCGTCTTCGTGCAAACACTTTCTTTTTCACTTGCACTACAATTTATTTCAGTGTTTACAGACTCTGCAAACAATTTATTTCAAACTTTTCCAACCCCTCCCCCCTCCCCCGTCAAAAAATAATGGTCCGTCCCTAATATCATTTTACAAAATTTGTCCAGGGGGATAAGGACACGAACCGATCAGTAATCAGCTCCCTTTTTTAAGTGGGGGGCAAGAATCGGCGGTCAGGTCAGAAAAAAAAAACAGGAAGAAAGAAAGGAAGGCCTTCTAGCACTCTCCCTTACTAGTGTTGTTGTTAAATTATTTTGTTTTCAGGGATCAGGTCATAAGTAGGCGTTGAATTGACTTTTAATTTGTCAAAAAGGAAAGTTGTTATGCTCTTAGAACACAAGTCTTGTATTGTGTTTCTTTCCTGCCAGTATAATACAAAAAGGAACGAACGAATGAACAAACTAATAGGGAAACCGGAAAGCAAGCTATTTATGGGTATGGCCATGTCAAGTGTACCGGGGGTAGCAAGAGCGGAAAGCTCAGTCCGAGTGAATGATGGCGCCGATCTCGTCAGGAGGATTTAACTTTTGAACCTGTGAACAAAATCCTGTGAAATCTAGTATGGTTACCTTTGAAATGAAATGTCTTAAACGGTACTTTCACATGGTACGGTACTATTTATTAAGTATGTAGTTCCAACTGTTGAGGGAAAGAAATCCGTTGATGCATGTGACATAAAATAGCATACTAATTGTTTTGGGGAAATGTTGTTGAATTTTGACTTTGGCCACTTTGGAAGTGACAGGGTTAACAAATCAACCAGTTTTGTTTCTGGGTGTGCCCGAAATCCTCTCTTCTTTAAAATGCTTGCCACGCAAGCTAACCTGATGACTCAACACTTCCTACAGTCAAGGGAAAGCGGGAGGGGGACTGGACACTACTCTTACCAGGCGTACACGCAAACAATACAACACTAGATAAAATTTGATAATCTTTATTTCCTACCTAATATCAACTTCCGACACAATGGTCTATTTTTCCTTACGATGATCATTGCAAATAATCTGGGTTTTGTGAACCAACTGGAAACGAGAACTTACAACACTAAAGACATTACACCAAACAAAAACTTAACGACAGCGGTCAAGAAGCTTTACGATTCGTTACCTATATTTAGGTCTCGCCAGCCTCAGACTAAAAAAAATACTAGTGACTCACAACTCTATTGAGTGAAACAAATTTTAACAAGTCTAAATGTTGTTAAAAGTCCGCCCCTCATTTCTGAGGTCACAAGAACCTTTCTTAACTTAAGATATCCTGGCCACTTAGGGAGCGCAAAAGAATTGAAAGTGTAGAGAAATGATTGACTAGACTATTAACAGAAAAGAAAATATTAATCGACCATTAATTAGTTGTCAGTTAAAACCTTAATGTCAAGCAACTTTTAAATAAACACAAGTTTTCTGATCATATTTTTCGTGACACTTTATATATTTAGATTCCTACTACAGTAACTTGTATAAATAAAACGTACGATTTTCAAATACTTTCTTAAAATACGGACTAAAATTCTTGCTATCTATTTTTATAGCTTTACAAAAACGCGGAATGTTTGTAAATTGTAATCCTTCTTCTAATTGGCCTCCGTCGATCACGTGACCGTTGTCCAAGTCCAGGAGGTCGATTAGTCTGCAGCCCAAGCTCTGTCGTGAGAGACAGATGCTGTTTTCTAATATGATGTAGTCTGTGCCATGTTGACGCAGAATTTCGTACACCTCTCTCGGAGGACGTTTGGCGTAAATTTGATAAACCTACATCAAAGAAAGAAGGAGAGTAAGAAGGAGTCAAAGGATAGAGTGCTATCCAGGCGCAGGAAACTCTTTTATCATCGCAACATCTCAAAGGAGCTGTGTCACGAATTTTATTAATATTCTAACCGCAGGAACTGCCACCCAATTGAGTGAAACATAAACATATATATCGCTCAAAACATTAAAAGAAAGTATCAGTTACAAGTCAAATGAAAAATTGGGCACAGATAGACAAACTTGAAGAAGATTAAGACAGACTGAAATTGTACTTGAATACTTGTTAGCCAAACAGTTTTTCAAAGTTCATTTTTGTCGTTTTGTTAACTAGAGAGCCGTGACACAGCAGCTCCTTCAACCATTCGTCAATGTTTTTAATCATCAGTTGCTGTAATAGAAATGGATACCACCTCGCATAAGTCGGTGAAACACATCTTTTTTTCTTTCCTTTGTCTTGCCAAACTCGCAAGTGAAATACAACACAGAAAAAAGGAGGTAAAGTCACACTTTAAACTTGTCAATAGCAAGGCTACTCCGTAATCTGTATAGGACGCCTTTCACATATGAACGGCTAGAAAAAGGCTTTTTGTAGTCAGCTGAGAGCAACCTCTTCATTTTAGTGAGCATCGCGAGAGGGCGACCGGAAAAATCACGCGTGAGCGACAAGCGACGCGATGACGGCTGGGGGTTCTGGGGATTTCCAAACAGAGACCTTGCTTGCAGGCTAATTACGCCAGGGACCAGTTGTTCGTATTAAAGGTGGGTAACGCTATCCACTGGATAAATCACTATCTCGAGGATAATGAAATTGTTTTCCCTAATATTCATGGGCTGGATAGTGATTTATCCGGTGGATAGCGCCATCCAACATTTGAACATCCAGAGCCAGGAGTATACTTATATTTCGCTAGCTCAAGCGTTCGAACACTTAGCGGAAGACCCCAAGACCATTCAGGCATTGCTATTCCGGCTGTCGCCAGGGATTTTGCATTTCTTTGTCCCATGTTCATGATATGTTGGATTATAATCTTTACCTGTTTTGTTCTTTCTCTGAGAAACTTGTTTTCGTAGTGTGGGTGATTGGTGATGTGTCTGTCTGTGCATAGCTTCACTCCTGCTAAAAGCTGCATGCTACCAGTAAATGACGCTTCCGGTGGGGTATTCTGACTAGAATGCAACAAGTGAACTGTCACACAGTTTATAAGTAGTACAATTTGACTAACTATGAAACGACCATTATACTGTGATAAAAGGCGGATTAAAACGCACCAATCATATTTAGGGTGAATAACATGGCTTTACTGACAGACGACCAATAACAACGCGACTCAGTTGGGACGGACTAGGGGCAATTTGAGCATGCGGTACCATATCACACAGTATCACAACATATATAAGGCATCAGAGCATTAGAGCTCCATGGCGAAAGGAAATACGGTACAAGGCGCCTTGGCATATAACACAGTGATGAAACCACGTTATGGTCTACCATGACCATGGTCACTTCTGGGAATATAAGAAATGATTCATATTTTGAACTGCGGATAAATATATGAATGGGGAAATGATCCTCGCTGTTAAACCAACAACCGCTTAGGTTGTTCATTTAACTGCGAGTATCATTTCCACTTTCATAAAGGTCACCTCTATTTACGAAGGACAAAAGTAGGGGTGTGTCGTGTAAGTTGTGGGGTCGAGCGTTTACGGTGGGCCGGGACAACAAAGAGTTCTGTACTCACTTTATCCACTTCATCAACTCTACTGTGTCAGGATCGTAAAATTCCCTCAATTCCTTGAGTTCGTCCAACGCTCGCGGAAGACGCTAGAAAACAAAGTCGAATTGTTTTTCAGTTACTAGTGCAGCTCTAATCACCTCTCCCCACCACAGTTTAATAAAATAATAAAAACAACATATACAAGATATGCATCGACAAATAAACACATTATTAATGGAACTTACAGTAACACCTGCTGACAATTTATCAGCAGGTTTTACTGTAAGTTCCATTTTGTACATGTATCTCCTGTTGTGAAAGTTGCAAAGATTACAGGTATGAAGTAGATAAATATGCGTTTTCCTTGTCCCAAGCAAAACGGACTTGACAAACAATAAAGTAACGTTGAGAATGCTTAAATCGCGAAATTTAATGTCTTTTTTCACATTTACCTATTGAAATCACGAAAAAAAAACCCCGCGAAATATTGTCTGGCCAAAATCACGAAATTAAGTACCCGCGAAATTAAGTAACAATGAGGTATATAATATTCCTAAGTAATTTACTCCTGTTTCTTTGAATCCTACTTATAGATTCCACTTCGACGTGGAAAGCATGAACACATGGAGCATGAACACGTGGAGCATGAACACATGGTAACCGAGTTCTCAAGAGCTCTTAGTGTGTCGTGGATTAGGAAATAACATTAACAAAGCATTTATTACTTTTTTTTAAGTATAAACTTACATTGAACAGCAAAATGGCTAGAAGAAAGGCAGCGACGAAATGTCCCGTGAACTTCGCCTACAGAACAAAAATATAAAATGGAGTTGTAACTTTCATATCGGCACCATTCGCCAACGCCCCAAGACATGCTGTGCAAAACCTGTATCACCTATTACGGACACGGTTTTTCGCATAAGGATAGGAAACAGGTTTCGTACTCTTTTGAGTTCTTCACCTTCCAGGACTTTCTATTACTTGTTCAAGTTTTTCTAGACTTGCTACAAGTCGACTTCTCGTAAGTTCTTAAAAGCAAGCGGAGATAGCTTCAATGACCGACCGAGCAAACAACGAAGTCGCGAGGTCGACTTGTTTCGCCTGAATGGATTTGAATCTCATCATAAATTTACGCGGGAGAAAATGATTGACATATGCTGTGTCGGGAGTGGCGACAAACACCACTCGCTCTCCTATTGGTCAATCGCGTATGACGTCACCAGAGAGTTTTCAACCGGTGAATTTCGCGCCAAATAGGTAAGAAAAGTCCCTTAAAATGACATAACCAACCAGGTAACAAAACCTTCCTTGGTTTAGGGTATTTTTTACTTAACTTAGTTCAAAAGACACAAACTGCGTGCCGTTCGCACTGTCTAATTACCCTTCTCTAACTTACATTGTCCTCGATTTGACATAACCTACAGTAACCAACCTACGAAACATAAAATTACATGTATTTCCAGGTTTTAGAATTCACGTACAAACCTTTTTAAAGTGTTTTGACTCAAAACGGTTAAAATTCCGTCAGTCAATCGACAGGAAAAAAAGCTAAATTTAGCGAACCAGCCACATTTTGCTCCTGCACCTTGCACAGGGAATCGTTTCAGCAATATACAAGCAAAGAGCGACTCACCCATGTTTCTTTGAGTCCTATCTTCGTTAGCGCTGTTTTCCAGAAATATTGGTTACAAAATATTCCAGCGGCAAACAAGCACATGTGAGGTGTCCATAGAAACTTAAAACGGAGAGCAGTTAGGGCCAATGCTCCAAAGAAAACGCTCTGAATGACTTGATAAACCACCTCTGGATGGGAGTTAAGAAAAAGAGGATCCGCGTCTTCTGTGACATCGTCACGTTTTCTGCAGGAGACAAAAACTTTTATTTTTTCGCCGCACCCCAAAATATCTTAAGCCTGCATTTCTTTCTTACTAGTATGAGGCAATTACAAGATCAACAAACGGCTGTTTACAGCGAGGAAGATCCCACTTGCGTGTTGTTGGGTGTTGAACATTGCGCATGAAACCGGTCAAATTTTCAGCTACGTGCAAACGCGGAAAACGCTCGTGGGTTGGAAGGAGAAAAGGCGCGTCTTTTTTTCGCGACCTTCCTACTACCTGAGACCATTGCACAGGTGACGCTATTTGTTGCTGTATGTTCGCGGGATTATTATTTTATCTAAAAATTTCTGAACATCTTTTGCAAAGGAAGATATCTCATAGATTTGTATTTAAGTGACACAGATTTGCTATTCAAAACCCAAGACAGCTTGCCCACAGATTCGAGAGGAGAAGCCAGACAGGATTTAGACTATTCCAAAAGAAAAAAATTGCTTACAACTCCAACAAATGAGTGTATGTCTTACCTCCAATTAACAAACACTGTATATGCTAACAGAAATAATATGGCCACCATGGACACAACATAACAAGGAAATACCACACCGGTCGTCAGTCTGGAGTAGCTATCTGTGGGAAGGAATTTGAAGGCTCCCTCGCAAAGGTATAACAATGAATCAAAATCCCTGGGGAGAAATGAAAAGGGGGGAATTACAACAAATGGCCACCTCGTTCTCTAAATTCCAAGCCCGTGTATTCATTTAGCCCTGCAATCCAGCTCAGCCAACTCAAGCTAAAAGAGCACAAAGCTGTAGATTGTAGGTTTGAACAGCCTGTCCACAGCCATTTTTATTTTTTAAGCGTGCGAAACGAGCGCAACGAGAGCGAAGCGCGAGAAAAAAGTTCTCCTTTCCCCAACTCTACCCCCTTGTGCTTGCGGTGAATAAATTCAACCCCCCCCCCCCCGTTTTTTCTTTTCATATGCGCGCTCGACGATCTCTAAAGAGAAAATAGAGGGACTGTGAATAGGCTAGGTTTGAACCACAAACGTAACTATACTCGGATTATTCACAACGTTGTGACATTTAAGAACATTTTACCAGTCACTCGCGGGTAATATACCCTTGTTGCTTTTGGAAGTAGGGCTAGGAATCTTGAAACAGGGGAATAAACGCTCCTTTCATTTGCAGTATACGCGGATAGCGGTTGCATTTTCCCGTTGGAATTTCAGCAGGAAAATGCGACGGCTATGCAAGTATGCTGCAAAAGAATCCACCCAAAATTGGATCATCCTTTGGGACACTTTTAATGTGGCGAAGGACCTGTAGGGCTTGAAATTATGGCCGGTCAGCGGGACCATGTCCGGGCAACAGTAGGTTTTGACCGGTCAAATCCTTGGATGACTGGACACGTTGTCCGGTCGTTTACGCTTCTAATGGAAATTTTTACTCAGAACTTCTGAATTTAGATAATTAGACATTATTGGCGTTCGTAAAGAAAAAAGGGGCTTTTAAGAGATAAGATGTAATAGATAATCAGTGTCCTCATTAAAACCGGGTTGTGTCCGAAGAATAGATTTGACCGGACAACTCGACCGGCACCAATCGCAAAATTATTTCAAGCCTTGTACAGGGGTTTTGACTTAACTCTGTCATAAACAAGGTACAAAGGTTCTCTTTCGTTGACAGAAAAATCTCTCTTCAATGTGTCCGCAATGCAATTCTATGAAGCAAACACTGGGTATTTATAAACAGCGCAGGGACAAACTGGGAAGCACAACTGTACCTACACTTGGTAGAGGGTCCCAATCTGCCATCAGGTTCAATCCACACACTCTACAAACGTGACTATGTGCTGACATAGTCCAGTTCTGGCCCCTCTCTCTATGTCACGCAACGCCGCGAGAGAGGGTCCAGGGACAACAGTTTGCGCATGTCAGCTCTCGCGGCGTTACGTGACATAGAGAGAGGGGCCAGAACTGTGCTGACCACGTTCTTCACACTTTTAGGGAGCTCAAACAACGACGAGGACGAAAGCAGTGAAAACGTCGCTAAAAAATGAATCTGCGTCCTTTCATGGCGTCTATCTGGACTCGCTCAATTTGTCAAGTGTGGGCGATTTTTCCAGGAGTTGAATTCTAAAGGACTTCATCCAGGTTCAAAAAGAGAAAGGAAAATTCGTCGTCATATGTTCACATCCTCCATAAAACGCCGCATTAGGAGGTTTGACGTCCTAGTCGAGCAGTCAAAGAAATGAACTAAAAAGCGCGAGTAATGCACGTGCAGGGCCGTTCAGTGTTTTGCTCATAAAACGAATTGTTTTTTTCTTTTTAATTACGTGTAGTTGTCGTCCACGTCGTCGTGATTGCTTAAGCTCCCTATTTTTACTCAAGGTTCATAAGAAGTCGCATTAGCAAATAAACAAAATGACGAATAGCTCTTCATTTTGTTGTTAAACTTACATACCTTCCAATGCCGTAACCGAACTTTGACTTGAGAAACTTAAAGATGTGCTCGTCTGACTCAATTTGCAAGACAACCTGAAATAGATAATCAACTAATTTGACAAAGATGTAGCCTCCCCAACAGTCGTTCTTTGGGCTTCGTCACGCGTTCCTGCCCCACCGCGTTTCCTCACGTGGGGAACGAACGCGTTATGAAACCCTAGGAATGTTCGCGTAAGAGGCTAGTTTTTCTTCTCCATCAATTCAAGCCCTGCATTCACAAGGAGAACCAAATGGTTCACACAGCATGGATTATACACTTTTATGGTAATGGCTTCACTATACCTTAACAAGGAAGCTTATTCCTCCAGCTAACAAAAGAACTGCTATGGTATTGAGAACAAGCTTAAACACTCTTAGCAAGGGATTGTCAGTTGAATTTCCTTCCCCCTGAAACACAACCAAAAGTCTGTCAAAAAATAAAATATCAAGATTGATAACTAATTTGATGTAGCTGCCAACTTGAATTCATACGGATGGGAAAGTAAATTGTCCTTGGGAAAAGAGTGGGTGATAATAAATTATTGTGGGTGGGGGGAGGGGAAAAGAATTAAGAACCACCCTCCTCCAGACCTCCCTACAAAGTAGCCTGTACAGCAGGTATTTAAAAGGGAAGGAAGGAACTATGAAACTATGTAAAAATGCAAAAAATGCTTGCAAAAGGGAGAAGGAAGAGGAACTTGTCCAACCACAGCGTTCTTCCCTCCCTTTAATTGTCTGCCATGAAGGTGCAATCTCAACAGATATCACTTGCCATGTGAAATCAAGAGGGTGATCTTGTCAATCTCACGAAAAATAATGGAGTGAAAACAATCTCAAGGCCTTCTAGCTTGAAAACAGTACAAAACTCACATGAAAAGTCATGAGGATAACTGCAGCCACTGCAAAACTCAGAGCAAGTGAACAAAGGATCATGTCATTGATAAACTGCAGGATGCACACACTTAACAATGAACCAATCACAATGAGGTAAAGGCATCGTGCCTGAAAGAAAACAAGTTTGATGGAAAATTAATGTCCAATTACCAATTTTGTCCCTTTTTTGCAACACCACTACAAAATGACCCCCGCAAGAGCGTTACAAATTGTTATGGTGAGTCTTGGGACTCATCTGGTCAACGACCAATGAGTCCTAAACTTGAAAATGCTTGGGCCTTTATGAAACCAGACAGTTAATCTGAAGACAGACTCCTGGACAAACCTGTGTATTACAGTTTGCTGAACAGAAATAAAAATATACTCCTTCTGTTAATTGTTAAGCACAACAAAGAATTAAAAAAAAAAGAAATATGCGTCGTTAAACAACCAAAAAAGTCACATGAACAGGATATTCTACAAAAACATCTTCAACTAGATCGATCAATCTTTGCATCCTATGGGACACGAGCCATGAATATTATTTCACATCTTTAGCGATTTTTATGCATCAGGGAAGCAGGACGCAGAGGTAACAGATGGTCACTGTACATCATCTACGCAAGCCAACCCATCATTTCTTGTCTCCTCACAATACCTTCTTAAGAAATAATAATCTACTTTTTCTCTCAGCACAAATTAGTTTTAAGCATACTGAGGCTTACCTTGTGCTTGGAAATGAAGCCAAGTGAATAAGTACCAAAAAAAGCCATGGACTCCAACAGGAGAATAAACTGAGCAAACTGCCAGACCAATGTGAAGAAAAATGTACAAATTGCAATAACAGTGAGGCATAGTCTCTGAAATAAAATATCACAAATTAAAGAATGAGCATTTGCTGAGTGATGTAGAAGTTTTTATAATACATGTATTTTATCATCTTTTCATGTATTTATTAGATTAATAATATAATCATAACAGTACCATGAGCTACAGCCAAGAGATATTCACTATATAATACTAGGATACATGCAGAGTATCTCTTATCATGCTCTGTAATTTTGTATTAAATGCACTTGAATAAAGATTTCTTATTAGGGAACACTATAAAAGTAAAAGTAGCTACCTGGGCAAGGGAGAAAACATCTTTCTTTAGAAAGTAATTTATAAATGCAATCTGTGCAAAGAGAAATGGGAATCCAAAACTTTCACGCAGAGGAATAGTAAACGATATTCTTGTAGTATCAGCCCTGAGGATAAAAAAAGAAAAAGAAAGCACATTATTTTAAGTATAGCTTTTATTTAACACAGAACAAAAGAAAAAAGAGAGATATATAAACTGCACAAATTCCTGTTAAGAAAGAAAGCCTACCAGGAACCCTCTCCTAAGCGTGGTTTTGCGGATTTGACAATGTCAAGGTTGTACGTGTATTAAAAGTTTTCACAACACATGCCTGTTAAAAATGTAAAAACTTGCAGATAGTAAGCCAGCAAGCCAAGAACCACTTAGCATCCACGATGAGGCAAACAGCGCCATCATGTACATTCCATGTAAGGCAAAGATGGTATCAATATAAAAATATACATACTCCATCTACCAAGAAAAAAAGGAAATTGGCATAAATGATTATTTAAAAGATATACTTGCCAACCTTTATAATTAAATTTTAGTAGTATCAATAATACTAACTTATTATTGAAGGTAAATATTTACAATCACAGCAAAAATTTTAAAACAGACAGAACCCCAATCTGTAGACAAAAATTCTATGGCCTGATCATTTACACGAATCCTCTTCTGCATAATACTTTCACAGGCTACTCTTTATCTTGCATCCTGTAAATATATAGAAATAAAGCTTGTGGGCAAAATCCCATTGAAATAAACGTCAAAAGGAATCTTTATTGGTGATAATTTCACAAACAGTAAGGGGTGCAAGACTTCTTCATTTCGCTTCACGTTTACGTGTTTTCCATGTCCACTGTAATAACACCAACTTAAAGTGAAGAACTACACATGCACTACCCATTCCAGTCCACCAGGAGGCCAATTTTATACTAAAATGAGCTGTCCCCAGTCTTGGTTTACAGGATGCAATTGTGAGCAATGCACTCAACTGGGGTGAATTCATGCCAGTATGAATTTTTTTGGTGGTATGAGGTAAACAAAGAGAGCTCCAAAAGTGAAACTGGAGTGCGAAAGTGGCCCTGGTATCATGAAAAAAAAATCCTTAGTGTCTTTTCTAGTGAGAGTCAACTGTAGTGACAGAGGTTTATCTCTGTCAGTAAAACATCACAGTTCAGTGTATTGTTGACAGGGATTATCATAAGCTGATGTGATCCACATTATCTAGGTATCCAGTGTTCCCCTTATCAGGCAGTAACCGGTAAAATTTACCACCTGAAGCAACACTTCTTACCGGCTGCAACCGCTTGAAGGTTTACTAAAATTAAAAAAACTAGATTTTAAAAAAAATTGAAGTTGTGATCCTATCTGATTCTCACAAGGAAAATGAATAAATAAAAATTATAATAAAATTATGGAATAGTACTAAGTATCAACAGCTTTTCTTTTTATGGGCCACGCATTTTGGAAAGAGAGTAAAAGTAAGATAACAACAGTAAAATATTTTCATAAAGTAGGTCTTAAAATGAGGGAATAACATTTCAGAGAACTTAGCTCCTAAATTTCCCAGCAAGGGCAGGGTTATGCCTCTCACTCCACTACCCCCTCCCCCCCCCCTCCAGGGAGGTGTACCAGAAGTAAAGAGGTTAATGACATAAAAATAAGTTTGAGTTGAAATAAAAATTAGCATGAACTTACGGACAGTACAGTACACACCTGTATTGGTAAAATTCTGTATAGTGCTGCTAGAATAACTTCTTGATAAATATTAAATCTCTCTAATATGTTAATAGTCCTTAGATGCTCTGTTCTGTTATCATGCATGACATCATGGATTCCTAAGAAACAATGAAAATTATTGGGATGCGTCAGTTGAGACAATGACCGACGCTCTTCTAAATCACAAAGGAAGGCATCATGTTGGGATGCAGGACTATAGTACAGCAGTACAGTAGTTGTATTAGCACGAAGAATTTCCTAATATGTCACGTGTTTTTATACCTAGGAATTATACCACAACTGTACTTTAACAGTCATGAACAATTGAATTAACTTACTTACTACAGGCAGACCTGAGGTAGGTAGGTCTGCAGTTGTTAGGATCAGTTTTCAGGTCCTCTTTAAATATTGGTGAAATTCTAGCTCATTTCCAAGCATTTGGATACATTCCATTGTGGTAATATAGAGACTAATTTGAAAAGTTAAACTATGAGTAACTATGGGTGATGCTTCTTTCAGTTAACTAGCCGAGATGTTATCAATACCACTCGCTTTATTAATCAGCATTTTCTCAATCCAGGCATTGTTTGCAACAAATCAACAAAGACCTTCCAGCAGGATTAGCTCTGTCAGTAGAGCACTTGACTGCAGTGCAGGAGGTCATGGGTTCAATTCCCGAGGCCGGGAGAAAACTCAGGATCTTAATGAGAATAAAAGTACTGCCTTTGCCCAGCAAGTGGCTAGACTTTCCCATGGCTCAGATAATCAAGTAAAATGGCAGTCCCGTCTTCAGCAGGAGACATATTGTCCTCAGTTTTAGTACTTTAGTGCTGAATACATTAACACTCAAATAAAGTACTTTTTTTAACAGGAAGTTGTATTTGAAACATAAGGATTGAAATGGATTGCTTTAACCATCTGTCTGGCAGCCTCAGATTCAGCATGAAAAGGACTATTATTAACTAAGAATACTATGTGTTATTGGGATTTTCCCTTATCCTCGTTTAACTATGTAGAAACTAATTGCCAAAATGGATTGCAGATGTGTGCATTTTGTACATAATTATGAAACTCAGCTTTGAGTCGTGGTTGCAGGAAAGAGAGACAAAATTATCAGAAAATAACTGCTTACCTTGAAAAAATGATGGTGCTAAAACAATCTGCTTATAATATGAAAAATATAACCCTGACTCTGTCCTAAAGGATATTTCTCTCTCCAGTTGCTAAAAATAGGAAAAAACGTAATACAGGTAGTTAATTACAGGCACAGCTTACTCTAACTTACTTCCTGCAAAAGCCATAACACCTTAACCCTACTATGGTTGATACAAAGAAAGTTTTCAGCAAGAGCCACATTAAATTTACAATGAAACCGGGACCTACAACAGTACATTCTCTTATTTTAAAAAAAAAATGTCCAATACCAACAATTTTATAATTACGGCCCAAAAAACTATCTCAAAATTAAAGGTCTCCACTGCCATATGTTGTTGCTAGGATACCATATAGTGACTGTCAATCTCCTACCAAAGGATATTTCAGTCATTATGAAAAAATCAAACATCAATTTATTAGCACAATGGGACAACAGAAAAAAAAGGTAAGACAAGGTGAATGTTAAATAATTTTTTTTCTTACATTCCTTCTTACTGTAAAAATTATGCTGTAATATGAATATGGCTGCTTGATAGTCATCTAAAATCACCTTGGTAAGTCTTCAAAATTTAAGTTAGGGATATTAAGCCTTTGTTATCTGCGGTAAAATTATGCAAAATGGTTTCTTCTGGAATAAATATGAATTTAATTTTGGACGGAGAATCAAATGTAAGCTAAATTCAATCTTATCATTCAGAATTAAAGAAATATGAAAATCCATTTTATGCTTATCTTACGATCAAACTGCATATCGTTCTTAAAAAATAATGCCCTCTGATCTAAAGTGCATTTTGGACTATCCTATTTTTTAAAGACTTAAGACTGTGCCCTGATAATTTATACAGACTAGAAATATAAGCTTAACGGCCCAAACATACTTACATTGAGCATGATTAAAATAAGTGTATTTAAAGTCACTTTACTAACCCCGATGTTTGAAAACCACATATCATTCTCATGAAGTTCTCGGACGTAGAGCGCATATTTTGTTCCTACGATCAGGGCTATTATTGATCCCAACAGAAAATTTCCGCAACTAGTCCAAGACGGTCCACCATTTTCGTCGGGTACTTTGGCAGCCGCACGAACGCTTTTTGATCCGCCGTTCGCATGGGACGAATTTCGATTTCTATCCTTCAACGGAACACCTTTTCTTTTACGCAGTTCAGACATCCCAAATCTGTGGGAGACATAAGCAGAAACACTGTTGTTGTAAAGCGATGCTCTACAGCTAAAGATACATCGCGCGGTCAATATTATTTAATAACAGGCGCATGCGTGAAGGTTTCCTCAATAGTTTCGCGCCACGTTTATGTTCGATTTCCTCTCTTCGCGCGGTTTTAATTGACGTTTTATATTTTACAGTGGTTACAGTCAAACCATGTCAAGCGTACCCCCCAAGAATACATTAATGAATTTATTATTCAAAAGTTGAATCCGTTGCTAGTTGTAGATTTCAGATTGATCTCTGCACTCTTGCATGTGTAATGAGCCGTGAATTCACACGCGAGGCAGTTATGAAATTTCTACCACCTCCATTTTCCTGAAATTGATGTAAATGTCTTCTAAGAAGCTTAATCCATTCAAAGATTTCCAATCTGACCAAATACAGAGAAGTTCTCGTAAAATATTCACTGCTCATTACGCATGCAGAAATGCCGCTTTGAATTTGACACCAGTTACGGGAACGACTAACAGATTCACTTTTCAAATAATCAATTCATTAATAGAATCTTGGGGGGTACGCTTGACTTGGTTTGACTGTAAATGTATAGAATAATCATCTCATCGCGGAATAAACAGCTTAGAGCAACAAGAGACTAGTGAAAATAACAATTGCGTGGACGCTTTAGTTTAAACTCTTACATTTTAAACAAGGGCAAGTTGGATAAAAATCAGGGTTTTTAACATTGAATACCTTTCAATTATAGTCTTGCTCCGAAAATCTTTCCTCGGTTAAAGTCGCTAAAAAATCTGTATTCTCGCCACGCGACTATTGCATTCTATGGAAATCGGATATTACCCGCGTTCTAGCCTCGTTTGATAAAGCACCCCTGACAGCGAGCGAATAAATACTACAAAAAATTGTATCACAATGGCACAGTCGGTTTTAGGTTCTCGACAAAACATAACCACTCAATTTTTTTCTGACATTTATGTTCAATAGACTATTAAAAAAAACAATGGATTCTAACCTGGTAAGAGTCAAGCCTTTGTCGCTGCGAAACAGGGCGTGTTACTACAAACGAAGGCCCGATCGGCAGTTGTCTACTATCAGAGACGTTTTTGGTTTAAATTTCCTAAATGCCATTTTTCAATCCGGTTTGCCTTTTCTTCAATGGAATAATATAACCAAATATGTAGATGTCAACTAAAATATTTTTTTGGCACCTTAACAAGAGCACCTGATTTATAAAAAAATCAGGTTCAAGACAAAATTTACTAGCCACTGTTACAAATTAAATCAGAATTAAACAGCTTGAAATAGATCAGTGTGGCGGGTCTGTTTTCCGAGGTCCTCTTGTTATAAAAGGAAAGGACAAAAGACGCCTGTCTTTGAGAAACTGTTTGGTGAACATTCTGAGGGTCCAACTGTCTCTCTGGACTGGTTACACTCGCCCTAAAACGGGTATATGGTCAACCCGTGAAAGTTTCAGAAGGCGTTTGCGTGAATTATATAAACTGGATATGTAAAGGGTGTTTTTATATAGGATTAAAGCAAAGACAAAAGGAGGCAAAGCTGGAGGTTCGAATATTTGCGCTGAAATCCAAATGTCTACACAACTTTTGTACAACACTTCCACGATCCAAATGTTCAGTCCGAGCGCTTTACATAATTAAATTCGTAGCAGCTATGTTGCCAGTGGAATTACGCTCAACGCTCCAGGTGCGTTACAGTATTATAATATATATTTTATAGAACGGATTAACCGCAACTTTTGTTAGACATGCAATTCGTACCCGTAAAGTAACTCCAAGAAAATAAAGTGCATTGAGTCAGTGAATGGAGTACATCACAATCAATTAGTCATTCTATTTAAATCTATTCTTAATACTTTACCCGAAAGCTGCTGACACCATTACTCGTGTTCGGGGACTCCTATGTCTAATACAACAGCAACGGGTGAGAATTGAATGTTTTTTCTTTCTGGTTTGGCTAAGAAGTAAACGTACAGAGCTTTTGTGAACGCGTCTGAGGACTTTCACGTCGGTGAACCGTTTCAACATTAAAGACAGAGACTACAATGGAACAAGTGGTTGTTTCTATCCTCGGAAATAACCGGTCAAGAAAGAAACGTTAAATGAATTTGGCACCTGCTAAAAGAATACACTGAAACAGCCAGAAGCTTCCTTTATGGCCACTACAATATGATATACAAAACAGGATATACTAAAAGAGTCTTGACAACAACTGAGAGAAGGGAAAAAAATTTCCATTGAGTCTTGGCACGAAGTTAGGACAACAGAAAACGGTCGAGAGAATAACTGAGAGCAAAAAAAATCGAAACAAAAGTCGAGAAAATAGTCGGGATAAAAAACACCCAAAGGCGACGGAGAAAGGTCGAAAAAAGTAAAATGGGGCGCAAAATTTGCATGACAGTAATCGGGCTTCGTAAATCTGCAGGTGTTACAGTGATATGGGCAATAGGGATGCCCGTATCACCGTGACACGGGCCGCAAGGCGCTTACGACCTACTACTCGTACCCAGATCTCTTGTCGAAGAAACTAAAGCGGAGATTACTTGCGGCCCTGGCGTTCTTCATTACCGTAATTAAGACTCTCTTTAGGTCGGGCACCAAGTTACTGTACCAGTAGCGGAAAAAATTTCCTGCCCGTAGTTTTGAGACTAGATCCATGCCAATTAGTGCAAGTTTAAACTGGGAAGTTACCACAATCTTTCTATAGTCAGTCTCCGTGGCGCAATCGGTTAGCGCGTTCGGCTGTTAACTAATTGGAGATACCGAAAGGTTGGTGGTTCAAGCCCACCCGGGGACGTTTATCTTTTAATTTTTTAGATAGTCAAACAGTGTCTGCTCCGAACTTTAGTGTATTTCAAGCTGAGGAGAAAAAACAAAATGGCAAAAAAATTGGATTTCATGACGTCTTCAATTCAATTTCAGCTATTTTTTTCCTCAAGCAGGCCCAGTCTCTCTAGACCTGATTTTAGAGAGAGGACTGCTGGGTGACATTGAGACGTTGCTCCCTTGCCCGCTGAAACGCTTTTGAAAGAGGAACACAAGATGTGAAGATGTGTTTAGAGATTTTTGGAAGTTTGGAGATCGCACTGCATAGAATAGAGACCTTTAGATACGAGGCAGAGAACGACAACGAGGACAATATTTGACTTAAAGTTTTTTTCTCGTATTCACAAAAAATAGACAACCAGAAACGTTAGCACGGTTACTTTTATGAAAGGAGGTTAAAGGGGCTGTGTCACGGCAGTCTAGTTCATTTTGTTTAATTTTGCCAATTACTCGCCCTCAATCGCTATGGAACTTAAACTAAGCAAAGATCGATATTACATGTAAATGACAAAATCAGAGGTCCGTGACAAACAAATATGTCTCCTGAGCAGTATTGAAGTTGCAAGCAGCAGGGATCAACTTTGAAAAACTGTTAGGCTGAACAGTTTTCAAAAACCGTAACTTCAATCCGTTTCAATCTTCCTCAGTTTTGCCCATCCGTGGCATCTGTTGTTTCTGTTATGTTATTTTAACCTTTTAAGTGTTTATTAAAAGATTTTGGAAAATCTCATAATATTTAGGTTAAAAAAATACAATTGTGATATTTCGAATTTTGTTGAGGAAAAATTATTGAAATCATGTTTTTTTTCTAGGAAGCTACTTCAATTCTTATAAGGGCATGGGCATTTCAGTGACAGAAAGCCAAACAAGTCTCCCCATATAGGCCTGCAGAAATCAGATTCAGCAGTATTCTCCATTTATAATATATGCCATGTGGCTTGTAAGTGCAGTGCCCTAGTCCTCGGGGTACTGAAATAAGGCCGACAAATAATATTACTGTAATATTTATAAAAATAAAGACAGATATTTTTGAGATATTTAATTAGAACTTTGTCACTCGGATATTTAGAACAAAATCGGGACGTTTCCGAAAACATATTTAGGCCATTTTACGTAATATGTGTATTTATGAATCAATTTAAAAGTTTGGAGTAAAAACAGAGCTAACTATACATTGAATTAAACATAACAAAGGAAAAAGTGTGTAGCAGCCAAAAACGCCAAGTTTTCGAGTTGGCTACTACCACAGAGCGGTTACAAGTGGGTGGAGGTTATACAGTACTTATAAAAAAGGGCACATGTTATTTCCACGACTGGATGATCATGGGTCAAAGGCAAAAGATATTGGCCTCATTTTCATCTCACTTTCACTGCGTTCAAAATCAATAATCAAGTAAGCTCATGAGAGTGTTATGTTGGCCTTGCTGTATCCTGGTCGGGAGACAGTTAGTCTCTCGTCCCAGCGTATTAAAGAATTAGTGGTTGTTTACCTAGAATACATGGGCAAATCGGTCGGTAAGTCTCAACTGAGTACCACGGGAATCCCAAGATTATGTGTTGCGTTCTCCTAACGTCGAACGCAATAATGATATTCAGCGTTCGCGGACCTCAGTATTTTATTTCTCATACGAAGTCTCAACGGTTGCTTGTAACGCGACACCGACTCTCTCGTGAGAAAGTTAATTTACATAACACACCCGTAACGTCAGCTTGGGATGCCTGTGGTGTCTCTGGGCATGTTGGTTTGAAACTTTTGTTTTGGGTGCATGATTTTTGTCCGCTGAATTTTCTGTACGCGGTGATTCAAAATGTTCATACTTCTGGCAGAGAAATGCCATAAATGCTATCAAGTTGGCTTCAATGGCGGAGAAAGAATGCAGACAACGAGCAAGGTGATAGTCTCCTTCGTCACGCAACGCTCCTCCTCACTAGTGGGGCACACGGCCTGCAGCTAAAGATGAAAAACAAATCTAAACTTCCAGCACATGAATAATCCATACTGGATCAGTCCACATGAGCTGTTACAGTTGTGATTTATTAATATAGTCTATCCTTTAAGGATGACGAAGGAGGGAAGGGAGGGTTTAAAAGAGTCCTTCGCAGACTTCTCAGCCGTTTTTAGGCTCGTCACGCAACGCTCTTTGATCGTATGCGACTGAAAATAGAGATACCCATGGTGTATCGCTTAATTCTGCTACCGCCATTGTCCTTCGCAGAATCCGTTGTAAAATTTTAGATTTGGCGCCAATGTTAGCATGTGATTGTGGAAGTAGAACCTTTTTTCATTATGAACTTCTTAAACTTTCTTTGGTGAAAATCGAAAAGCTCGAAAACTACTGTTAGTGTTTGAGACTCTAATGACAGCAATAAAACTGGGATGGGATTCGTACTCTCGCGGGATTTATTTGTATTTAGGTTTTTTCGAAGCCGCTGTCGAGTTCCGGTTAGGTTTCGGTCGATGGTAGGTAGGATTTCGTGACGTGTTGACACTAAATAACATCGACCAAAAATAGCGTTCCTCGGAAAGACCATAAGCCGCGCCGTTCAATGCAATACAGCCGACTCTATTACAGATTTAATAATATACATGAAAAAATTTCTCGATTGTGATTGGCCAAGAGAAATGGAGTTTTTAGGTAACACGGTGCAGAAAAAAGGTAATTTTGTGCATTCTGATTGGCTCATAAACAAAAGAACTTACTGAGAGCCAATCATATGCGCCATCTAAATGGCGCAAAATTTGGATCCGCTCCGGACCAGTTTCGAGCAAAAACTGCAATGGTTGGCGTTTGCAGCACATTTGCTTTTGCGACCGAAACAAATGTAGAACAGTGATGCCAACTCTTCCGCTTTTGGCGGGAGACTGACGCTTTTTTGCCTCGTCTCCCGCTCTCCCGCTTTGGTACATAAATCTCCCGCTTTTTACGTCCACTATAAATATTGAATACTTAGTAAAAAATAAAACAAACTTAGTTTGAGATTTAGCCCATTTTTAGCTCAAAACTTGAATTTTCTTATTCGCAGTACGGTTTCTGGGGCATTTTTGCACGTATTTAGTAATTGACAGAGATTATTTCTAGCATCAAAACGATGAGTTCGAATTTTGATAGTATGTACATCATGTAAGACGTCATATAATGTCCTAAGTCATTCCCATTGGAGGCTGGATCAATTTTTCCGGGGGGTCGTTGAAATTCCGGGGGGTCGTTGAAATTCCGGGGGGGTTGTGAAAAAAAGACAGTCTCTCGATTTTAGGTCTCCAGAGGTTGGCATCTCTGGTAGAGGAGCTGAAAAACTGCTCTAAAAACGAAAACACTGCGAAAAGCACTGGTTTTTGGCTCTCTGTTTGGAAGAATTGGTTCGTAGATAAGAAAATTACTGATGAAATAGAAGATTATGAGCCGGCTGAGCTCAACACATTGCTCCACAGGTAACCCAGGCTCTGTCATAGTACCACAGTACCGTTCCAGTAAAATTACAGTGTTTGTATGGGGTAAAAATAACATCCTAAAATTTCTAGGAAATACTAAAAAAAGATCAATGAAACATACTCTGCAGTTAATTGTTGTTGTCCCTATTGCTGCAACGAAGTTTCGTGATAATTTGCAGTAATTTGTTCAAATTCACTTTATATACAATAATAACATACAAGGGGATGTTACTAAAACGAGGAACGGGGAGCGGGGAGCGGGGAGCGGGGAGCGGGGAGCGGGGAGCGGGGAACGGAAGTCTGGGAACGAGTTGTCAGCGGAAACCTCCACAAAAATCCAAAATGGCGGTCTAAAAAACGAGAGAGAGAAAGAAGAAGACAAAGAAAGGAATTCGGGGCGTCGATAAAACCTGGAACATGGAACATCCCGGAACATTCCGGAACATCCCGGAACACGAAAAAATTAAAATGTGAAAAAAATAATTAATTAAATAATAATAATAATAATAATAATAATAATAAATAATAAAAAGAACAATAGATGGAAAACAATTTTTGCAAAAATTTATAATAACAAAATAAATAACATAACATAACATAAAAACGAAAAATAAAGAAACAAACAATGAAAGAAAGAAAAAGAAACTGGTATCATCTCCGAGAATGAAAAAACAATATTTTGTCGCAATGAATTTTTTGGGCGAGTGAGGGTCCATTCAAATGACAGCAATAAGTGAAGGCTTGCTTCCAAATTCAAAATATATTAAAATGGGTCGTGAGGAGGGGGTTTTCAAGCTTTCCTCAAACAGCCACCTCTTGTAAATGTTTGCCATGCGGTTTAACGGTTATCCATTTACGGCTTTGCAACCGTAAGAAGAGCTTAGGGGCTCATCGCTTTGGACTTGGATACTTAAATTAAAGATTCACGTTGCAGTGGCAGTGGCAGCGCAGCGATAGTTTCTAACTGTTATCAGTTAGCCTGAATTTTAGCCGTCTCCCTGCAAACTCCTCTTGCGACGCGAGGAGACGTCTGAAATATCATGCTGACTGTAAACAGTATAGAAACTACTACGAATGTGAGTATTGTCCACTAAAATTCAAAGACAGCCCCTATTCTCTATAAGCTACTTACCGACTTGGCTTGACATGAAATACTGCACCGACATTTCAGACCATTGCACAACCGCAAATGGTTAACCGCCAAATGATTAACTTATGGCAAACAATTACAAGAGGAGGCTGTGTGAGGAAAGCTTGAAAACCCCCTCCTCGCGACCCATTTTAATATATGAATTTAGAAGCAAGCCTTCACTCATTACTGTCATTTGCATGAACCCTCACTTGCCCCAAAAATTTAATTTGTTGCGTCAAAATATTGTTTTCTCATACTCAGAGAGGATACCAGTTTCTTTTTATCGATTATTTCATTATTTTTCGTTTTTTTTTTGTTATTTTACGTTATTATTAATTTTTACAAAAATTAATTTATTAGTATTATTTTATTATATTTTTTTTTTCATTAAAATTATTTTTATTTTTTCATGTTCCGGAATGTTCCGGAATGTTCCGGCATGTTCCGGAATGTTCCATGTTCCGGATTTTATCGACGCCCAGGAATTCGTGCCTTGGTTGAAATCAGGTGGGGACGAAATTGCAAATCAGACTCACATTTTACGTTTACGTTTTGAGCAGGTGGTATGTTTTTTCGATATTCAACCTGTTTCATTTACAATATGATAAGGTCTTAGGTCTTAGTTTTCGAGACACCTGGCACACTCACATTACTCCTGGATTACTCCGTTTACCTTAGACCGTCGCTTAATCCTGCCTGTTTATCCCTCGGAATGTTCTTTTTCCCACTCAGACAAACTCTTGGAGAGTAAAGGTTTTATCCAAGCCCATTATATGCCCTGTTTTGAGAATGCTTGGTAAATAACTCGCAGGCATTGTAATGAGAAATAAACGTGGAATTTATTAATGCATGTACATATAGTGTTCTCGCGTTCTGTGCTTGAGTCAAACTTTGTACAGCTATTAGTATTTAAAACTAACGGCTAAAACTTGTTTTTTTACAATTGTTTTTTATAACTGGGAAAGCTTGTTGTTGTTGTTAGTGTTATATTAAGGTCATTGAGTGATGAGTTATGAATCGTTTAAGGTCAGGGTTTGGCATTGAAAGCAGGGTTAAGCACTGACTTCAAGAAGGTGGTGGACAAAACACTGACTCCCATTCCATGAACTACCCCCAATGACTACCCAAAAATGGACTATGCCACTGAAGTTAAGTGATTAGGGTTAGGAAACTGAGTGAATCAGGTTCCATTTAGGGTCCTTATACTGGGAAAACTGACCTAAAACTTCATTCACTCAGTTTCCTAACCCTAATCACTAAACTTCAGCAGTGTAGTCCATTTTAGGGTATGTCCATGAAGTGTGGGTCGGTGTTTTGTCCACCACCCTTCAAGAAGTGTTTATTCAGGTTTGTCACTATATTTACTGTATGTACCAGTATTTGTTTAAAGCAGATAGTAGCAGTTAATCCGAGATATTTGAAGTTTTTCACTTGACTCATGACTCATCGACTCAATTATTTAATTGCCTCTATAATTTCAACTCCTTGACCCATAACGTGGCCTAATTTTAAACCGGCATTTTCGATTCTTGGCCTTTACTAGAAACGCCAAAGCTCATTTAGTGCATGTTTTTTTTCTAATATAAACACAACAAATTGTACTGTCAGTCCTCTACCATACCCCCTCCTGAATGCTTAGGCCAATATTACATGGCACAAGGCTAAAGAGAGTGAGAGACATACTAGAAATGCCGCACTGACTACTGCCAACATATAGCATGATTTGTACCAATACCTTTTTGTGCCAAGGAAGTGGTACATTCATGGTTGTCTTGTTGTAGTCCTCTAAGGAGAGGGAGGCTGAATAGAGGATTTACAGTAAAAGGTGTAAAGGGAATTTTTGCCACTTCACTCTCTAAGGAGATAAAAGGGTTTGAGGCAATTATTCAGTTTCCCCTTATAATCTAGTTATCGTCAAAAGATACAAATATCAAAATCAATTTGAAATATCATTCTGAATATAAAATGGGTGTAAAAGCAAATTCTAATCATTTTTTTAAAGATACTCCTTTGTTGTGAAGGATTTTGGTAGAGATCTCTTGACTATCACAATTTGCTGGCATAGGGTCATGATCAACCCGTTATCGCTTGATAATAATAATAACTTTATTTCTATAGCGCTCTTATCCTATGTTCAAGGCGCTTTACAGTCATTATTGAAAAATATTTACAAATTTACAACCATATCCTATTATATTTACAATGGGTAAAAAAGGAAAAAATTAAAACTAAAGCAACTATTAAACCATATTCATAATGATAAAAAAAAAAAGGAAAAAAATTAAAACTAACGCTATATATACAAATCTATAAAAACAATGATCCGATATTACTGAATTTAGTGAACAAGTACGTCTTAAGTGATCTTTTAAAACTCGAGATGGTGTTGGACTTCCGAATTTCATAGGGTATTAAGTTCCATTCTCTTGGTGCATGAACAGCGAATGCTCTATCTCCGTAGGTCTTGGTATACGATCTAGGTTGCATAAAAAGTTCATTACTAACAGACCTCAATGATCTAGTATGAGAACGATAATGTAGTTTCTGAGCTAAATAGCTAGGCGATGTCCCATTCAGTGATTTATACACGAGGAGCAGAATCTTGAAAATAATGCGATATTGAATCGGTAGCCAGTGAAGCTCTGCAAAACAGGTGTGATATGCTGAAACTTACTTACTTGCAACACAACTCTAGCCGCCGTGTTTTGTACATACTGCAATCTTTGTAACTAATCTTAGGTAGGCCGTATAATAATGCATTACAGTAATCTAGTTTCGATGTGACAAATGCATGAACAGCAACTTCTGCTGATTCTTTAGTGAAATACTTCCTAACTCTAGATAGGTTCCTGAGATGATATAATGATGATTGATATAAAGAAATGAACTGGCCCCCTTTTTGCTAATGAGTAATGTATATGAAGGGAACTATACAAAATATCATAAAAGTATTTAGGCGGCCACTTACGAATTTAAACTGTTCCAGACATGTTAGTTTATACTTAACCCATTTGGTTAACTCGCCATAATGATCCTAGTCATACCTACTCGTACCTTAACCCTCTAAGCTTCATTTTCCACATACAAATAACATTGTCCACACTTATCTCTTTACATTTCCTTAAAGATTTAGATGACAGAATTTGGTTGAAGATTAAAGCATTTTCCCTTTGGTGATTATTTCATTACTTGTCATAAACATTCCTCTGGATAATGTATTGATATTGTTTCGAGAAAATTGATTTTGGTCGATCATGGGACTTGAAGAGTTAAATTTTCAACCTCATCTAAGGCAATAACATGGTGCAATCTGGATAAGCATTTCTTTTGGCTGATTTTAAAACTTAGCCTTGGACTCTTTCATTCTAAAGTAAATTAAGAAAATGTGATGATTTTATAATGTAAACTACACTCACAAAACGTGTTGAAAAGCACTGTATACAATAGTGAATATGCATCACTAAAACCAAGCACAACTAAATCATGATTATTTTCACGGCACCTTCATTTTTTTGGTTCTCTTTTTTCCTTAATCTGTGCCAGTACATGCCGAATTCTGTATTATTTGGCATGCTTGACACTAATACTATACTTGACTTTAATAGAACACTAACAACAACAACAAGCTTTCCCAGTTATAAAAAAAATTGTAAAAAACAAGTTTTAGCCGTTAGTTTTAAATACTAATAGCTGTACAAAGTCTGACTCAAGCACAGAACGCGAGAACACTATATGTACATGCATTAATAAATTCCACGTTTATTTCTCATTACAATGCCTGCGAGTTATTTACCAAGCATTCTCAAAACAGGGCATATAATGGGCTTGGATAAAACCTTTACTCTGCAAGAGTTTGTCTGAGTGGGAAAAAGAACATTCCGAGGGATAAATAGGCAGGATTAAGCGACGGTCTAAAGTAAACGGAGTAATCCAGGAGTAATGTGAGTGTGCCAGGTGTCTCGAAAACTAAGACCTAAGACCTTATCATATTGTAAATGAAACAGGTTGAATACCGAAAAAACATACCACCTGCTCAAAACGTAAGCGTAAAATGTGAGTCTGATTTGCAATTTCGTCCCCACCTGATTTCAACCAAGGCACGAATTCCTGGGCGTCCCCGTTTTAGTAACATCCTTATGGATTGAAGTGTTGGAAATTAGATGACAAGCCCACCAGATTTTGTAAAGAACGGGGAACGCTGTTCTTCAGTGAGTCGTTCTTCGAATGGACGGATTCTGTTCCTACACAAAAATGACTAAGAAAAGGTGCACAAGTCAAGCTGGGAACACTCTTGTAGAAGCAAACCTAGAAATATATAATAATGATAACATTGATAGTTAAAAGCTACGCAAAGAAGCAACGAACTCTAATTTACTACGAAAGTTTATTTTATTTTGTTTTTTTTTTTAGCAGGATAAACGTTCACGATACTTGCCAAATCAAACTCAGGTTTCATTTCGTCTTGAAAAACTTTTCGGTATAATGTTGACATCAGGAGCCCAATAGGACGCACGAGAGGCAAAAGTTGCTGGAGTATATGTAGTGCTTTTTAATATTACAGGGGGTTGAATGAGTCTTTTTGGAATAGTTTATATTTTGCCTTCATGATTACGAATTGGCAAGTATTACTTTTGCCTGTCAGAGTGCCATCGATTAACCTTTAAAACTACCTTAGTTATTCTCACTAATTTACAGAGATTTTGAAGCCGTTCAAAAAAATCGCAGGAGTGTATTATCAGGTTTAAAAACTCGAGGCGAAGATATTGTGTCATAGAATGCTTAATTATTAATAGTTATTTCTTTAATGCGGATTTCTTTTCTTTAAGTATTTTTTCCGTAGGACACGATTACGTAAACTTTTATTGTAAGTTGTAGTTTGTAATTTTATTATTCATTACATAACTACAGTGGAACCTCTATTAAGCGGACCCCCAATTTAGCGAACACCCTCTATTAAGGGGACACTAAGCCGGGTCCCGAAATTAACGTCCTATATATTTCCCTTTATTACGAACCCCTTTTCAGCGGACGCGGACAATAAAATAAAGTGTATTTGGCTTATTTCTATTGTGAAAAACCTCTCTTAAGCGGACACCGGACTGAATTGACAAAGTAGTATTGAATTACGTCAAGAGAGAATGATCTAGCTCATTCTCTCTTGATTACGTCCTTGAAATACGTACCGTAGTCGATTAATAAAGATAAATCAATACATTTAGCTGCCAAAAAACTGTAGATTACTCCGATATCTGGTCGTATGATTGTCATCCGCTATCAAAGTTCACCGAAAGGTCTTGCACAAAGTACAGCACAGCTTTCTTAGCTTCCTTAACAACTTGGAACTTTATCACAGTACGAAGTAACCGTTAAATGTTATTCGTTAACAAACATTGCGCAATTTTTACAAACCTCTATTGAGCGGACACCCTCTGTTAAGCAGACACTTGGAAAGGTCCCAAAGGTGTCCGGTTAATAGAGGTTTCACTGTAATTCTGTAAAATGTTCATTTCTAATCAGAGTCCATTGTAAATTAGTACACTTCTTAAAAGCCATAACTAACTGATTACTGATAATTATTCTTTACAATGGCTCTTATTTGCTTGACACCTTGCGTTTGCGTAGGATTTTGAAGTCGTAGCTGGATTTAAGAAGGAGTTAACGCTGCTGCAAAGTTGTACAGAGTGTGTGTTTGTGTGTGTAAGAGAGAAACTTAAGGAACAGCACAGTCACTACTAAAGTCTTCAGCAGAGGCGACCCTGAGATTCACGGTAAAGAGTCCTTTGTCGCGGGAAGCAAGTTAAGACGGAGCTACTGGAGTTTTGGAGTTGTTTGTGGGTAAAAGAGCTGTTGTAAGGAAGTCGTGGGGAAGTGGTGAATCAAGGAAGGACGAGGAACTTTCTTTGTATTACGCAATATGAACTAAAAAGAAGAACGGTCAACTTGTAATTTGAAGAAAAGAAGTTATAAATATGTAGATTAAGTAATTAGAAAATCGCTTTGTATTTTCTGCTTAATAATTAGGATAATATTGTATTAGTCATTAGAGTTTGAAGAATAATCTTGTTTTGTTTCTTTAGTGGAACTAATATCTAAACATACGCTTAGTTAATTTTAAAATTGTAGCGGTTTTGGAGTGTAGTTTTAATAAATGCTGAAGGTATTATATATTTTCGTATTACGTGCTTTCACGATATTGTTTATGCACTGTGAGGATTTACTGTTGTAGCAGATTTCGGCACATATAGATAAACTCATTCTTGCACTAATATTTAGATTTTGGGTTATTTTAGTCTGCAAAATTGGACGTAAAGTTTAGCCGTGTCTTTATCAAATATAAAGACACTCATTAAACATTAATTTCTTTTGTTTTTTCTTCACGAATTCTTCATGAATTTTTTAATCATAGCGAAGCTCCACGTGCGCGCAAAACGCGAGCGTAGGCCTATATCTAAGAAAATGTGGTGATCTACCCATCACGTGACCGTACGCCCGTCCGTCCGCACTACAGGCATACCAATGTAACTCAATCAACAGGTATGGCAACCCAAATACAACTCCAGGTTTTTTTTGGCGGGAAATCGCATAGCCACCCGAGTCTTTTGAAGCTCGAGACACCTAAAGAGTCAATAAAGACGAAACGGAAAGCTGAAATTTTTTCCGTATCCGTGTTGTCTAAAGTATTAGCTTAGATTAATTGTCATGTCCACAAATTTGGAATATAGAGAAAGACAAAGACAAAGAAAAAGAGAAAAAGAGCGACGGAGAGCAAGAGCGAGAGGTATGGAGCCATTTTTTTGTTGGAACTAGAACAATATGAATTTGTAGCCGCGGTGAGGAAATGAGAAATGCTAGCGGTCACCCAGGAAAAAATGAGCGGCATTGAAAAAAAAGTGAACAAGAACATGACTTGTACGACATTTCCTCCATAAAAGTGTAACTACGACGTTTTTAGACGTTTCACTTTGTTGTCGAGCAAAACAACGGCAAATGAATGTACAAGAAAAGTGTGCTGCACGTGCAAAGTTTTTTTTTTTTTTGCTTATTAGACCTATTGTTGTTCTTTCACCGTTCTCGTTGCCTTCGCCACTTAGCATTACGCGATTTTATATTTAGTTTGAGCAAACTATAAATATTATCGAGAGTTTCGCTTTTACCCCAGGCTAAATCTATATATTATTCAAAGACGATGCATTTACAAAAGTTAAAAGGGACGCAGTGTTCTAAACTAAGCATTTGCAAGGGGTACCATTTCTCAATAGAAGGTATACGAAAGGAATACCTTTTCTGTCTAAAATGATATATAAAGGGGGAATGGTTTGGACCCCAGAGCGGGGCCTCACCGTATAAACTTTAATGAGTACGCCCACCTCCGGGCTCTATCTCTGTATTTCGATCAACTATTTCTCGGTATAGGAGCAGCTATGAGTCCACTGCAGCCCAATACACCCCTAGTAAAGGCGTCTTGTTTAAAGGGGCTATGTCACGCTATTTGCTGTCTTTTTAAAAAGTAAAAACTTGTCTTCGCACCTCAACTGAGTTCCAAAAATAATGGTCCAGTTTTGGGTAAGATTTCCATTTATCCCCATACGCGGGGAAAAAATAACAGATTCCCAATTTTGGATTTTTTAGGGTATTTAAAGAATACGGACAAAAATCCCAAATTTGGGAAAGTGAGACAAGTCCCAACCAGGGAATTCCCAACCAAGTTCCTTGGTTGGCACTTGTCTCACTCTTCCAAATTTGGGATTTTTGTGGGTATTCTTTAAATACCCTAAAATATCCAAAAATGGGAATCTGTTATTTTTTCCTGTGATACATTAATTATACATGCAACAATTTCATATTTTTTCTCACAAATAGTAAATATGAGTAGAGTCGAAACATGTATGCATAATAAATGTATGGGGTTATGCGGAAATCTTACCCTCTTTTGTTTTTTAAAACTATACTTAGGCATTGGAACTGTTTTCTGTTGTCTATGGCAAGGATAGACACGAACTGAAACTTTCAAGTTTTTATTCTAAGCGCTGTCTTTCAGTCGAGCGGTATATGGCGGAATCTGATGATGACCTTGAGATTAGAAAAGACGACGACGAAATTAAGAAAGCCCTGTTCGTTACTACATTTGAGAGGCTTTGGGTACAAAGAAATTCTTTACTTTACTCAAAAACCGCAAAGCACACTGCAAATTTCTTGACTAGTGCTGTGCGTGTTTTGGGGGTAACTTTACTAATCATTTACGTGCAGGCCACAGAACCTGCAGAATCTTGAACAATGACCTTTTCTATTACATTTGCCTTAGGTGGGACAATGTAATTTAAATAAAAATCGAGCACATAGTTGTACTGGGATGACGTTTACACTGCAATTTGATGAATTCTCCTTTCGGATGGGACTTGACTCTGCCGAACATTGATTCCGGTCAACTGATTTCCATTGCAGGAGCCATTATACGGATGTGATTTTTACTATTTGCACTATCTTTCAATGGTAATTTCTCAGTGGCAGTCATAATATACTACTTATTAACCTCGTTCGTTTGGTCATCACAGGGAAATCTCAGACCAAGGCCTTGATGTACATACATCAGGGCCGAGGTCTGAGATTATCCTGTAATGACCGAACGGACGAGGTTAATATTAAGTTATTTATTATATGGTCTTTTCATTATCAGTGCCGAATCCAGACCTTGAGATAGGGGAGGGGGGGGACCGGTCATCCAGACCCTTAGATAAGCGGAGGAACGGGCCCCCCGGGCCCCTCCCAGGGCTAAACGATCGCCAGCCCTATACACGATCTTGGCTGGTTACCTGTCAAGGATCTCCTTATACATCGTGACCTCATCATCGATTAGTGCTGTTATCTAACTGAAGATATCGAAAGGTTGGTGGTACAAGCCCACCCAGGGACGCTTAATTATCTTTAATCTTTGGCGATATATAGTCAAAAAGGGTCTGCTTCCAACTTTCATATAGCAAATATGCGGGTGTCAGTATTTCATGCTGTGAGGAAAAAATAACCAAAATTGAATTGGTAACTGAGATCCAATTTTTGCTTGTGACTGACTGGCTCATACATCAACTAAACGCGGCTTGCGAATTGGATTTTATCACTTACGTTATCATGCCGGTCAATTTTAGCTACTTTTTTCAGGTAGCACTAGTCGCAAACGCTACCCGCTGAAAAGCTTAAAAAGAGGAACACAGGAGCAGTGTGAATACGTGTTCAGATGGTTTTGGAAGTTTGGAAATCGGACTGCACAGAATAGAGTACTTCAGATTCGAGAACTAGAACGACTACTAGGAAGAGATTTGACTTGACGTTTTTTCGCGTATTTTAAAAAATCGACACTTCCGAAGGCTTCATTTTACTTAGTTTTTCACCAGAAGCGCAAGCACGGTTACTTTTATTGAAGGAGGTTAAGTCCTATCCCGATCGAAAATTATCGAATTATTATCTCTCTCGCGCGCCGCGTTACTTTATACCGAGTGACTCTCATCCTCGCAGCCGTCTTCGTCTTAGAATCTAAATGTCTCTAAAGTCTTCGTATGTCGTCACTTCTACGAATCAAAAGGTGCGGAAAGAAAAGGAAGGAAGACATCTTTAACAAAGGTATTTTACTTGTCTGAATAAAGAAAATGTCGCACGCGCGCAGTGTTGCAATTTTGATTGTTGTCACCGTTCTCCTTTATTACGTCATGCGCGTGCTCTCAAGATCATTTTCTCTTTGACAATTCTTTGATAAAGCGGTATTGCAATGTAAAAACTTCTGAAAGCAGCTGTGAAAAGAGCTCAAGCAGGATGAAAACGTCTTCGTTGCGCTTTTATTGTGTTCTGATCATCTGTTTTCTTGCCCAACTTGTTAACTGCGATGCAAATGTAGACGAAGGTAAGGCTTGTTTGTAAGTACCGAAGAGCAACTCTCGGCTGGGGAGATTTAACTGATCTAACGCGTTCATAGCACACGCGTTTCTAAAGCAGGCGAACGGTTAAAGCATGGATAGTAGAAAGACCAGGTTAAAGTGATTTCTCGAGCCCTAAGAAGACTAACACTTTTATCTTCATTACTACAAGAAACTCATTTATGGTTTTCAGTTTTAAAAGATCGAAATTAATCCACTTATTTTTCAGGGGTGGATGTGAAATCTACAGCACAATGCCTGGCTATTAATGTCCAGGTACGGAATCAGGATGAGGATATTCTTACGGTTACAGGAAAGGAAAATGACCATGTTGTAAGTATTGGGGATTTTGATATCTAAAAACTGTAAGTTTCAGGGTTTTTTTTTTTAATTTTAGGGCTGCTATGAGGTGAGCGGTGGGTAAGCGCATTATATTATATCTGATGGAATCGGTCCTGGTTTTACTCCAGTGCGGTGGCGTGCAGTTGTTTCCTAAGACGGTTTTCACATCGTCTTTCTCTTCTCCAGAAAGTAGCTCAATCAAATTAGTATAGGTAATAATATGATTTGTAGTGATATTTGGCATAAATACCACAAGTTTTATTTCCAAATTGTTAAACGTAATTTCACAAGCCGTTAGGCGAGTGAAATTTGCGACAATTTTGAAATATCATGAGTGGTATTTATGCCAAATATCACTTACAAATCATGCTATTATTTGTTTATACTACTACCCGCAAAAGGTTTGTAATTTTCACATGTAGGTATTTCAAATTAAGCTGAAATACCGCTGCTCTAAGCCAATCAAATTGCAGAAATTTCTCATGTAGTGGTAAAACGGGAGTACCTACAAATCGCAAGTGAAATTTCAAGGTCCACTTTGCATGCCGGTGTAGATACAATAATCGTAGTTTCAGTTGCGGCAATAAACGTCGTCTAACAACCGGTTCACCAGGAAAATCAACAACTTGTCCGGCTCTCCCTTAACCCATTATGACCTGTTCTATAACAGCCACTGAATCAGAATTATATTGTGCGAACTATCTGAAGTCGAAGATGCAGTCCAATTAAATCCCGCGTCACTTATAGGAAAAGTTAAAGCAATGAATAGTCTTTGTATTTTTTGTGTTCAGCAGCATTTTTTTTCTTTATCAGGCAGCTGTGTCTGTTTTAGCTACAGTCCAACCCCGTTGATACAGACACTGAGGGGGTCATAGAAAGTGTCCGTATTGACAGGGTGTTCGTATTAAGCGGGTTGAAAATGAGAAAATGTAAGGACTTTCTTTCCCCGGGGACATAGCAAACTACAGGTATTCTTAATAATGAGGTCGGCCCGTGAAGCGGAGTTTGACTGTTGCTCGAGTTGAAACTATATGTCTTCTACAATCACCTATATTGTTGTCGTAATCTGCAAATTTTATTGTTTTCAGATAAGTTATGACTTCTTAACATTAGCCGATTATCCAGCCGCCTCTAACGAGGAGGGTAAGCAACAATATTCTATCGGACTCCATCTATCATCTCTCAAGCTGCATCTCACGCTGAACGTGGATGACAATAGTGAAACAGAAAAATGGAATGGACTGAAAGGACGCAGTAAAAAGTTATTCAAAAGCGAGGCAAGTTTAAACTGTATAGTTATTCCAGTTAGAATCCTTTCCGATGCAAATGTTTAATAAGCGTCTACAGTCGAACCTCCGATTGCAATTATGTAATTTGCAACCGTGTCCCATAAGTGACCACTTATCATAAGCGATAACCTCCTCCCACACGCGACCAGTTACTTAATGCGACCACTTATATCATAAGCAGCTATATGCCTCCACCTCCCACACGCGACCAGTTACTTAATGCGACCAGTCTTATCATAAGCAGCAATATGCGTCCACCTATTTTAAGCAACTAACCTGCGAACACAGAAGTATTTTCGGTCATTGGAGAGAAGCGAAGACAGGAAATACGTCTGTGTTCTCAGGCTATTAAGCGACCAGCTATCTTTTATAAGCATGGCGCGAAGGCTGCTTAGTGAAGTGCGTCAGTTACAGTTCATTGTTTCCATGTATTTATATTAGTAGTATTGGTGTAAAAGGAGTGGAATAAAGGAAAACAGTGCTTCAGGGTGCAATTATAGTAGGATAAATGTTTAAGTGGTACACATTCTAATTGACCATGTCTTATGGTGTCTGCATGGAACTGCTTGACAAATCTTGGAATTTTGGGGCGGCGCACTTAAATTGATAAGGGTTATTACTGAAAAAAAGGACGATTTTGGATTTAGAACAAACACCACTTTTAAAGAAGAGCGATAATGTTATTAAAGAAGGCAGAAAAATTGAGGCAACTGCGCATTTACAAAAACGCTAAGGCATGATTCCGGAAGTGCCAATACTTCGTGGTGGAGTCTAAACCAAAGAGTTACTGAGGTACGCAATGCATTAAAAATTGACAGATTCCAACTTTAAACTAGCTAGCTGAGCTGCAGGAGCGTACTTTTACTATCAGCATTTATTATTTTATCCTTAAAGGCCTTCTCTTATTTTCAGAATGGAATTGAGATTTCCCTTGAGTACAGCAGCTCAACTTCTGCCAGTACATTAATCCAACAGATGCTCAGCTGGATAGGATTGCCATTTAACAGCCTTAAAAACATTACCGTAATCGCTTATAAATTTTTGGTAGATAAGGTGCCAAAGGGATTTCATGAGTGGATCACACGACCACTAAAGAAACTGAAAGGCAAAATAACGGAAAGCATTTACTGTTATTTGAAACCCAAAATTGACAACCCCATAATAATCATCGAAGCGGTTCTGGAAGTGATTTGGAGAGTGGTCAAACCTGTTTTGCAAGTTGGACAGTGGCTGTACGAGTTTATGGCTGCTGTTATTAAACAGGCGAAGGTAGGCAAAGGCCTAAAATTCCCGTAACTTTAAGTGCGACTTTCAACGCAATGTACATGCGAGTCTTGTCGGTATAATCCGACAAATCTAAAGGGTCGGGAGTAAATTACCCTTAAATAGGGCCTAGTAGCCTGTTAGAGGTTGAATTTAAATATTTTTGTGGATTAGTTTCTGGCGAGTTTATAGTGAGCTTGGAAAGTTCTGCGGTTTGTGAAGGGAAAACTGTTTAGTAAAGAGGATTGAAGCTTATGCTTACAACGTTCAGTTGTCTTTGGCTTTTTCTTCTCTGAGTGACTGGAGAATTTTAAAATTGGTAGTATGGCAGGGAATCAAACACCTGAATCAAAATCCTCCCCACCTAGGACTATCAGATGTGACCGGTCGTTCCGCCTACGAGTCGTTTCGCTAACATCTTATGTCGTTCCGCTAAGAAGCGAAACGAGAGCTGATACAAAAAAGTGCAACCATGTATATACCTTGTTCTTTCAGCCACTGATCAGGCAAAAGCAGTTAGGGAACTGACCCAACAACACGTACGCGAAACGACTTCGGAAGTTAGCGAACACGATGATGGCGAAACGACCGTAAACCCCATCAGTCCCGTATCCTTTTGTAACAACCTTTCAAACCTCACTCAAATCTAGGCTTTCTTTCCTTTTTTCAAGGTCAAGACTGCAGAGTTCCTGAAGAAACATCCAATCGTGCTGCACTACTCTACTGAAAACTGCAAGATTGTTGGAAGTAAGCCATCATGCGCGCTGATAGTTATTAATCCAACTTATCTTGAACAAAAGACGATAAAATGATTAAATGTGTTTACCATGTATAAAACATGATTACCCTGCGAGTAGTGGTTTCTTCAGGCCCGGACGTCGCAGAAGCTACGTTACGAAGTACTGTAGTAACGTAACGTAGTGTCCGCGCTGGAGAAACAAATGCTTGTTACTAACAAACCTGTGGCCATCTGATTGTCGCGTTTACTTCTGAGGACAATTAACACAAAACACATATCAAACCGCCAGGACCACATTTGCTTTTATGAAATCTCGGCGGGCTTATCAACAATAAACTTTAAACTAAGCTCAGATGTGACGCGTAATGAGATAATCAACTTAGCTTTGGGCCATTCAAAATATTTTAGCGGGGAACAGTGGGTAAGAAATTTGACAGGATCATTCTTACAATTACGTCATGCTTCCATTTTCTTCTAATGTATCTTACAGTCTGAGAGAGATAACCATTTGCTTCAACGGGACCTAGAACGCCACAACGTTGAATTAGTGCTGAAGAGCGATCTCTAAGCCGAACGAACAACTTTTTTTACTTAAACTATTGTGACGTTTGCTAAGGCCTAACTATTAACAAACTGCTATCATTTCTGGCTGCCTTATACCTTGTGCTTATTTTGTAGGTCACGTGTTCTCAGTGCTAGCCCAGTGGCCATTGGGTTGGCAGGACTCTATTGAGTACGTTGGGTTTGCTTGGGTTATTATTTACTTCATGTTTAACCTGATCAAATTCTCTACTATGGACGAGAGAAAACTACACAGGTAATGCTTTATCAATCTGGGGCCGGTTGCTCGAAGCCTGGTTAGCGCTAACCGTTGGTTAAGAGGTATCAAAATGTATAGGTTTCCACGGTATTTAACGCTGGTTAGCACTAACCATGCTTCGAGCAACCCGGGCCTGAACAAATAATAATATGAAGAGTGGAAGTAAGCAGTAAGACGAAATTTCTGATGCAAAAACCATAGAAACAGTAGTTACCATAATGCTTTTTGGTTGGTATTTGGTGCATGGTTTATGGAGATAAGAGGGGAAACAGTGAATCGTGAACGCTGGCCACAGCCCCCGCCCTTAAATTTTAGTAAGATCGATAATACCAAAAAGGACGTACCTTTTACACAATCAAAAATTTAAAGGCCAAGAAATTGCTTGACGTGTACTTTTAAATCATGAGCACATCGATTGTGGACTTTCAGACTAAGTCGACGAGGAATATGGATCTAAAAGTAACTGAAACTAAACGCAAGTAAGGGTGGATTTCGACTGTCGCGTAATTTTTACGTGCGCGCACGCGTAAAATTTACATCCACAAATAAAATAGAGGCAATACATGAAATGTCGCGCGCAAGCGTAAAAGTTGAACCTCGACCAACTTCACGTTTAAGCTCAACACGTTATATCTTGCCTCTAGTTTATTTACGTGATTAAAATTTACAGCTATTTACGTGCGTGTACACGCACGTAAAAATTACGCGACAGTGGAAATCCACCTTGAGAGAAGAAAAAGGGACCGGTTCTTCTTTGTTGCTCACAAGCTCGGAGTCCGCAATAAGGCGGGATGATTTGCAAGCAGGAAATTTTGGAGGATAACAATTGTCAAATGTTAGTAGACCCCGGAATCAGAGTTCCACACATTCTCGTCCCCAGAGCCACTCGGCTAATGAATTTGTAACCGACCAGTGGCCCTCGTTTCACTACCACGTGACCGAGAAACGACGGGCTCTGGAGACGAGAATGAGTTCCACGGCGAAGGCTTCTACAACAATCCCCCCTGGGCAAAATCTAGACCTCGAGTAAAACCTGGCCCCTTGAGCCGAGTGTGGCCTCCATAACAGTAACCGTTTAGCCGAGCGCCAGGAGGTCGTAGGCAAATTAGAGCTTGAAGGCCGTGGGAAGATATTATTATGTAGGCTACTTGTTTCCCGCCGGCATTTTGTCAGTAGTGAGATAACACTGGCTTTCATTCTGCTCTATTATAGAACCGCAAGAAATCAAGACAACATACATTGCTCGCAGAGAAAGACAGGCAATAAACCAAAGCTGATGTGAATTTATTGGACCTTTTTATAATTATTGATAAGGCGCATGTCAAGTTAAAAACTCTCACAATAATTAGAAACTGTAATTGTCATGTGTTCGTAATAAATTGGTCGTTGTAGTTAAGTCAAAGTCTAGTGATTCCTGCTAAGTGAGTACCCTAGCCTGCAAGCGCACTCTCATGGGGAGAGGGGGAAGGAGAGAAAAAGGGTCCTTCATTTCACTTCCGCACCCCTACCCCCAGAGTCGAGAGCTTGCTCACAGGATACATTATTGTATACTTTTTTGCTCTGGATATCAAGTCGCCAGTTTCACCTAGTAAGTGTTCTGCTAACGTCCGTCTTCGCTATACTTTCCCGTTTTTCGGTAAATGGAACTGATTTGTGCAAATGTTAAACGCGATTTCTGGACAAAATTTACCAGTGCCGAAGTTTGCTTACCATTCGCCCAAACAGTGAACTGACCGGTATGCCAATGTAGATGGTAAACAAACCAAGTTTTTTTTTTACTTGTCTCACACTGTTCTTTACTTCTAGAAAAATAAAAGCAGTTCCCGAATACTTTCATCCATTAGCCTGTTCCAGGCGTGTAGACGTGCTCTACTATCTGAACGCCTCTTCCTCGTTTTGTCTCTTTTTTTTCGTTGTCAATTTTTCGCCCGCATTCCACTATCTGAACGCCTGTAACAGGCTATTCATCCATAAGAATTGTTTCAGCCGTTTTTATCAGCTCATTTCTTATTTTAAAAAATTCTCAACTTGAATCTGCCGTTTCAGTGTCCTTTGCCGTAAGCGTGACTCTAAATCTCTTAGCCTGCGAGCAAGCTCTCCTATTTGGGCGAGTGAAACGAGTCTCGCGAGATCGCGCGAGCGAGCGGCGAAGCCGCGAGGGGCAGGAGAGCTTGCTCGCAGGCTATAAATCTCTCTGTTGTCGGCTGCCTCCTCAGATGAGTCACGCTAACAACAGAGCAAGGGAAATCACGCAATATAAACAATTTTGTTTATGTTAATTACAATGAAGCATTATTTATAAATAGTTAGTGATGCTATTTGAAGATAATAGTAGTGACATATGTTGAGCATTAAGAATCAGCATCACAGTACGAAACATCAAACCTATCTGTAGTCTCTTTCGCAGCCATTCGCGCCTGAGTCACTCAATGATCACCGCCCTTGTGACTGTCCTATTTGTGATATGCATTCGTGACACGTATATTAAAATAAGGTTTGCAACAACGTTTGCAAAACTTTCTGACTTTACAAGAGAAGGACTGTACGATTTGTATGAAAAATACTGTTATGGACCCACAAACCTAGAATAAGTTTTTTGGTTACATAAACAAAAACAAAAAAACAGTCTCAGAGATCAAGAAACCTTTGCGGGTCTTGAGTCATTTTTCTTTAAAAAGCTAGATGTAGCTTCTTTAACCACCAATAATTTGTGAAGAAATTCAAAACTGAAGGTCGCAAAATTTTATGGTATTTACAATCATATATCCAAACATCTTTCACAGTGGATTGAACCATTAAACCATTTAAGCCCAATATCCACATATAATTTCTCCAAACTGATCTATACATTTTATTAAAGAATGTGTTGAGAGAATATGATAAAAGATCAAGGTATTTACTCATTGTTGATCATTTGACTAATTCTCATAACCTAATCTCTTGACAAATTATGGATATCGTTAAGAGAAAATTGATGTTGGTCACCATTGGGACTTAAAGGGTTAATGAGATTGCGAAGTTAAAGTGCATATATATATTAAAGCACAAGGGGACAAATATTAATGGACTTTTGTGGAATCTGTCAGAGGTCTCGCACATCCCTGTGGGCTTGTGGTATTCTTAACGTTATCCCTTTAAAGTCTTTAGTAACACATATCTGGCATCCAAGACGAGAACTGTAGGAAAAAGAAATTCAGTGATTTTTGTAGAAATGGCAACCAACCAAGAGTTCATGTTACCTTGTTCTCCCAAACCACTGGGAGGCCTTTACTAATTTCAAGCCAAGAGTATTTCAGTAACTTCATATGAAAGAAAACTTTTAGCCACATATAAGTTCCAGAAGGATAGTGAGGGGGTTAATCCTTTCACTTCTAAGAAAACTGAAAAATCCATGCTTTATTCTGCATCAAGATCCCCTAAAGACTTTCTAAAAGTCCTTTTTTTTTCCTGGTTGGTTATGCCATTTTGAAGGCCTTTTCATACCTGTTTGGCGCAAAATTCACCAGTTGTGGTGACATCATGACAATTGGCCAATAGGACAGTGAATGATATTTCATGCCGCTCCCGACACAACATATGTCAGTCATTTTTTTTGCGAGTGAATTTGTAATATTATTCAAACTTCATCGCTCACTCCGTCACTGTGCAACCTCATGTATTGAAGCTCGCTTCGCTCACTTTTAAGACCTTATGAGAGGTTGACTTGTAGCAAGTCTAGATCCCCTAAAAACAAACTATTAGGAAGCTGGCCACTTACGTATCTTCCAATCCATAAGCCAGGTCCAACATATCAAGCTCTTCATCTGAAGGTTCATCCAGATTTAATGCCTCCATTTCATCAGGTTTAAATATCAGATGACAAGTGGAACAAGACAAAGTACCTTCGCAAGCACCTAAATGTATTATAACAAATTAAGTTATCAGAGACCTCCGAAAAATGTTAAACAGGTTTAATGATATTAACTTTTTTTGACCAGCCAGGCAAGAACATGCATGAATAGCAGGTTAGAAGGATTACATCAGATAGCGAGGCGGCAAACAGGATTGATCACACTAAAATGGAAAAAACGTTCTCTGGCTAAACATATTAAAAATGCAAGCTTTTAACCGCTTGAACTACAGTCTTCACTAAGCAAAATGATTTGAAAATGAAAACATTCCAAAATATAGTGTGCTAAAAATACAATAGAATAAAAAATTATTACAAAAGAATAAAAATCAGGAAAGAATTCATTGAGAATTTTTGTTAAAAAGAATGTTATATTGCCTTGGGAGAAGGCAAGAATTATTATCTGCATCAGGGGTTTTATAGTGTACCAGGAACACAAGCCACAGTTGGTCTTTGCAGCCCTAACATCAAGATGTGTAAGTAATGTAAAGAAAAAGTAAAGTATGAGCAAAAGTGCTGTATTTTATATGGAGTTGTTACTGTTTCGGGCCTGACCCTTCATCAGTGGAATTACAAGTACACGTTAGAACCAGTGCAAGGTTTGTATAAGCTTTGAAATAAAAAAAAATTAAAACTTTGAAGTGCACGTGCAGCTCACTGCATGGCCTGGAGGAAAACAAAGTCGGAAGTTAATCAGTGTGGACGACTGGTGCCAAGTTGAAAAATCAGACCCATCTCAAGGCACTTCTGTTGAACATTTTCCCAACAGAACATAATCCAATGAACAAGAGCATTTTAACTTAATTTTTAAAGTGCCACACAGCTTACCAGAATTTTTTCCATTATTTGTTTCATCAAATGTGCAATGTGAGTGTTAAAATAATAGTTAACAACTGCGAACCTTTATTGTCAAGAAAGAAAATTTTTATTAACATCAAAATTTTAGTCCTAAATGGATGTGTAATAATAATAATAATAATAATAATAATAATATTTATAGAGGGAGGCCAACTCGCCAAGGCGGTTTTCAGTGGGGCCCTCACAGGGCTCGAAATTAAAAAAAATGTCTGGTCGCAACTTTGAAAATGTTAGTCGCGAAATTAATTGAGGCCATTTAATCTAGAAATAAGTAGGCTTTTAAATGATTAACGCTTTAAGTTTCATTCTTTCAACAGCTTTCATGTCATTTCGAGACTTAATAGTACAGAACGTTTAGCGTCTCGGACAACACCAGTTCATCTAAACGATCAAGTTGAACCTGCGTTAAGACACATAAATTAGTGTCTGTTATTTTAGTCAAAGCGATAGATTTCCAAATCATGAACAGATATTACAGCAGGAAACTGCAGTTCTTAAATGCCTCCAATCTCTGCAAAATAGCAATAACATTTGTACTGGGCGGACATCCAACATGGTTATAGGTTACGTTACGTAACTAAATTCCTTTAGTTTTACCTTTTGCAGGTTTTCCACCGATGACAAAACAACTAACGAATTCTTTTATATATTAAGCTTTACATCTGAAGTATCAGGGGTATTACTACAGTGATTATTCAAAGAACCCTGAAGGACTGAATCATTCAATATGACGATACGTGCCATGCGGGGCTGCCATGCCGTGCGGACATTCCACCATCTTTGTTTGCTAAACCTCGTTTTCATGTATACGTAGATTCGCAACCCACTTTGAACCGATTTATTTTACATGTAAATCTTCGTTTAAAATGTGATCTTTGAAACAATTTAAGTCGCTTTCATCCGACATAATTGACTCACTAAAGAAGAACACATGTGTACTGTGAGGGCCGTAACGCGGGTCATAAACGCAGGACAAGTCCTCAGCATGCTGACGGGACTGTCAGCGGCAAATCAAAACGAAATATGAGCCTGCAATGTACATGTCTACAGAACCCGCTGAAAATGGAGTGCTGTTGAAGGAATATCGTTGCGTGTATGCATTCCAGGTAAATCACGGTAAACCTTCAGATTGTAACATAATTATAAGACGCTACTTCAATGAATCTTTTTTATTTCTAAATTTATTTAAGCAAAAATTCAAGTGCTAGTCCTTTTATTTCGTATCAGTTAAGGCAAAACCTAGTCGCAAATTTGCGACTAGTCTCGTTTTTCTAATCGCAAATAAGAAAAATTAAGTTGCAAACGCGACCGTATCGGTCGCAATTTCGAGCCCTGCCTCATGCATTAATCTAACTAATTAATTAATAATTATGAAAAAAGTAAGATATGTTTACAAGTAAAACAAATTTAAAAATTAAAAATCTTAAAATCGATTATACAAAAAAATATCAAGGTAAAATTTTAGATTTTTAAGGACAATATAAAGATGACTGTTTAGCTTGAGCATTGCCCTAAAGTATGAAAAATCCTGCGAGCAGACAACATGTAAATTTACAGGGCACAAACAAAAATGAATTCAAGGAGAATGACTGTTCATTTATACTGAAGAGTGTTGTTTGGGTTCAACAGTTTATAAATTAGCTCTAGTGAATGTTCCATTTGATGCAAAAATCCTTCTGACCATGATCCTGAGTCTGACCATGTCAAAAATTAAGATGGTTGCTTCGACAGCAAAATGTTTCTACCACTTACACTAATGAACTTAAAATAAGGGATTCCCTTTTTTTTTTTCAAGTCAAGAACTTACACATTACAGTAACGCTGATGATGTGGAAGTGTTCTTTCGGTTGAAGTTCGGATGGGTGAATGGTACTGATGTAATAATCAAGTCCTCATCACTGAACAATTCATCGATATACTGAAATGTGTTGCTATAAAACTAAATGGCTCTTGTCATATCTTGTCTCAATGTCTGCTGATGAAAATTTATTTCTTGAAGTAAAAAAAAATGAAGGACAAAATGTGTGGGTAAGGCTGTCTGTTTCCTTTCAGTTATAATTTGAAAAATACCTTCTAAATCAACATCATTGTCTTTTGCTACATCCAGTAAGGTATCTCCAACTTTTGCATTAACTGTTATTTCATCTCCATCACGATCAATAAATTTAATTGAGACCCTAAAATTTAAAAGGAAAAATTAATTTGCACACATATTTCAGATTATAGGCACTAAGTGCAAGGATTTCTAACGACAATGCATGACAGTAACAGCTTATGTTCTCACATATATATATATATGACCCCAGGGTTCATACAGAAAATGCAACTATTTTTCAAGGACTTTTCAAGGACCACATCACATTTTCAATGCAAGGACCACCTGCTAGGAATATAATAAATACATTTCAAAGATTGTACAAAAACGCACATTCCCAGTCTATTCTAATAAGACTTTAAGCCTTGAACTGTTTGCTTCGCCAACCCCTACATTTTTCAGTTCACTTGTCTTAAATTGATAGTTAATTATTGCATAAAACATAGAGCACTTTATGTAAAAATAACCTTTAAACTCTCTGAGCTATGATTTATATTCTGTCTTAGACAAACAAAAAGCATCAAAAAACAATTTCAAGGCCACTACATTCAAATTTGAAGAAAATTCAAGGACTTTTCAAGGACTTGCACAGAAATTTTAGGACTTTTCAAGGAAAAATGTCTGCTAAATATGGGCTCAGAGGCACCTTGTTGTGGTGGGGACTATCTGATACTTGTCTACTAATTACTCACTTCATATTTAAAATTTTAACAACCCCACAAATCCAATACTTTTTGCAGTTTTCACAAAATTTTAAACATATCATCCCCCCTTTTTTTATACAATATAAACATTTGAAAACTCATCCCAAAATTCTCAAAAAATTATTGAACCAAGGACTACAACTTAATGAAGTCATCTGTTGATTGCATGAAATCTTGGATCAGAAATAAACAAAAAAACAATGCTTTTAACCAGACTGCCCCCTTAAGTTGAACTTGAAACAATGCCAGCCAGCAGTCCTTTACACAAGATTATCAGGAGTGCTCTAATAGCTTTACAGGGGCCGATAGGTTTTAACACTGCTTCTCAGTTTAGGTCAGGTCATTAGTCACTCCACGACCTTCAACTCCTTGTACTTGAACTTTTCCACTTTGCATCGTAGTTCTCTATGGTGAACTGATACCATCATTGGTTCAAATTAAATAACCCCCTTCCCCTGCCCCCTCCCAATTAAGCTAAAAAATAAGCTCCGGGGGGGGGGGTTAATAGAAGATTTACGGTATATTAAATTTGATTAAAGTTCATTGAAAAAAAATGATTTGGGACCGGACCTGAAGGGGCATGGCTGGATAAAAGGGGTAGGGTGGGTCACTTTGCCTGGGAGGGTAAAGTGAGTTTGATCGTGGAGGGGTAGTTACAAAAAAGAAAAATTTCCAGCTTTGAGATTCGCAGAAGTTGGCATCTCTACTGTCTTTTACTCTCCGACATGTCATCTCTTTTGAGAAAGTCATTTGAAAACAGTGTTGAAGCTACATTAACTAGCACCAAAAATACTGAGGATATGACCTTAGATCGTCCGTGTATTAAAAAGGACCACGCATTGCGTAACAAATCTAAAAATTTGACTATGCGGACAAATTGCATGACTTTGTACAAGTACTCACATTTCTCGCTTCGCCTTCGCATTTGATGAGGATGTCCCGGCCATTCGAAGACATAAATTCTTAGGAACAAATACGGACGTGGTTCTTCGATTCATCAGGGAATAACACCTTGAAGATGCCAGTAACATAGAACAAACTCTGCCAAACCGAGACGCCATGTTGGAAGACTTTGGCTCACTGGAAAACCTGGGTCCCACGATGAGTCATTTGCACATTACGTCATCATTTAGATCATTTTTATTATTTACGGTAACTGGATGACTGGCCGAAAATTATTCGGTCAGTTACTTTTGAATCTGAGCATAGGAAAATTTATGTGGGAAAATATATACACGGGGTAGAATTCTTTCATAACGCCGGTTGTGCGAGCTGAATGTCAAAGTATTTCCCCGTATTTCCCTCCCCTCCTCCCCCGATAGCTGCCTCGCCTTGTAGGGCCGGGCTACCAAGCAGGCAATATACATCCGGGAATGCTTGTACGAGCTGCTCATATCCATCTGGTTCGAGAGTGTTTACATCATCATGAAGTTCGCTGTGGTATTTTCCTTGCTTTTTTCATTTGCTTACAGCACCAAATTGAGTCTTACTGATACAAGCCAGGATAGCAGTACTCAAGTCAATGTGACAGAGTCAGAGAGAGCAAATAAGGAGACTGTTAGCATTGATGTTCAGCGCGTGGATGTGGACCGTGACGCAAATGGCGGCTTCGAAGACGCTAGAATTCTGAAGGTACTCTTTTTCCATTTGATTCGATCACCAAGATATGTTACTAAAATGTTGTAACAGTCAACGAAATTATTTATTGAAGTACTCTTACTAAGAGCACTGTCGTGATCGTAGCGTGGATGAAAGTTAAAAGAAGTTTAGTTTATTGTACGAAGTGTTCAATGCATATTACACAGAATGACGTAGCATTCTCAAAATATTCGCGGACTTCGGTATTAGTGGGGTGTGTGAACTGCGTGCTTCATTAACTACGTTATACCTCTTTTAAAAAGATGTTTTGTCTAGTTATTTCACTCGAATTGGCAACGCGATCGAATGTTGGTTTATTTTCCTAAAACATGGGGATTGATGCTCGTTTTACGAACGAACCTGTGTTCGTGCTTGGTTTCACTTTCTTTGCTGTCTCTGGCAACTTTCTCGGCGTATTCTGGACGAAATTAAATAATAAAGAAAGAGTGCAGTAAGCTGATCCTATGTAAGGTTTTTGTTTTTTGGAATATTGTCCTATTCAAGTTCTTGCGTACATTTTGCTTTTCCGCAGTTGATTACAGCTGTGAAGCTGTTTTGAAGGCACATTTAAAACAGTTTTGTTTCTACCCATAGGAGTCGGAATTCGAAAATCGTGCCAACATTTAACTAAAATTGTTATCATATGGGTGCTCTTAGTAACTAAACTGGAAAGTTGGGGAACTTTTCACCAGAATATGAAAGAGGAAATTGCTGATACTTTATTTTACCAGACTTTGCTAGCGTCAATACAACCCACAGACAGCAGTAAGAATTTCCGTATCTGTTATCTATTTCAGCTTAGAAAAGCTTGGATAGGTTTGATATGGTGGCAGTCATGATAAAAAATGAGTGTCATTTATTGGTAAGCCACAAAAATAATAATAATTATTCAAACAGCTGCAGTTTAGTGTTGGTCTATAAAAAAATGCATGCATTTTTACTATTTCCTGCTCTTTTGTTGGATGGGTATTTGGCTTATTATATCTCTTAGAAGACTCTGGACAGTGAATATAGATGTGGTGTTTTGTATACTCAGCGACGTTATTTTGTCGGTGTTGTTATGGACTTTGAGATGGAAAAAAAAGCAACGTTGTTTGAACTTCCCTAGAAACTGAAAGTAAACCAGGAACAGTAGAATTTGATGTTCATGAGCCACGGGGTCTCAAAAGAGAGGTCAAAAGGAACTGGTTTTTAAAAAAGCATATTTTTTAGACAAAGGTTTCTTGTTCTAGTTGACATTGGTGGCTACTTTATTGGCCAAAACCCCTCTGGGATGACCACATACATAAGCAGTCAAAAAACACCACCAGGAAGTTTGAGGTTGCCTTAAACAGCATGCAAAGAAAGTCGTGTCCGATAGCCTGGGGCTAGTGGATTTTGCTATCGGGCTAGTGATTTTTGTTCTTAACTTGCCCGACAGGCAAGTGCTGTTTTTTGGGTAAATTTAAATCACAGAAGGATTGTAATCAATCAAAGGGTTTTGGGGCTAGTTGAAATGACTTGTGGGCTAGTACATACTAGCTACAGCTTGCCCGATTGGCAGGCTGTAAAACTGACTTTTTTTGCACCCTGACTTAAATATAAACAGTAATATGAAATCCCCATTAACAGTTACACAAAAAATTAAGGCACTGAATGATAAATTAGATGTTTGCTTGAACAGTGTTTGACGTTAGCTTGTCCAATTAATTTACTGCAGTCAATTGACTTGGCAGTGGAGTGTTAACTGTTTTGAAAATTACTGAGGTGTAAACTTTATTCAGAGGTGGTTGAAACTTGCAAGAACATGTTAACCTTATGGTTACACTGTATGCACATATGTTACAGGTCAAAATTAAATTCCAGTTAAATTTTTGTAACCTTGGTAGTTTTCCAATTTCCTTTGTCTCTTAGCCCTAATCCATGAATATTAAAGGCCTAGGAGGAAAAGGAAATCAAGAATCAACCTAGGTTGAAAAATTTTTCCCTGGATTTATTTTTGACCTGCAGAATGCAAAGAAAATAATTTTTACAGCTTGCCTTTCTGGCAAGCTGAAGCTAGCATTTACCATTGACTAGCCCTGTTGTCATTTCAACTAGCCCCAAAAGCTCTTTGACAAGCAGAATTGATTTCACAGTTCTTCTGTTATTCAAATTCCTCAAAAAACATCACTTGCCCATCTGGCAAGTTAAAAACAGAATTCACCGCCCAATAGCAAAATCCACTAACCCCAGGCTATCGGACACTACTCTCATTGCATGCTGACCTGTAAAACATATACGATCTTTGTGAATAATGTGTGTAATTTTAGGTTAAACCAACTTTATTTGGGCTCAATTTTATCCTTTGTTAAAATTTTACTTTCCTTTGTGTCAAAGTCATGAACATGCAAGTTTTTATACAGTCTGAAATGGATATTCACTCATCCTAACTTTCTTGAAAATGTAGATGACATGTGTAACTAAATTCTGGCTTATGGTTAAAACACAAACTAATGTTCACCTTAAGGAAGATATTATTAAAAATAGAACACTTAAAACCTTCAGTACATCTGTCAGATGGATTATAATCTGCCAGGCAGGTAAAAAGCAGATTGACTGTTAATGCCATTATAATAATTTGATCTGAAGAGTTCAGTTCAGGGCTTCCGTATGAAAATAAAATTTCTGAAAGATGTTTAGAAAGATGTTTATATTAAAGCAAGTTTTGACCATGAAACATTGTTTGTTGGTAGTTTGTTTTACAGTTGTAGCACAAAATGATGTGTGATTTTTCCATCAGAAATGAAGTCTAGTAAGACTCAAGATAACAGAAAGAAAACAATATGTATGAACAAAAGGAGGAAGGAAAAGCTAAAAATACTTTGTATCTGGTAAAGGTCAAGCTGTAGGGAAAACAGTTAGGAAATACTATTGCATTAAGCTTTGATTAGAATGAAACTTACCAATTAATAGTGAAAAAGAATGAAACTTTCTAAATAGTGAAAAGTTTAAGACAAGTTATTATTAACCACAATGCTATTTAAAAATCATCTTTCACTGGAGAGTTTTGTTATTTGTCAAGTGCCAGTATTTATTACCAACCCCCATAATTAGGAAAAAGAAGAGTTACAGCTGTAAGTAAATGACGGCCGTAATGCAAGATCATTTCAAGTTTTGTGACATGATATTCATCCTGCTGTTAAAATGTTTCCCTGCATGAGCAAATAATAATATTTGATGCATGGCCACGTACTACAATTTTGTGTTAAAAAAAAGTTCATTGTTCTAAAAATTATTTTGATATTTTCCCACAAAAACAACTTCCTCTTATGACATTTGGTTTGTGTTTCAATACTGATTGGTGTCTATTTTCTCCTTTCAATACTGAATTCCAAAGTATGAGATAATTTATAAGAAGCTTGAGAGAGTTCTGTGGCCTTGAGCTTACTCTTACTCAACTAGTTGCAGAAGCATTGAATTTCCTGCTTCTAATGGTATACTCTGTCCAGTCAGAAGCAGGTATTTTCAACTTGTTCTGGAACTTTTTTTTTTTTGCTATGTTAACCCTTTTGCCCTGGGAGATTTTGCCGAAAGACACATTTTGAAGCTAGTCGAGTGGTTTTCTGGTCAATATTGTGCTATTAAGAGCTAAAACTTGACACAAAGCCGTTTACAGGTCGTACACTTCGCGGCCTTCTGATCCAGACGCAAAATATCAGCTTGTGAAGTTCAGGCATGTGCAGAAAGCAAAATTTTGAGATAAATTTTGGGGTTAAAAGTGACACAGCAGTCTTGCCTTTTACTTTTCGCTTTCTCTCCTCCCCTCTGTTTTTGTTTTTCTTGCCTCAGTTTTTTTGTCTTTTGCTGGGCATTTACTATGCTTCATTTTGGTGGGAAAAGATTTTAGGTAAGCTTTCTGGATCCTAGTATTACGGTAGATGAAAGGAAAGGTATAGTGGAACAAGATTTTCATGGCAAGGGGTTAATAAACCAACAATTTTGCCATTTTTTATTGCAATGAAAAGTTACAGAACAGTATAACATTATTTGGAAATATGACTAAAAAGAAGTTGGATGATGAAACTAACATGCCTTAAAACAAAAGAGGTATTAAGAAACAATAAGTCCCCAATAGTTTTGTTTACTGTACATTAAAGTAACAATCCACAAAATTCAAGGTCAATCAAACAAATCACTTTGAGTTTTAGCTTTTGAAAGCTGAATCAGATGCATGAACTTAAAAAACACAAAAAATTGACGGCGTGAGATTTTAAAAAAATGTTACTTTGTTCATGAAGATGGCCACTTCAATTTATTATATGGATATGGATTTTAGCTATCTGCTGTTAAACTGCACTACACGACTTGCAAGACACTCCTGAATGTACAGTGTGTATCTGGTAACCTTAAGTTGGCCATAGTTTTCTTATACCGTATTTCCTTGAATAAGCTGCTGGGCGCTTATTTAAAATTTTGGCTAAAATGATGGGTGCTTATTGGAACAAGGTCACTTAATCAGGGGGCGAGCGCTTATTAAGTTCTCCTGTTGTTAATAAAGCTTACCTTAGGCCCATTACACAGTTTACACACAGAGTCATCACAGTGCTCCAAGCTGCGACCATTTTGGTCGTCATGGCGAGTGGAAAAAAATTTTGGCAACTAAAATTGTGGCGAAAGTCACCAATTTGGCAACCTGTGTTGAGCAATCTCATGCCAAGATATTCCCAAGAAATTCCCAAGATTTTGTGAGATGTGTTTTCATTTATGCTTTGTTTTCTTGATAATTTGCCTAATTTCACCCTGGTTCTCCGGGTATTAAGCCTTGAGATGTCGCGTGCACCTCCAAACTTTATTGCAATGGTTGGGTAGTCATTTTGATTCTGTGAAACTTTCATGTAGTCTTAAACAAAGTGTCCCTTTTTTCTGGCAACCAAAACTTTTTGTCTGGCGACCATTTTGTAATTTTGGATCCCCGGAAGGCAACTTTAAAAAGAGTTAAGCCTGGAGCATTGCATCAATAAAGTGGCAATAGAAACAGGTTTTCCTTGTATCCCTATCAAGAAAGTGAAGGAGGAGGGGGGTGGGCGCTTATTCAGGGGAGGGCACTTATTAAAGCATTTATTACATTTAATAATTAATAATTGTTACCGGTACTTTGTTTTAACAGGTAAACATTAGAGTGAGTGTTATTGATGGTGTGGTTCATATCAACAACTCCAAAGCTATTCATAAAGCTGTTACAACCTTCCACTTCTATGCAGAAATTGGTGAGACAAAATAATATTGCACACAAAAAGATCAATTGGTATAATTCAATAGAGAGGAGAAGTGTAATGTCATGTTACCATGGTAGCAAAATTTCTGGATCGTACATGTAACAATATTTCTTGATGGCAAATTGCATTCGTGAATGATAGAAGAAAAGTATGGGCTACAATTTTGTTCCTGAGTGCAACCATTTGTGCCAGCCCACAGTTTATTGAGATCCAGAAATTTTGCTACCATGGCAATGTGACGTAGTGACTTCTCCTGTCTATTGACTCTCTTGTAAACAATCATCTCTGGATAAGCAAGTTTGGTGATTTTCCAGGAGATGGTACATAAAACTTACATTTTTTTTAGAGCCCTGCAGCTTTGATATTGGGAGGCCCCAAGTTCAAGTCCCAGCCTGACCTCTAGCTGTATTTGTTTCTCCTTTGCCCTGAGTACACCCTACGCCACACTTGAACACTACAGTATAAATAGTCAACTTGTTCACCTTCTGCCCATTGCAATTCTTAACCTTTTATGGCTAAAACTAGTAATAACTGAAGGTTATGAAGAGCGGGGGACGACGATTGAAGGTCCAACACAGTCAAATGCTTTTTCTCCAACACTGTACTTTTGCATAAGTTTCACTTGACAGATGGTTGAAACATGCATGATCAGATTACGTGGGGTAGAAGGTTGAAATACGCGTGATCAAATTGCGTTATGTGCATTCCATACATTCTTAGTACAAGTCCAAACAAATGCTGGCTACATACATGCCGGGCATGCGTAATAACAACCTGGAGATTAGGATTGCGGGCTTGTCGCCCGCAAAAAGTCAGTCAATGGACAATGTCTGGCCAAGATGACCATTAATTTGTCCAGACGAATTTGAGGTTTGCCAGTCATTTTGACTGGACAGGTTCCCTGTAAATGGAATGGAATGATTTTATTCAAGTTGTACGTTTTAAGTACACTTTTTCTTCAGGAGGAATTATATTTTCGCTTGTTAGCTATTACGTCTAAAGCTCCTGGTTTAAATGATTATTGCATTACTTTTAATACCCCTGTATTTTGTTTTGTTCACAGACTTAGTCTTAGAGTGACAGATTATCTCCTTATATTTTAGTCAGAGCCCACTGTAATTGGCCACAGCTGTTGCGGTGTCCCTGCCAACATTCTTTCTGTTTGTTTTGTTTCTTTTTTGGCGAAGCAAATAAAATAAAATAAAATAATTTATTATTATTAACCAAGAGTTAACTTTATGGTTGTTTGACATTTCTGCAGATGAGATCGGCAAGAATAGGGAAGTGTTGCAGCACATGACAAGGGTTCCTATTGTGATCAGGGTCTTGGTCACTGAATCTGAAGTCCCTGCTAATGATGGAGAAGTCCTCAAAGTGCTGAAGGTTGAGGAGGAGATTACTGAGGTGAACCGCAAGGCCGTTCAACAGATCAAAGTGACGCAGTTTGTGATGAAACTGGATTCTGCCAACAATGAGATCCTTGCTAAGCGTGAAGTTACAATAATTGAGTTGAAAGATTCAGAGATACATAAGCGGCCAAAAGAAAGTGACAAACATCAATATCCCCACGGTATTTAACACTTAACATTTCTTTTACACCATCTTCTCAAAAATAGCTTAACCCCTTATGTCCCAAGAGTGACCAACACCTATTTTCTCCCAACAATATCAAAAAAAATAATTAAGAGAAAAGGTTATGAGAAGTAACAAAATGATCACCAAAGAAAAAATGCTTTGATCTTTGCCTCAACTAATTCTTTAAGGCAATGTATGGAGACAAGTGTGGAGAATTTGTAACCGAATATTAAAGCTTAAATGGTTGAGTTTTTTTAATGTAACCCACACTTCGGATGTAATTCAATGCCAATACAATGTCTGCAATGTATTCAGGGTTGTCAGAAAGTTTTGAAGTAGATGGCTGAGTAGTCCAGGGATATATTTTTTTAAAAAACAGCATCTGTAAAGAAATGCCAAGCAGAGTAGCTGGCTGAAACTAACCAAGTAGGCAACGATTTTCGCCGGCAGCCGGCTACTTTTGACAACCCTATATATTGCATAAAAGATGCCAATGGAAGTAACAATAGTGGAGGAGATTTTCAGAATAACTGCATGAAATGGCTCTTTTGAAAAATTTGACCATGGTAACTGGCAAGGGTTGACAGGAAAGTTAGTGCAATTCCCAAGACATTTTTTGACACCTAAGAAACACAAGTATTTAATCAGGGTGAAGATCTTCTTGTATCAGTGAACCCTCGAAGTGGCCAGTGTTCTTCTCTATGACCCCCTCAGTATGTTTAGGAAGAGTACCATGAACAAAGTTTCCATTTCAAATTATACATTTAACTTTGTTCCTGTTGTTTCAACAAGTTTTGTTTCTTTGTGTATGACACATAATTTCCTTCTTTTTAACATGTTACTCTCTCTTTCGGATTAATCTCCTTTTATTAAGTCATTTTCCCTTAAATTCATGTCAGTCTAAGTCACGTGAATTTCCAATACCTTAACTTCATGGAGCGTTAATTCCTTACAATAAGGTAATTGTGTGTTATTTACATACATGTAGCTATCATCATCCCAATGATCAAGCAGAATTGTACACTGTGCAACATGCAGCTCATATTACTCTTGTTACTCTTTAGGTCGACTTCCAGACGAGCCCTACAAACAGCCCAAGCTTCCTGAACATCCTTACAAATTTGATGAGGTAAAGTTCATAATACATTAAACAGTGTGCAGTATCAGACATCAGTTACTGGACATTCTTGGTCATTCTAAGTTGGACCCCTCAATAAACCAACTTAAGGCTTAACCATTGTCTGCTTGTTTGTTTTTGAACAAATATACTTTTAAAATCAATAAGGGAGAAGGGGAGAGAAAAGAGTCTCTTTTTATAACTATAAAAGTAGGTAGAAGTGCTTAATACAATGTAAGTTCTCCTGCAGTTTGTGACCTTTTGCCTTGCATTTGTTTTCTCTCGTTCAGACCAAGAAAGGATTCTGCTCAAAGTTCTACAAACTCCCATTTGCTGCCCGTGTTGCAGTGTTTGCACTGGTTGCTGTGATTGGTATTGCCACTTTCAGCTGTTGCTTGTGGGTCTTCTGTTGCAAACCTCCAGCTCAGGGCAAGAAGATTGACTTGAAAGATTTCGAGGACAAATTTTCGTATGATGGAGAGTTTGAAGCACCAGCTCTAGAGCAGAAGTTGCCGATCGAGAAGCAGAAACTGGTCATCGATGCATGAGAGTACTCAGCCGTGTTAAGTTTCTTGTTGCAATTTTTATTTAGTATTAATTAAAATCATGTAAACTAAGTTTGCACATGCAAAAGAGCACCAGTTCGGCTTAATTAGTTGTTTGTAGGGCCTTTCTATCACTTGCATTTAGTATTTACCAAGAAGTTCTGTGCATGATGCCTCTCCAACATCCAGGTCAACCCAAATTTTAAATTTTTTTAAGCCATGCTAAGTAGACGACAGTGTACAGTCCTATCACGGGAAGGGGCTGAGGTGGACTCCTTCTTGTCCCTTTATACTTGCTGGAGAATGTTGGTACCCCAGCTCCCCACCCCCCCCCCCCCCCCCCCATTCTGGGGGGAAGGGGTGGGGCTTTGGCACTAAGATCTTTAGGGTTGTAAAAGGGCACAGATGAGGAGTAGAAAAAGGACTGAGGCTTAAAATTCTTTAAGTTCTAAGCAGGGATGTAGCTAAGAGCTAGCTGCCCACCACTGGCTCAATTTACTCTGGGAAGTGAAATGGCGACAAAGAAGATGGGTTAAATACCAACAGGGACATGGGCTGCTTCTCAGAACAACAGTACTTGAAATTCAGACTAAGGACATACATCAGCTTTCTCCCCACCCTCCTTCCCCAGGAGGGCATCCCTAATAAGTATCCAATAAGCCTGCTTAGCTTTTTCTAATCTACATCCCTGTTTACAAAATCTGTCTTGGCGTAGCAGAAGTTGTTAGTAGTTGCTCATTGTTTTTGCGGTCTTGTAAAAGGAATCAGCATGAAGGTAGGACGCTTTAATTTGACTGCCCTTCACTTTGTCTTACGAACAGCAGATTAAGCAGTAACGTGTTCTCAGGGTATTTACTTTTGCAGCTTTTCGTATTTATGATTGGTGGAACTTGGTTTTTTTTTAGTTTACTACGCTAAACCGATTTAGAACAAAACCTAACTGTTTTGCAGTCTATATAGCATTGTGTAGGTGTCCTAAGATGTCCAATCTGAGGAGTTCATTTTCAAGTAAGACAACTGCATCTTAGGAGACCAGTTTTGAGAAGAGGGCGAGTAAAGAAACGTCTTTGAAGAGAGGCCTTTTGGCCCTTCTTAATAAGTAGTATTTTGAATGTCACTTGAATTTGGTAGAATTAATTCAGCTTTAGCTGAAAAGTGAATATTGTACTTTTGTATGCTATTCGAACAAAGGTCAAATTGGTCGTGAATTTAGGTTAAAAGTCGTTGAAGTTAAAAACTTTGACGGCTCACTTTGATGTTTGATTCACCAGTCAACCATGTTACTGTGACCTATCACACGTAATGTTGAAAGGTAATTGATTTGTATTTCGATTTTGTTTGTAAATAGAGTTGTAAACACTTGTTAAAAAATAAATTCAGCTTAGCCGCACGTAAACTTAGTTGAAATCATTCTTTGTGGTATTAGGCTGATTTAGCAACAGAACGGGAACGTCAGTTGACGACGGCGCGCGCAAATCAAACAACTGGCTTGACCAATGGCAGAGCGGCAAATTGGGCACCGGAAGTCGTGTTTAGTCCTTTCCGTGTGCTTTCCCGTCGTCAACTGACGTTCCCGTTCTGTTGCTAAATCAGCCTATTATTTTGCCTAGTCCCTAGGCCTCATTTTTCCTCGCGGCCAAAGCTTTTCGGGTCACGTGGTCCATGCGAAAATGTGAGGGCGTTTCCCACCCGTTCGCCTCGGATACGTCACCGAAACGAATTGACCGAGAGGGAGTGGGAAAACACCGTACAGGGACTAGGCAACCTATTATTAACACCTAAGAATTCCCGGAGAGACTGATGTATTTGTAGGCTACTCACCTGTGTCGTGATACTGTGTAGCCTGAATCAGGCTCTTAGATCGTAGGAACGTCTCGAAAATAGGCCATTTGCACGATGACGTAATTTTACTACTAAAACCAGAAACCTTCAGGATTTAGCTTTGTTGTGCAAATTAGGGCTTTTGTTATGGAAACCTCCCAGGGATTACCAAATGAGAATATGAAAGGAAAAACGAAAAGGATCCTGGTCGTAAAGTAAAATGACGCCATCATGCAAATGGCCTATAGATCTAGCAAATCAAAAATATGGGTGATTTTACACAGGACGATTCGCGGCAACGTTTTTTAACGCAACATAGGGTTCCATCATAGTTGGAACAATGCAGCCATGCGAAACAATGTCGCCACGATATTGTAACGCTTTGTTGATCTAAAAATTGTCGTTACGAATCGTCTAGCCTGCGCCACAGACGAAACTTAACTCTGGTTAGGTCCGTCTGCGAAACAGCGCCGAAATTCTTGTTCTGGGCCTCCACCTGTGTACCAGGATTTTATTACGCGCCTACCCTCCTCCACAGACATTCTTTTGGCTCGTCACGCAATCCTCCTTCGTAGGGCAGGAACGCGTGACGAACCCTAAAAGTGCGGGAGGTTAGTACATGCCATGATTGGCCGTTTGAAAAAGCCATTGTCGATTTGCCAATCAGATTGAAGTAAAATTCGAAACGTATTTCCCTTAATTCTCCGGGTCCGCTAGGGGCCCAGAACAAGGATTAGGGCGCTTCTTTGCATACGTTACTAACCCAGGTTGAGTTACGTCTACGACGCAGGCGACAAATCGTCTCATGTAACATCACTTTAAGACGCGAGCGATCTGGGACAGGGGGCGGCGGCGTGAAAAATGGCACCCGCGCGTTTCTCGCATCATTTTTTACCGAACGATTGCTTTACAATTTTGGAGCCTGGAGCAGGCTCTGATCCAAGCCGCCCTGGAACAGGCTAGATGCAGTGCTCCTTGAGGATAAGAAATAAAATTATTGAGTAAACTCAGCTGATAAAACCCAATTCTTGGGGCGATTTCCATTCAATCCAAAAGACCGGAAATTTCGGTTGGTTCATCAAATGGAACGGACCATTTCGGTTTGGTCCGACCGGAATATTCGGGACCAGCTTTGAAGGTGGTCCACTGTGACCGGTCCGGTCATTTCGGTCGGTTCCATTTGCCAAAATTGTTGTCCCCAGTACCGCTCTTTTCTATCCTGCTTACAAGAACAAGTAGTTTCCAGTGGAAAGTGAAGTGCTGTGAGTAAAGCATGACATCTCAAATAGTTTGAATCAGTTGCAATTTTTTTCGATTTTTGAAATTTGCCATTAACAGTGTCAAATAACTGACGTAATACGACACGTAGGTGAAGGCAAGTGTGTGTAATCAAGCTACAATTGTATAAAAGTCCGTGAGAATCAGCGTATTATTGGTCTGAAACCTGTCGACGATATTTAACTAAAGCAATTTATCAATTAAGCTGAAATGAATACAACAAAGCCTGGCTGAATACAAATTGACCAAAACACAGAATTTATTTACCATACAGTTCCAGGAATTCGTCTTCGAATCGTTCGAATATTCCGAGAAACGTATCGCTTCAATTCACAAGAATTTTTACTTTCACTTGCATTAATAGGCTTTCTACACGAAATAGGATTCCTCCGCCTTTAGTTTTCCACCGCCCCTTTTCGACAGTCGAGTGTTCTTTAGGATATAAACAGTATTTACTTTTCACTTTTAGAGCGTAAATGTATGTGCTGAGAAGCCACAATAACAAAACGCGCGGTGGCTTGGGTCGGGTCTGTGCAACCGGAATGTACCGTTCCACTGAGCACATGAAGTTTCCGAAATTTCAAACCGGAAGTTTTGTTGAATGAAAAGCGCCCTTGAATTTCCCTTCCCAACTGACCGATACAATATCCACTGTTCCTTTTGAAACCAACCCCTTCATTCTTGTGGACGTAGCCTGGTTTTTGATACTTCTAACTTCTATAATTGTCTTGGAGAATTTCCAGAATAACTGGAGATCAGGCCCAATTTTAGCAACTGTAATGCATTTTCTCTTACACTAAGGTTTCGCCTTGCCCACCGAAATTTTAGCAACGAGACATAAATGGAGCCTTAACTCAGGTTATTCCAGAAGAGAAGGAATAGCCCTAAAGCAACTAATTTTCTCAACAATAATTGACGCCCTGCACGCGGTTGGGGGATTCCCTAGGAGCACAAAACCGTCACAAAGCGAACACAGAAAAGTTAATTGAGTACTGCCTACATTTTACACCCTGCCAAACAACACAGTTTCACAGCTGAAGCGCGCAGCAGTGATAAATAAACAAACGATCCTTAGTTTAGATCCTTCGTTTAATCGTGTTATTTGTAGGGTAAATCAGAAAAATTGAGGTCAAAGCAAAAATGCAACGTAAAAGAATGTTTAAACATATGCCAGCTGTGCTTGCCAATCATAGAAAGCGGTGATTATTCAGGCAAGTTACGCGCTATTTTAATGGAGACGAAGAAGTACAAATTGGCGGCAATTTTCTTTTTCTTTTCTTTTTTTTTTGGGGGGGGGATTTTTTTGAATAGCACCGTTAATACAAACCAAACTCATCGAAGCCATGCCAATGAACGTCGTGTTGCAGGTATGTGTGTGCTTTCCTTATAAGGAGGTGATTGATAGAAGAGCGCACTGGTGGCAAGAAAAAAGCCATTCAACTACACACACCACTGCGCACGCAGACGGCGCATCGGTGATGCCTTTCTTCCGCTATTGTTTAAATTGTAAACCGTTAACGCGCGCCAACGACCTGTTCAATCAAAATATTGTGTATCAAAAGCCTCCTAAAAAGATCATGTCACGGTGTAGAGGGGAATAATTGCCAAAAATCTGGAGCTAATTTTTGTGCGGGCCTTTCTCATGGGTTAGGAAGCCATGGAAGAAGTTTTGTCCAGCCTAGCTCACGATGCCACGTCGAACAAAGTTAAGACTGTTCGGGACGCGTGTATTTCGGCGACGGGTAAGCTACGTGCCGTTGGGCAAAAGTCTCTGCTGAATGAACGAAAGGCTGATTATCTCGGTTTTCGCTTTTCAGATGGTTTATTCATCAATCGTAATGGAACGCGAAAAATGCAACCACACGAGCTTAGGTAAGAAATTCACAGTAAAGGCCCTTACGCCTTGTCACTCTGGTACGGGTAGGAAAGCGGAGGCAGTGATGGATGTTTTAAGAGCAGCTAAAGACAGCGTCCTGTTCTTTTTCTCAGGGAGAAGTGTTTCTTGCCTCTCAAACTTGCTCTGGAATCAAGATCAAGCAAATTATCTCTCCACGCCATAAACGGACTACAGGTTAGGAACTTTTTTTTCGTAAGAGACTTATTTGAGGCTATGACTCTTGTTATTTTCTGTTTTGCACGGTCAATGAATGGGAATAGTGTTATTAATTAATGAACGCCTTTGATGAAAGGGGTTTGAAGTTAAACCAATTCTACGGATGAGAAATCCGGGTCTTCCGAGAAAACGAGCTAGAATATGGCACGATAGAAAAGAAAAGAACGTAATTAATCCGAGAAAACAAATACCTCATTTCCATTACTGTTTATTAGGATATCATTTTAGGGATGGAAACAATATTGAATTTTGTCCCTCTAATTTGAATCTCTGCTGTTTCTTAAGTTTGAATTCTTATCATTAACTTTCATTTCCATGACAAGCTTCCGTAACTTCGATACAGGGTATCATTTGCAGAAATATGGAGCATTATCACCCCATGATGAAAAACTTTACAAAAATACGACAATATATATTAACAGTGTTTATGCCAATATGTCTCAATTCCAACTCCAGTTTGTATTGAATCAGCTGACTGAATAATAATTTATTTCTTAATTTTCTAAATTGATTTTTTTCGCTCTCTCCTACCTCTGATTATTCTCTTTGCGCATTATTGTGTCCTCGATTTTATTATCGCTTACAAAAAAGAACGTGTTTGTTTTGGACACTTTTCCGAGTACTTCCCGCTAATTCACACTTTTTGAGTTTCCACTATCCCATCTACAGGAGCGTTATTTAACAGGCTTTCACTAATGGGAGGTCCGATCATGAAAATGGAACACTTTTAACATTCGTCTGACAAAACTATTTGTTCAGGCTTCCACAGTAGCTACAGCAACTGTCTTTACTAAAAGTGGCCTTGTTTTAGGTCTGTTAACCGTTAATCTCAAAGAAAGAAGATTTTCTCGTTATTAACATAGAACTATTAACCTTGCTCTAGATCTAAACCAAAACAAGGCATTTTTAGCTGAGTACATTTAGAGAGATTAGTTTCTAAAGAATCTCTCATTTATGTTTGGTACCACTATAAATAATTTATTCCATCCTCGTGGAATAGATCAATCGCTCGTATTTATTAATGTCAGCTTGAAATGCGCGTTAATTTTGGTCTTATCTCTCCCCATAACCTGTCGTTTACGAGAAATTATAATTTGAACAAAAGTGGTTAACTCGGGCGATAAATTTTCTTAAAATGCGAATCTTTGTACCGAGTTTATATTCTTTCTTCGTTGGTAGGTAGAGTAAATTGTACGCCCGCGGCCCCGTGTATCTCAGCTCCCGTGTGCCACGTACATCTCAATAAATTGGATGCAACATCTTGTTGCTCAAGGAATCCTACAGTTGCGTTTGTTATACAAAATACCAGAAAAGGCTCGCTTTTCGATAACGCGTCCCTGCCGTTTGGTAACCTGTTATTGTCAATTCATGACTTTCAGGCTAGTTTTTCGTCCTTTTGTTCGTTACAATCACCATCACAAAAGTGAATCATTTGGCCCTGGTTTAAGCCCGTTGCGTTTTCGTCTTGAGTTAAAAATTGAGATTTGTTTTTCGTCTCAAAAGTAGGAATGTAAACGCTCACTAAGATATCAAATGCGTTTCGTCAATAGTCCGAGATTTAAATTTCACACCAGCATTTCTGCCGGTCGTTTTAAGTGTCGATACCTGTAATATTCGTCACCAGAGAGAAAAGAGAGTCTTAGTTTTAAATAACCCTTCAAATGACATGATTATTGGAGTTATAACAACCAAGTGATTCAATACCATACATTAATCCACAGAGTCTTTTCGCTTTTATGTTGGTTTATTGATTGAAAAGAAGTAGGGCGGAGATAAATATTGCCTTTTTGCGTCAACTTTTGCACTTAAAATTTTCCATTGTTTATAACAGAGTTCATTCCGTTTCCAGAATGAATAGGAGTTCGACTTCAAGCCAGGTTATGTCCCCACTGAGAACGTTTATTCTCTACTCGTCCAACCTGAGGTTTTGTTCACACATACTCCATAATTATAAACGAAGGCAACGAAAACGTAAAAAATGCGAACAAGGTCGAGTAGGCAAAACAACAACTTTGCACGTGCAGCAAAGTTTTTGGTACATTTCTTCGCCGTCACTGTACGACTATTACGTTAAAATGCCTACTTCGATTTCCACGTGACCCAACTGAGAGACGACAAAATTTTCTTTCTCTTTCTGGACTTGGACATTGTCATTAGGGATTCAACTCCAGAAGGGTTCGTAGACTTTCCAAAAGTCCTTCGTCGGATTTCATATGGTGCGGGACGAAGGACGACCTCTCGCGACTTCGTCGCTCGCGGTCGGCCGCTTCACGGCCAAAAAAGGCTCGCTCCGCTCGCCAAGAGGTCGACTTGTAGCAAGTCTAAAGGGTTCGCTATCCTGTAGAGTCGTTAATTCGCGTTTTAAGGCGAAGTTTTCGTCGCGGTCACCGTCGTGGTATCTTAAACTCCCTATTATAAATGTTTACCGCTGTCTACAAGACATGGGGGACCGTTTGTGAAAATATCGATTCACTCACGATTGCTTACGTGTGGATGGAAGGTTCAAACGCCCGTTAAAAGTCTATATGCGCTTACAAACTTATTGTGAACATGGCCTGTGAAGGTCGCTACAGTCGAAGCTCTTCTTGCGACAATTCATCCAGCCAAAACTTCAACTTGAATAGTGAAACCACGTTTGAAAAGTTTTGGTAAGCGACGGCTTCGGTTTGCGCGGACCACCATCCCTTCGGTGAAATACCCTGAAGGTCATTTCGTCTGCTTTTAAGTTCCCTAAAGAGACCACTTTATCCCGGGGAGGGGGACTTATGGGAAGTTTGGTTGGGGTGTGTCGTTGAGGCATTTAATGTGAAGGGTATCCTTACTTATTAAAGGAAAACTAGCGCTAAAGAAACCATTGCAAAAGTCAGAATTCACAGTTGACGCAAATAGCAAAGTTAAAACCTTGTCTTTCAACCGTACAGTCATTGGTATGATGACCGAGCGTAATCAACATTCACACAAAATCTGTAGTAGCAATGAGAATTTTCCAAGCAAAGTCCATGACATTTTCATTAGTTAAACTTCATGTTCTACGTGGCTTTGCCGCGTTCGTGTAGTTTTGACAGTACGAATACAGAGTTCAAATAATACTCTTTGTGTCAGATATAGCATTACTCAGTGCTCATAGCTATTAGCTGTTACTTTCCTTTTGAATTCTGTCTAATATCTAAATAGCAGCTACTAAAATACGCTGTCATTGCCTTTTATTTAATATGTTCTCATTTGTCATCATGACCGACATGCATCATTAAATGAAAACGATGTGTTATTTACAATATAGTGTCTCTCCTGTTAATACTGCAACCGTCATTAACATATCGTTCGTACATTGTCTAAATCAAACTACTTCTAGAGCTTTTTTTCTTCCTTTGACTTGAAGCAGAACCAAAACGCTAACGACTTATGCTTAAATCACTTGCCACCCATGTCGAATCACTTACACGAAACGGTAGAAGAATTTTCTAGCTTGCATACAGACGTCTCCTTTGCCAGAGTGAGAGAAAGATTTGGTATATAATTTTCTTTTCTGACAACCACACTTTGAAAAACTAAGGCACTCAAAGGAATGCCCCCTGGTGAAGTTTTTTTAAGAAATAAAGACGTTATAAAAAGTCATTTTCCAACTTAAAATGACTTTTCTATTCTATTTTTACGAGGTTTTACTTTGATAGCGCTCTTCTATCACAGTTCACAAGGTTTTCGTACATGTTATCTACATCGCTTTGACGACTTTGATGGTTCCCAATTATGTACCGACAAACTAATTCTTCAAGTGTGAGCATCCGTTTATTTTAATAAACCGATGGTCACAGGAGCCCATACCCGGAGCGAGCAACTCCTATACTAGACCTATGTCACGGCGTTTTTACGGACCAGTTTATTTTTAGATACATTTTAGAGCACTTTTTCTAGCCTGCGTAGCAGGCGCTTGGAAGTAGTGGGCGCAAGAAAGAACTGGCTCACAAGAGGGAGACACGCGAGGGGAGAGGGAACTCCCTCTCTCCTCGCGTGTCTCCCTCTCGCGCGCCCGTTCTTTCTTGCGCCCACTACTTCCAAGCGCCTGCTACACAGGCTACACTTTTTCCCGCGAAAATAGAATCTCCACCATGTCCTCTATGAGCGCATTCGAAGTATAAGATATCAAAGAGGAAAACTGTACTAAACGTTAGGTTTTGCTGACTGAATTGTAAAATTTAAAAGATATTCAAAATTCGCGCCAAAACCGTTGTAAAAATAAACTGGTCCCGGAAAACGTCGTCACACGAACGCATGCAAGTTGCTCGCTCCGAGTTATAGGCTCTTGATGGTCATAACTGAGCCCGCTGTACCAAGCGCAGGAATATCAGACTCGAAGCTGTATCCTGGCAACACGCAGCGCATGCTCAACAAAGATCGTACTCAATTCCTGCTAAGTCTTTCTCAAGTACGCCAAAATCGAGCAAGCGAAAGAAAAGGTCTACTAGCAGGATTCCAATAATGCAAAATAAATCGATCAAAATCAAAAATGTTTTGGAGTGAAAGTCGTACAAGGAGTAGAAAATAGAACCTTTCAAACCGCACCACTCCCCCTCCAAAACATCTTGAATGTTCAATTGCGAGGTTCCGAATTCTATGGAACCCATCAAATTTGTCAAAAATTTGAAAAACACTAGTTGTAAAAGATGTCCAATATCTTGTGTGTTATTGATATGTCAATATGTTGTGCAGTATTGGTGAGCGCCATATTCGCTGTAATTCAAATTTTGGGTTGAGTAAGTAAAGTAAGCAAAATGATGAGTAACTAAAGTATTATACCAAACCACCCCTCAAATTTACAATCTTATGACAAAAGTGACATGATCACATATCACACGTGGCAAAGCGCTAATTAATGCGTATTTATTTTGCTAGTTTTGCTCATTTGACAGTTTGACTTTTTGACGAATTCAATTTTCAGAAGCTGATTTCTGATGACCGTTTCCGGTCGGAGAATGAGGAAGACCCCGAAAGCCAACTTCCGGTTCAATTCCTGTCCACAGTAGTGTCCACTCCCTCTCTGGCAGACGAAGTACAAGTGGAAGTGATGAAGGTCCGTCTCATTATGTCTTTATTTTCCTTTTATATATCAGTATTGCATAAATTAGATATTAAGCTTTAAGGTCGACTGAGATAGCGTGTTTTAATTGCGTTAAAAGTGTGGCTCTTTGATTCTTTGCTCGGTGCCCTCAAAGGCACCGCTCTCAAGAAACTGAAAGCAAATAAACGGCGCTTAAAGAACAAACCTTTAGACAAAAGTATAGACTAATATATATGTCACTACGGGACTTTCTCAATTCAACTCTTCGTTTCTTTTCAGACTTTTTTTTATCTAGGCAGTTTTTCATTTCAGCTAAACAGGCCAAAGATATGAATTTCCTAGGGTAAATTAAATAAAACTTTACACGTGTAATTTACAAGTGTAACTATTGTTGTCAGACTCTAAAACAATGGCTACACTTGTAAATTACACGTGTAAAAATTTTATTAAATTGACCCACGTTTCTTTCTCCAATTTATATTACGAGAGACACTTTGAAAACTTTCTGCTTTCTAATTCAATGAGATAATAAGCATGTTCAACATGATTTCTTCATAACTGTACCTTTTAGGCGCTTCATCTTTGTTAACAAAGACTGTATGTTACTTTTTGTCATTCAATAACAGCTTTTACTGATTATAACCTGTTCCGCTTCTTGTGAAGTACACGGGGAATATCTCATCAAACTAGCGGAGGTGAGGCTTATAATTAGTGATAATAAACTTGGGTTTGCATGAACTTTTCCGATCGAGTCATACAAGATTTAAGACGGATTAAAGCAATTACTTTGCCAATCAGGACGCCCCAAAACAATTCAAAAAACTAATCAGAGCCGGAGGAAAACATTTCCAGCCTGCGAAAAGCGCGAATAGGCATCTGGAAAACAAAGTGTGAGCAAGTCATTAGTGGTTTTTGCCCTTTGATTGGACGAGGTCAGTCTTCTTGGGTAAGGGTTATCGGCCTGAAGCGAGGGGTAAACGCACGAGGCGAATAAATCACATAACCACGAGCTGAAGGCCGATAAACGGCTTATTTTTACATTGGCGAGGATTCCTCAAAGGATGCAAAAATACAGTGACGAAAAATGTCTCTATTGTTCATCATTATTTTGTTTTTTAACACTCCATGCTGGCACAGGCGGCATTTAAAAGATCCTCGGCGTTTTAATTATGTTAGTTTTTCAAAGTCGCATTTCAAATTAGTTGTTCGCAGTGAATGCTAGAAACAGCCGAAAGAGTCAGAAGTAGAGCCGTTTATTACTCAAAATAAAGCAGCTTCGGTGGAGGTACTGCGATTGAGCTTTCGAAAAACAATTATGAATCTTCATTTGCGGGTGCAAACAACGAGCAAGCAGTTGAGAATTTCAATTTTCGCACTGACGATCTTTCGACCGACCGGCATGTTTACAGACAAAGAAGATTCCGGGCGAGGGATCACTACAAGGAAATTCAGTCGAGGAATAAAGCAAGAATACCACAAAACACGAAGAGGCCAACTACATGTCTTCATGGAGGTCGCGAGTTTGGGTTGACTGGTTAAAGAACGGAACACCTTATCCAGCGACATGAACCAACAACTAAGAATATCCGTGAATGTGGCGCAAAAGAAACACTGCTCAGTTTAATTTTAGTAATTATGGCTTCGTGTTTAATATTTCCAATAAGCTTTTGTAAATTTTTTCTTAGCTTTTCTTTATGAACAGCTAATTGAAATGCGAGGGGATTATGTATTAGTATGCAGGGGGAATAAGTCACTTATCTCCCTTGCATACTAATACATAATCCCCTCGCATTTTAATTAGCTGTTCATTAGCCCCGCTCTGCCCTCCAAACAATCAAAGCCGCACCCAGCTTTTCAGACAGTTCATCCAGGGGTTATGTAATATATTCCCCCCGAAAAGAACAAAGGAATCCGAGCTTATGTAAAAATAAGAATTGTTAACCAATTGCAAAGACTAAACCCGTGTAAACTGATAAAAGAAATACAATGACACAAAGCTTGAGATTTGGGATAGAGAGGTCACTCCAATTTGTGTGCACAGTGTCTGCTTTGAAGATTCAAACATTGTGTGGTTACCTAAAACTGCGATTCTACAAATTCCCAATTTTTGAACACCGCTATTGACAGGAAAGTTAATGTTATTTTCAGAGAAAAGAGTCTTAGCTTACTCTTCATAGCTGAAGTAAACTTAGTATAATTCGTTTGAATTTTAACAGCCTAACTTCTTTGTGGAAACTAAAACTTGTGTATAAGAAACATATAATAGTCACTATACGGATTTATCCAGTGTGGGTGATGCGAATACCCTGGTTAATTTTTGTGACCTATAGGCCTTTTCTTATGATAAAGAAATGATAAGACACGGGTGATAAGACCAACATTTCTTTTTCGGAGGTGTATAGTAGTGGGGGAACTAAATTTGTTAAACGATTCAACTTAAAGGGTAACAAGTTACATCTACTTCAATTTCGACAGATATGCATCGAAACCTACACTCGCTCTCATCAGGTCGCTACCAAGACAGCGTGTCGAGCCACCTTAACACAAATGCTAAGCTCAGTATGTCACCGTCTACAAGACAGTCTGGCTAGTCACGTGGTAAGAAAAAAGAAACTAAGCAAGCGCAGTCAAAAGCGTGAGCTCTGGTGTCGAGAATGATATTAGAACTACAGACTTGTTAAGCCGCACTTTGTCTCCAGTAGTGACAATTTATGATGCAGTTGTCTAGCGTGAGCATCTTCTTTTGCGGGACTATAAAGTTTCTTATGTAAGATTACCGTTAAACGACTGTTTACAATGCATGGTTACCAAATGAATGTAACTGTTTATGTGGAAATTGGGCTTATAAATAAGCTAAGTGGACTGGAGAGACAGCCCAAGAAATTACACTAAATACGTTTAATGTTATATATGATTATTGTGGTTTTATTTCAGACATCTAAAAACTCCCCTTCAGAATCCAAGATCGTAAAACGTAAGTCTTATTCTGTTTTCGTGATCTTACAACAACCTGTCATTCGAAACAGTGAATGTGACAAAAGTATTAGAATTTACCACGAAACCATGAGCTAGTATGAATAAAATCTTCTACCGCGGCTGTAGAGTTGTGGAGTTTCAAATTCATCTGAATGTAAAACTGAACAAAATCATTTCCCTCAGACGAGAAAAATGGACGAGGTGGCCGAATTTATTTTGTCCACGCCGACCGAGCCTAACGGATATAAAATTCTCCCGGATGGATCATTTGGTTCGTCTCTAGTCGTAATTCTCTCTGAAGATGCCAACCAATCGCATAATTTCACAATTTTAATTTTTTTTGTGACGTCACACTTTTCTTCTCTCCCCCCTCTTCATGTCTGCAGACACAAACCATGCTTCAGATCAAGCCAAGCTGTTAAGTCAAGACGTGGTGTTGTTACTTAAACATTTCTGCTTCAGGCTTACCGCTGGACCAAGGTGGGTGGAAAATAAAATAATTAGTCACTTTAATGTAGAAAACACAGAGAAAAAATCCAAAAATGTTTGATCCTAAAATGAGCTAAAAAAAATACAGTTGAGTTTACTTTACAGCGAAGAAAACTTCAATAAAAGCTTATCAGTACGAAATATTTTCAACTGATCAAACTTCAGAGACGAGAGTTAGTATACGTTCACGTGTATTTTATTTTCTTTTATGTCGCTGGAGAATGTTGTAGGGGTTGGATTCTTTTGAGAGTTAATAATTCAGTCTTCAACAAAAAGTTATATTCATTCTTGAGTTTTTAAGGGATACTTTAGTAAAATTTCCTTTTACCAGCCAAAAAACAACTATGGCAAATAAAAATGCTAATTAGTTGAGGGAAATATGGTGTACAATAATCATAAGCAGTAATTTCTTTTATATACAATATCTCAAAAAATAGAAAACCGACAAAATAATTCCAATCAAATTCAATCCTCTCTTCAGCGAACATACATTGATACCGTTCAAACTTTTTTCACAAAAAATCTGTTTCAAACTTAATATAGAAAGTCCTTCTAACAGACATTTTGGTAAAGTTTACAAACCATCCAGTGTTTAACTAAGTTCTTTGTTAAGTAGAATTGAAGCGCTATGTGGCTTTACTTTAAGATGCGACGTGATCCGTGTTTTCTCCTTCTTTTCTATAGCTCAGCATGAAACAAGTAGGAGAAACACGATTCCCAAGCACGCAACTATAAAAAAGATAAACATTCAAATTCGTCTCCAAAGTTTTTAGTTTTTACTATTGTCAGTAGTGAATATTGGTTCTTCGAAAATCCTTGACTTTCTGTTACAAAGAAATCTTCCAGTCCACCTTTGAGTTTTCAGTTGGTTTGCTTCTACTTTTCCGTTTCGTGACCTTGGAGTTGTGTTTGCAACATCACCTTGACTGGCATAGAAATTGTGGACTATTTCTGCAGGCCTTCTATGAACTAAGAAAATCACACTTCTGGAGTCCAAACCCCTTATTCAATCAATCGAGTAAGGCTCTGACCTTCGTGGCCTTTCCAAGTCCGATTTAAGGCTAAGTCAGAGTCTGATATCATTTCTTCCAGCACTGTGCCAGTTCAAGGCAGTCAAGCCATCCCTCTCTATTTGGAAGCCATCTTGGTTATGCTTAGCAGCCTTTCTACAGCTCTGCAGCAGGAAAAAGAATTCATTAACGTTATTTGGTAAGTTAGAAATCTTGCATTTTGTTGTTGTTGTTGTTTTGTTTTTTAAACGTTGGTAAATGTACATATTATTCGACCCTCCAGTGTCCAAATGTTACCCATAGTAAAAATGTTAACAAAATGAATTTTGTTAGCAAGTGGATTTCTATTTGTCCAAAGGCTTACCGCTATCTTTCGTCATCTGAATTGAAAAATGGGATCCTAGCCTATATGCCTTATTACGTTGTAAGTTTGTTGATTTATCACTTTGAAAACTATTGAATACTGGTTGAATTTTAAACTTATACAACAGCTTTTGGTTTAATTGATTGATTGTTTCGAGTTTTCATCGCTACACTTTGGTTCGCATCCAAATCCCTCGTCCCTTTGTTTGTAATTTGTCGGAGATCAAACCCGTACTATCCCGCAAGCACATGTATTTTTAGTTGTGATATGGCTATATTGCCTGTTTTCATTGGCAAGATAAGATGATTTGAAATTCTTGGGATGTAACTTAGAAAATTCAAACTCGTCCCCAGGGCTTTCCCTCGCTATTAAGGAGATTTTGAGGGAAAAGTCCAGGGGAGGACGCTGCAACTTGTTTCTGATAACATCGCCATTTAATTAACCAATAAGATCAAAACTAGAGTTTAATACCATCAACTGACGTGATTCAACTAATTTTGACCCAGAAGGTGACTTCCACACAGGTTGTTGAAACGTCAGTCACTGTCAACAATTTGCCCCATGTGAGGTTATTCGGATTCTGGAATCTGGCAAATATTTGCTTGGGGAATACGTAATCCCGGGCTTTGGAATCAGGAATGCATCTCACGGAATCGGGAATCCTGAATCCAAGTTCCACTGACAACGAATCCGGAATCAAGTACCTGGAATCCGGACTCCACAGAGTGGATTCCGGAATCCAAGCCTGTCTCGGATTACCTTACATAAGAGAAATTTAACAACAGTCCTATTCACGACTACACTCACCCGGACGATCATAATCCAACCACTTATGAAAAGACTTTAGAGTTCAAACCTTTCACTCTTTCTCTTGATCAGGCAACTCCTGTGTCCAGCTCTTATCCAGTTACTGGGTAGCCCCTTGACAGACCTAAACAAACGTCCTAAAGCCAACACTCAGTTCCAAGAGGAAATCAATCGAGGCGGCCGGGGAATAGGGAACTTCGCCAAGTCGACAGCAATTGTGGGTCCAATTCCGCGGACCATATATAACATAGCCACAGAGCTCCTGCGTCTGGTGGGTCCTTTAGCCGCCATGAGACCTGTTTTAGAATCGCTGTTTCATCGCATTATTCTCTATCCCCCAGCACAGCAGAGGACAGAGGCACTCAGAGCTTTGAAAGAGGTACGGTGAACTTTTATAATAAACAAATAATACTCTTTTATTTGGAAGGTTTTCTTCTATGGTCACCCTTATCTGTGGAAAAAAGGGATTGAAGAAAAATTATATTAGCATTATATAAGAGACAAGCGATATACACCTAGAATATCTGAGTGATGTGTACGTATCCGATCAAAACACGAAAAGACCACCAGGTCAAAGAAAACTACCGCCTCTACAACATGGGTGTAAACTAATCACAGATTGGGTAAATTATCGTGAAGGCACTAGAATCTGTTCTCTTGTATCATTTTCTCTTGTTTCAGTAACTGAAGGAGATCATGTGCCCCATAAAGAATAGCCTTCACAGCATGGGTGCAAGCGTGATTTTAAATATATTGAATGAAATGCCGGGCACGAAGATCGGTTTTCGTGCTTGATGTAAAAACAACGTTGTCTCACAGCATGAGTCTATTCACGATACCAGACGAACATGATACTATATCATGGGGCGCGGGAAATTTGTTCCTTGGTATCTCATTTCTCGTATCATCTTCCTTTGTTCATTATCAGTTTATGAGTCAGTGTCCCCGTTTGTTGGTATACCTTTGACTAGGTTATCCTGGACTGTATGTCGCCAGGCCCAGAGAAGGGTCGTTAATAATTAGATCTTTGATTCGTCCCTAGTTTCTTTCCAGTCCTCAGCGGCTTTTGGATGCAGCAGGGCCCACAATTATCGACAAGGATAATCCCCCGTCACCTGACTCCCCGACCGAGCAGAAAAAAACTGAACTTGATTTACTGCGACTGTAAGTACAAACATAATGGTTGTTTGTCTAACGTATCTCTGACTGAATTTGAATCTGAAATGCTGGTATTTTGGAGGGAGAAAAACCGGAATCTCAGACAAGATTTCTAAAAGCAGAGTCAAGAGTGACCAATAGCCTCCACTCACATATGAACGCTCAGTCTAAGAATCGAACTTACGTTACAGAACTTAGAAGTGATCACCAGCGTATTGGCCTAAGCACCAACCGAATTTCTTTGATAGGGAAATGAAGAATGTCTATAATAACTTAGCAGACTCCACAATCCTTATCTTGTGATTAATACCGATTTTTAGGAGATTTCAATCACTGCTAGACTTTCTGAACTGTTCTTAATGTTGAGTCAATCTAAAAACAATTTCCTGAAGCTTCACGCGATTTTCCGTCTTTTTAAAAGGCTAAGGCGTGTCTTCGCATTAATTGTAGTCCAAAATAATGGTCAAGTTTTGTTATTTTTTAGTCAAGATTATATTTAGGCATAGAAACTGTTTCCTGTCGTCTGGTGCTATGGATGGACATGGATTAAACTTGAAAAAGTGGGGCTTAAATTTTCAAAGTTTTAGTGCTATGCCCGCAAAAGTCAGCACAAAAGGGCTTCATGATGAATTTTTAATGAAACCCTCACTATACAAGAGCATTTTTCTATATGGGTAAAGACGTCAGCACAGAACTGACTAAAACCAAGAAGATCCTTGTGTCATTACTTGTTTCTAGCTTGATGGACGGCATCGTTGAATCAGCCCGCTGCGCCGACAGTACAGTGGTCAGCTGCAGTGTAGCATGCGTGGTAGCTCTATTAGGATCATTGGAAGATTTAAGTCAAGGGCGAGGACTTAGTGACGAACATATCGAGTTCCTGAGCAAAATGAAGGAGACTGATAACTGGGAAATACTCAAAGAACAGTACAACAACGCTGCGTCGGCCAGGGAAACGGGCATTTCAGCCAGTGGAAGAGTCAACGGTGCAGAAAGTATTTATAGACAAGGAGATCGAATCTCTCCAGACGGAGATATCGAGTCACTGACGGAACGCTTTGAGAAGAATGGAGGGGTTTGGGACAGTATCGATGGTGAAGTTAAGAATGACGGTAAGGATTTAACCTTACTGTCGCACCCCTAATATGACGTCATTTGGAGGTTGCATTCTTTTAAGTTTAAAAACTGTGGGCTGCAAACGAATAAACTTTCAAGCGCCTTGTGCTTCTTGTTAGAAATTTTGACTTGGCATTAGTTATATCTGTAGAAAATTGCACCCTGACAACCTTTAGACAATGTTATTGTCCCGAGCGGGGAGGTTGTACTCAAGAAAAGTTTAGGCATAAGGTGCCGCCGAGCCCTTCAATCCCTAACCCTGATCAAGACAAAAATTCGTTTATTTCGCTGCCTGTTTAAGACAGAGACCTGATTTCATGAACCTGATTATTTCTTTTCGCACACAAAATTAAGCATTTTTTTACTGACTAACATCATGGAATTATACTTTTTTCGAAAAAACGATGTTGGTACCACACATTTAGACCGCCTTTCGCCAAGCTTCAAACTCTTCAAGTGGTAGAGGAAATGCATGGGTAATGCTTATCGGTATGTTTTGTAGTTTCAGATGATGATCCTGAAATAAAACCTCTCATCCCAAAGAGCGTTCACTTCGCCTCTGAGGATGAAATCACCATGTTTGAAGCTCACGAGAGCGAAAATATCAAAACTTCACGTACGGCCATTCCCGCACGTTCAGGAATTCCTCGCAAGAGTAACCTTCCGAGAAAAGTTGGGCCCAACTACTCCCAGGCTAACACGAGGACAACGGTAAAACGCTCCTCGTCATTTGACAGTAAGACGCGTCAAAAGCCTACCATACAGAAACGTACTATGAATGGTGCACCACGCCAGAGGGACCGCGCAGGCTCGGATGTCGGCGATATGTCAGAAAGAAGGCCGGATTTCCTTTCCTGTATGGACAAAGACAATTTAAAAACGGTGAACAAGTTTGGCCTTCGCCGAACTCAGTCTGACAATGATATTTCAGCGAAAAAGAGTTCTCCGATTCTGGAGCACTTCCAGTTGAGAAGGTCAAATTCCTGGTCAACTTTGGTTTACCATAGTGAAGTTACCACTGATGAGGGTGACAAAAGAAGAAACACTCCACCAAAGAGATCCAACAGAGGTGGAATTCCACGACCCCGCGCACACGCTGCAGGTGATTCTACCCTCATGTCAAAACCAGGTTTGAGGAAATGGCCAAGTGATGGGAAAAGTTTTGATCCCATTAACAGAAAATTATCTGATCAAACCCTTTCAATGCAGCGCAAGTACGTTGAATCTAAAGCAAATAAGATCGAAGCCAGAGAAAAGGCTTTGAGGGAGGAAAAAGATCGATCGCCCACGAAAGGCTCCCGACCTACACTTCGGAGAACTCGATCGGCTTCCGAATACGATCGTAAACAAAATAATGTCAATAGTGATAAGCCGAAGGGAATTCTGCTCAAAAGCCATAGTTTAGACGAGCCTGAAAGTTCAAGAAGCACGCAAATATCACCAAGGAAAAATACATCTCAAGGGGTGAAAATAAATGGCGTTTATGTAAATAAGGAAAAGGAAAATGTTGCGGCAAAACCGTCGCTGGACAAAAAGAAAGCAAAGGAGGTGAAGAAAAATGTTGAGGAGAACGAAAAAGAAGGCGCAAGAAACTTTGCTCGCTGTCTTCTCGGTATTCTACCATCGGTGTTGAGTCTTTCTGATCCTGTAGCTGTTGACGAGGCTCTGCAGCAGTTTGCATCTGACGTCTGTGAGGCGGTCACGTGCATGGCACTAAAGCGCAAGAATGTGCCAAACTTCGGTACGCTTCGGGGACGGTCGGATTTGGTCGATGAAAAGTCAGGTGAAGGAGCGACGTCGGATCCAAGCTTCCCTATCCTCAATGCGGATGGTGTTTACGTAACTGTTTACGCAACTATGACATTGAATTTGAAATTACTCAAAGCTGGCTATTATCGAAAGAAAGCAGTAGAACCTGCAATGAAACAGGTAATTTATTACAATTTAATTACGGTCAGCACAAATATTTGCCTCATTTACCGCCGGTACGTAGTGGTCCTTTTTCCCACACAACCCGTTAAAGACACACCCTAGTCACCTGGGCCTTCTCGGAAAGTAGTGTGGGTTCTTCAACATCCTAATTGAATGTGAAGGATATAAGGCCAACGACTTAGCGACAAGTCCCACGGACGCAGTTTCCGAACAGGCGACTTTTGAGTTCCAAAAACCCTCACTTTCAAAATGAGGCCAAGTGCACAACCTTTCTTGTGAAAATGAGTTTTATTTGCATGAGAATGAAAAATCATTTTCATATCCAAGGCTCAGCACTTAACCTCGTTTTGATACAGAGGCCCGCGGGAACTCGGAAATGGCTTACTTGGAAAGTAGGCATGGTCTTCGTAATTCCTTGAAAACCCTGTTTCTCTTTTATGCAAAACCCGCACCTCCTGCTCTGCCGGCCAAAGTTGGGGCCCATACCAGAGATCCAAATAACTCTTTCGCAGAAGAGAAAACATAGAATGGCGCGGCGGCAGGGGATATTGTGAGAAAAGTGATTGTAACAAGACCCACTTGAAAATTCTTCAACCTGCAGGATGTAGTCAAAAGGAAAAATCCCCAAGGCACCGCTCCTTAACTCATCTGGAAACAACAACGAACAGCCTTCAATATTTGCCAAGTAAAACTGCTACTGTTCCCAAAACTCTGTCTAGGGGTCTTACAGTTCTTTCCTGGTGTATTGGATTAAAATCCAAAGGTTTTAAATCACTATATATCAACTTACGGACATAACTGACCGCCCATACACAACGTAACTCTCTGCCGAGAGAGATTATTAGTCTTTTGTTCCCTGATTTTTGTGCCTGCAAAATCCAAACTTCCAGCGCATATGCGCAGCACAAAGTTAAAGTTTAGGCATTTTAGAAAAGAAAGAAATTTTTGTCCCACTCTTTGTTCCTTAAACCTTTTGAGACTGGCAATACAGCTATCGCTTATCATTGTATTTTTTTTTTCTTTAAAGGAGGAATTCATCGATAACATACTCAACAGTGGCGTTCCCATCGGTCTATCCTCGGTGTGGCTGGGTGAACTATATCGTCTGGTAACAACTTATAACATTCTAGGAAAAGCAGGTTACACTTTGGACTCACCTGATACCAACCGCGCCCTTATCAATACATTAAACGACAACATGCTCTCTGAAGATGATGACAGTCCGTTCCTGCACCACAAGAATCCCAGCACGTTACCGCCGGCTAAAAGAGAGGGGATGAAGTTTGCTAGACGTGTGCTATTAGCTACATGGGATTCTGTGTTAGAGATTCTATCAGCACCCTTAGAGACCTCCACTACAGGTTAGTTGACTACTTGTACAATCGTAAGAGAAAACGTTGTTTCCCGAGGGATGGAGATTTTTGTGCCTAGGGTATTCAAGTTTTTCGCCTTAGAGGCAAACTAAAACTCTTTACAGAATCCGGAATCTGCGAAAATTTTGCTTGTGGAATCCAGAATACAGCTCAAAGAATCCAGTACCCACTATCGATTGGAATCCAGAATCCAAGTTCCACTGACAAAGACTGGAATCCAGCACCTGGAATCCACTATCGAAGGCTGTCTTGAATTCCCTTACATGGGGCGAACAACATCCAGAGACAGATAATTGCTGTCTCGCTATGATTAACAATCAGCATTTCATAAATTGAAATTGAGTAAAGATATTTAAGATTCGATTGCATAGTGAAGTGGGGTCAGACGAAGTTTTCCATACCTTACTCAAAAAGGAGATTAAGCATCTCATTTATGCTAAACAGAAAAGCAGAGATAAGCATCTGACAGTGATAATCTCTCTTTGTTTTTACGTTAAATATAAACGTGAATAAAAGTGCAAAGTTTTCGGATCGATGATCGCCGGCAGCAAACGACAAATAGCAATTAATTTTGGTGGTCAGAGCAAGAAGTGTAGTTTTTATTCTCTTCAACGTCGTAGAATCTCTTATACGTACTTTGGAACGCTCTTTTATCTCACTCCAGGGAGTACAAATGGTGTTGGTGTGATGCTTGGTGGAGAATCCAAGAGAGATCACAATCGTGAACGCGACACGATCTGTCTCAGCCTGGACGGCCTGCGTCGTGCCGCACGGCTGTGCTGCACGTTAGGAATTCAAACGCGCTGTGAACTGGTCCTTGCCCAATTAGCCAATGCTTCCTGTGGAATAGAGGGCCTCGATGGAAAGCGAGGACGATCATCTTTTTCAGCAGGGCACATAAAGCTACACGCTGCGCATGTCTTGAGTATGGATGGACTGCTAGCCGTTGGGGTAGAACTTGGGAGCCACGCCCCAAAATGCTGGAAACACGTGTTCAGGTAGCTTTTACTTTCACCTCTCCACTTTTCTCTATCATCAATCTTGAATGAGCTGACACGCTATCGCTTGGCATTTAATGGAGATTAGGTCGTAGTTTTTGCAAAATGTGGGCAGTGATTTATAGTCACAAATGTATTGGCCTCCTGGCACGTTTAGCAGTGTTACTGCTTTGAATGTTTTGAAAGTTGTGATTAGTTTTACTCGAAGTAAGCAGTTGCGGACCTTTACTGCCCGTTATTTTTTATATCCAAACCAAATAAAAAAAAACTACAATGTTCGATTATCTTACGGACTGTGATGAAAAGACTTAGTTACAGAGTAACCTAATTTTATCTCTTTTAGATGCTGCACGTTCATATCACAATTGGAGCGCGTTAATTTTAGTAATGGCGTCGGAGAACAGACTTCGCTTGGTGCAATACCGAACTCTGTCCGAATAAATAACGACATATCTTCGCCTTTTTCTGAATCTTCAAGTATTTCTGACTACCTTTCCGGTGACCTTTCGCCTAATGGCACGATCCAACAGAATTCCGGAGGTGGCCTGGACAACACGCCATCTAACAACGGACTGTTGACTCCAGCCGATGCCTCTCGGGCAATTTACGCTCTTTCGGCCGCTGTGGATCGACTTTTTGAACACGCCGCTAACACGCTTCACCTTGAGGGCCTATTGTCTTTCCTCGAAGCCTTGGTTTTTGCTTCAAAGAGTCAGCTCTATGGTTCCGTTGATAAAGGTACAAATTCTCCTGGCGGAGTTTCTGGTAACAATCAATCGCCGTCTTACAGCACAACCTTGCATCTGTATCGACTAGCCGATGTGATACTCAGAAGTGCCCGCAATACTAGTAGACCGCTGTTGCATCTCATGAGAGCATGGGCAGTAGTATCACCGCATTTTGTCGAGGTTAGTGGAATTGATTAAACTTTCTTCTTGTGCAGGACTTTTTTGAGTGGCAGTTGACCCCAAAACGTGACGCAAAGCTTTGTTGTTTAATTCCTTTTTCAAAATGTCAACATATTCCCCGCTATCCTGCCAGGAATGAAATGCAAGTAACCTTCACGCTTCTCTTCCCAATCCCGAATGTTAACTGCCTTGCCAGCCACCACAACTTTTAAATGTGATTTTTTTTTTTGAAAACCTTTCTTTCCTTATTTCCGTTTATTTGCTACGAACTCTCGATAACTCGAACTCCCGATAACTCAAACTTTTTTCGATTTCTTGAAGGTTCGAGTTATCGAGAGGCGACTGTATGATGGGCGACAAATATTTTTGGACACTTTGCTCTAAAGGGCCTTTCTAACGTTTAGCCGGGAAAAAAATCAACCTTTCCTTCCCAACCACTTCCAAGCAATGTTGAGTCACTATGTGAACGATTTGTGAGGAACATAAAATAACCCAAACTTGAATGAAGGGAAGAAAGGGTCGGTGCGCAGAGTGTTGTGTTCTCCGAAGTACCCCATTTAATGACAATCTCTCATCAATTTTTTCACCGATTCTAGCCAGTGCACAATTTGCATTTAAAAGTTTGTGATTGAAAGTCGTGGCAATATTTCAAGACCACCCTTCCCCACGCGGTTTCCGACTACAAAAAAAAAATATTGCAGAGGTGCTCACAACGCATATATAAAACTCACAAGTTCATTCTTGCCGGAAGTGTAAGTAAAAACAAAGCTGAATGCAAGGCTGGCATTACGACAAGGGACTGATTTATTTGAGGCAAATACTCAGACTAACAAAATTAGCCTTTCTTAAGACCATGCAGGGATGCCTTGAAAGCAATTGACAGCCTGATATACAGGCGAACAATGTATTAAATTACATAATAAAGGTATAGTTCAACTACCTTTTCTCATTACCGTGGTGGTGACGCTTGGCTGCCTTATGACCCCAAAAGCTAGGCTGGCCAGGTTTCACCCCTTGTAGCCAATGTGGAGTGGTGAAGGGTTAGGAGCTACACTAAGGAAACCCCCTGGCCATCTATTCTTTGGATTTCGCGTGTTACCTCTCATTGTAAAAAATTTAGTTTGTGATGGAAACAGAAAACGTTACACGTTTCCCCCTTGAAGATAAAGAATTGGTAGTGATATTGATGATGATAATGACGATGATGATGATGATGATGATGATGATGATGATGATGATAATGATGGTTGTCTACACAGGCTGCCTCTCACAGCGACAGACACATATCCAAGCTAGCCATCACGTCCCTTCAAGACATAATGACAGAGCTTCTTAGCAACCGCAGCGAACTCCCTCACTTTTGGTTCCACGAGGCGTTGTTTAAGCCCCTAGATGGAATCATGTCGTCACCGAAATGTACCGAAGAGGAACAAGAACAGGTAAGGAGTGAAAACGTTTTTTCGTCGTTTTATACTCTTTTATCAAGACTCGAATGCGTTGTCTAAAACCTCTATAGGAGAATCTCTGTGTACTATTTTGTTCTTTATTAGTATAAAATTGTTATTTCCCAGTTAGGCTTTCAAGGACATAGCACCGTTGTCTCCCTCTGAAACGTTTTGTCTAATTTATAAAAGAATATGCTAAAAAATATTTGATGTTAAAGGTTGGAAATTTTGAAAAGAATGTATGAACCCTTTGAAAATTTTGCCACCCAGAAATTTTTATTCTTTGATGACTGATATTTGCTTAAGTAATATACGCAATGAAATAATTATTGCAAAGGATACTTACCGAGCTCTTTCAGTTATTGAACTCAATCCGGCTTATTTAACGTTTTTAATTACTTTGCTATGAAATACTTATGTTAATGAAGTCAACCAAGAGAGTCACATTATCCTTTCTCTTGCCTCAGAAAAGATTCGTAAATCAAGAGATCATATCCTCTTGACCTAGACGATGTGTCTTGTCTGAGAACGTATTTTTCTATGAATGAGTATTTCATTGAGTGACCTTGCAACCCCTATTCTTACCCCAAATTCACTTCCCCCTTCTAATCCTAGCTTCCCCCTTTTCACCCCATACCTGCAGACACATGTGTATTTGAGGTGTACAAAGTCAATGAAAATCCTGGATCTCATAACGCTATTATAAATAAAGCTGAAACTGAAATAAGGAAAGAATAAGAATTGACTGATTTTCTCTCCTGTCAGATATTAACAACCATTTCCCAGCTCGTGGAGACACATCTAAGTAGCATCAAGTCTGGTTGGAGACCAATATTTTCTGCCCTGCGTTTTATGCCAATCTATCCCCGCAAGTTTACAGACGCCCTAGAGCCGTATCGCAGACCTCAACGAGTTCTCGACATTCTCTCAGCGTTTCTTAACAACAAAAACTCGTCGGTTTTCGCAGCTGCCGCCTTGGAGTGCATCCAAACGCTGCTCAAGTTTGTTCGTGGCTCGGATTGTGATCAAAACTACCAAGGTAGTCGAAGTGATTCTGACAACAATGAAAGTAGTGACAAGGGAACAGTCAACGACATGTGTCTACCGGCCCTGCAGGATCTTTTGACCATGTCAAAAAAACTGGGTTCTATCTATATAATGCCTTCAAGTCTGGTATTTCACGGTTCTCATAATGTTCGTTTGGTGGAACATGTACCTGAATATCCAGGAACTCCTAGCCCAACTTCAAGTTCCGTTAAGCCAAATGAATCAAACAATCAGAAAGCAAAATCCCAAACACCCACTATGACGTCCGCGGCTTCTATCACGTCAATCGATGACACCGGGGTACTTCGAGTATGGTTCCTTTTGCTAGACGGGCTCACAAAAGTCGTCGCGCAGTGTCCTTGCAAATATCAGCCCCAAACGTTAGAGGTGTTGTTTGATATTCTGCGGTCTATTACAACCGTTCCAGGCCCTCACTTTTCAATCTATTGCATTACTAATCTACTGCTACCCATGTTGGAGTCGTGGGTGGAAAGAGGTAATAGAGATGGCAGCTACTGGGAGAGTACAGCAGGGAACTTTAAACACTCTTGCGGACTTGTCACAGAGCTAGTAGTCGAAGAACTGGGCCAGTTCTTAAGCGTTCAAGGTAGACTTCTTTAATTGAATTTCGTATACAGAAAGCGTTTTGTGAAAAGTTTTAAGTGTTAAATTAATTAGGGTGAATATCAACATTCGGGGGAGGTTAGACTCGAAAAGGACTATTGATGACTGAAATCCTGTGCCGAAGCTATAGGGGAGCAACAATGGCGCAGTGGTGAGAGCACTCGACTCCCACCAGTATGGCCCGGGTTCAAATCCCGGCGTCGACGCCATATATGGGTTGAGTTTGTTGTTGGTTCTCTCCCTTGCTCCAAGAGGTTTTTCTCCGGATACTCCGGTTTTCCCCCTCCTCAGAAACCAGCGCATTTCCAAATTCCAATTCGATCTGGAACGCACGGACACGTTTAAACGTGTTCTCAAGAACTCTTAAGTGTTTCGTGGGTAAACAGAGTGCAATTTTTTTTAACATAGGCTGATGACGAATTTCACACAGATTGTCCCGATGCCTTCTTTCACTATAACAATCAATCTTCCTATTCAGGACTACACTCACCCGGACGTAAAAATTCAACCTACCTACGTTATTACTCTTGGGTAAAAACCATTAGCAGTGTAAACACGAAATTTTGTGTCTATCTTTTACATAGTACAGCTATCTTGTCAGCTGTTTCAACCATCGCCGCACATATTTTCCAGTGCGCTAAAATGCCTTCCGAGACTTTTAGCGTCTGTCGAGCTGTGGTCTTAGTACCAGTTTACCAGGGGTGTAAACACTCCCTTTTTCTGTCTCCTATTTCCTTCCCTTGCTCTTTAAGGTGCAGCTGAATGTGTTCCGGAGATGATGAAACAAACTCTTGATCTTCTGTTGGAATGTGTATCTCAGCCTGTAGAGGGAATAGCACGTCTTGGATGTTCCTGTTTAAGGTAAACTAGCTTCTATTAAGCCTTCCGGTCACTGGTTCGGCTTCTCTACCATTCTCTACCTGACTGAGTTACAGGATACTCGAAGGATCTAAGGCCAATAAACCGAAAGTGAACCGAAGCAGCGGTGGGTAACAAACGAAATGTCGTTCAAGAATGCGTACGTTGATAATGTATATTACAGCTATTTGTGTTATATTTCTGATTAAGCTACAATGAACCAGGAACAAACGCGCTTAGGGCTATTAAACTAGGTTCATATTACAAGGATTCCTGCATTCCGCTGGGCTTGTAGGGTATGTCGATAGGTGGCATATGATGTTTTTATTCAAGAATTATAAAGGGGCGGTTCCTTAACATTGTTATGTGTCTTGCATCTTTTCTTGTGTTATCCCATGTCAAATAAGGAATGCTTTTTATATGAATGACTTTATTTATGACATGTTTTGATATTTTGCTCCGCAATGATAGGAAGAGCCAACGACAATTTTTTTTTAATTTCACCTTCCCACAAGCGGAACAACATTATATTACGCGGCATTTGATTTGGTGCTCCAACAATAGATTTTTTGCTCCCCTCTTCTATTTACTTGAGAGGAGCCTTTTAGTTTTGTTCAAGGCTAAAGCGGTTTACGAGAGAGTTTTCCCTCCAGGAATGGCTAAGTACACTCACAACCTCACAACCCGACCATTTTTATTCCTCTATCTAGACATCTTTTACTCTCGGGAGGACCTGTATTCACAGAGGACCTGTGGCTCATTGTTAGCGAAGGCCTCAGGGAGGCAGTGCACACAACGCTCTCAAATCTGAGGGACCTAGTGGCGTGCTTCCAGCCAGGATCTTTCAGTGTACACGGAGACGAGGGCATGACCGTCAGGGTTGTTGCTCGGCGTGATGTCTTAACGGCCGATATAATACGACTACAGCAAGTGGCGGAGCAGGTAGTTCATTAGTGATTGATTAGTTTTTCCCTAGGAGTGCCTCTCTTCGCCGGCATTAGTCTCTGTGCATCTTAAAACCCAATTCGTCCATTCAAATCCTGTGAACAAAACAAATACATCCTAACTACTTTAGTTAAAGTGCGGCTTTTAACAACAAAGAGCACCATTCACTGGAAATATATTCCTATTTTCTCAATCAGGTCTTCCTGCTAGACAGTCAAGTAAACAATCCTTCTACCCTTCAACAAGAAACGCATGGGCCCGCAAACGAAGAAGACGACCAGCGGTCTTACGTTTTTGTATTGTCGTCAGTAGAGAACAAAGAAAAGCCAGAGAATGCAGAAAGGTATTTAGCTTTATTGAAGCTAGATCACGTCGACTTACTTGATATGTTAACCTTAATTCCAGTCACTTTTCGCTCAACTGTAGTATTTTCTCGCCGTTTATGCAAGTAAGACGCTGATGACTGATTGAAACCAAGAAACTATAAATTAAGGCCTGCACTTAGAAAAACATTTAGCTTTATTGTGTAATAAGGATCATAACGGAATGAAAGTGCGGCAAATCACCTCAGTTCTATCCAAACGATTACGATCAGTCCAATCGTCTGGGTAATTCCGCGTTTCAGAGGCACTTCCATGGCCCGATCACATACAGAGGGCACTGGGTAAGAGTTCGTGTACTATGGGTCTATTCAACTTAAGACTGACATAGTCAAAAATAGTACATCAGGCTTAACAAAATCACCAAGTTTGGTATTTTCAAAACTGATATCGAACAAGATAAAAACAATCAAAAAGTTAAAATTAACGGTAATGAAATGAATGGATTACAGGACTCATTGTCCAGATGACTATATATAACTATATATATCATAGTAAACTTTGGAGTCTTTGAATGGTGTATCTCGTTACGCAGTTCGTAGTTGTCTAATCTGTTAAGTTGAGTGACATAAGTTGTAAACGCCTTGTTTTAGATTGTACCACCGACTTTATTTACCAAAGTTTTTCGCTACAAATTAATTGTTCTCAACTTGTTTCTAGGGTTCCTCTCCGTGGTTTACTTGTCAGTCTGCTATCCCATCAGCTCTTGCTACAGACCCTTGGTTCCATTCTCCTCGACAACGCGGAAAGCGTCATGGCTCATAGTTCGATGCTAGGCAGCCCGTCCTCGTCGTTAGAGAGCTTTAGTAATGAAGCGCCTGAGGCGAGTCTTCCAGGCCTCTTATCGTATCTCTCACCCGCTAACCTTTCAGTGTTGTTTGATTGCCTGATGGAATCACACAGTGTTGCGTATGAGTTCAATGCTCGACCTGGTCTGCGTTCATTAATACAGAAGCTTGCTAAACTGGACGCACCGGCCAATCTCTTGCGGCAATCTACCACTGCCTTTACTTGTTACCTTCACACGCTGTTTCAGATTTGTAGACATAGTGGAGAACACTTTTCCAGCTCGCATATAAAGCGTATTTTGACTGGAGATCGGGTTACTAACAACCAGGAAAAAGAAGACGATGTAGCCAAAGAAGACGCGTCAGGATCACCCGCGCGACATAACGATCTGCTGAAAGGTGATCGTAACATGGATTGGATTGTGCGGCGATTGAACGAAGCTTGTGATCAGCTAAGCAGCGTTTATGTTCGTCTATACAACCAGTACAAAAGTGACGCGCAAGGTAGCATGACCTTTGAAGTTGAGCTTGAAAGAAGCATGTCTTTGTCATCCACCTCGTCACCAGCTCGCGATGTGTCAAGCTGGAGCCACAACAACGGTTATGCGGACAAACCGTTGAGTTCTCCACTTTCGAAAACTTCCCCTACTTGGAGGAAAATCCCATCTTCGGAAAAATTCCCGCGGGATATGAAATCTAAGCACATTCAACAGCTTCCCGAGGACGACATGCGCATGATTGAGCTTGAAAGACAATTCTTGAAGCGCAAAGAGGACGAACTGCTGCAAGTAAACATATGGACCAATTTAGTTATCACAATGCTTGAACTTCTCTTAAATTTACCAACACTACAGTTCAAGGCAGTCTTGCCAGCGGTCTTCCCCGCAGTAACATGCTTGATATCTACCGGCGCCGACACCAAAGTCAAGCAGTTAGTTTGCGAAGTGGTGCGGCGAGTAGGGTCTATATATGGCATTTTATAACGTCTTTTGTCATTCAGTAATGAGACTCCATGAGGAGACAAAAACTTCTTTGAAAAACAAAGGATATTTTCATTTGAGATCGCCAGGTGATTGATAAATTGGTTTAACCTAGAAAGTACGAATTCATAAGGGGTGGTGGCACCCAGCTAGAAAATTTCTTTAAAATTAAACTGAATTGTTTGCTGGACGGATAATTATACAAATAGCTGACTAGCCTTACTTAAAATCACCATCATGTAGAACATAAAAACAGTTACAAAGGTGTCATTAATGCAGAAACAAGTAATTGGACTGAACCTTGAGATTCAAGTCGGGTTCACGTTTTCAAGCTTATTTGGATTCAGAGAGGAAAAATCGGCCAAAAACCATTCATTATTGTTTCCTTAGGTAGTGAACTGATATCTCTCTGCTTTTCCTAGTCGCCCTGCCTGCAGTGGTGAGTGTACTTTCACAATTCCACAGAAGTATGAGTTCAGATATGTTACATTGTAGTTAACTGCCGCAGAAATTTTGCAGAGCATTAGCTCCCGCTACACTGGACATTTATGGGACCGTGTAAATAATCAATGTGAATTAGGATTAAATACTAATGATTGCTACTTAAACTACCGATTGTTTCTCAAACGACCCCAAAAACCCTCGCCCGGAAACCTTTTGCCCGATAGTCATGAAATGTCTAGAGAGTGATGGTTCAACAAAGTTTTTGTCCTTTGTTGAGGTTACTGGCAATATAGTCAACTTTAGCCAAGGGTTGAGAGAATTTTGAATAAACTTTTCTCGTCTGCAGACATGCACCTAATTAAAATGTGTAGTCACAACCAACCAAAACAGTCTAAAAAAAAGTAAACCCAAATGCATGTTTAAATTTTAACCTTGATTAATTACAAGTACTAGTTTGCGCTAACGGACCTCGAGCCCGAGCAAAAGTTTCAAGGGAAGCGGGTGGGTGGAGTAAGAAGCGCAACTGCAACAAAGGACTTTTGGCGGGAAATCGCAGCGGTCGGACGTGTATTCATCGTGTCTGCCTAACATTGCCAAAGATGACCCCTCTCTGGCACCTACTCCTATGAAAATACACTATCTGGCTCCCTGACGATGTAATCTACCTTCTTCAATGTAAATGCCTCCCAGAAAGAATAAAAGAGGTGATCGTGGCTCAACCGAAGACGAACCAAGAAATCCGAAGAAATCCAACATGGCGGCCGAGGAAAACATTGATGTTGAAGAACCGATTGAAGCGGGCAAGGAACAAGAAGAGCCTAGCCTTCTTGAAATCAAGGCTCTACTGGTCGACATACAAATCCAAATAGCTGCAGTTCTTAGCGAAAATCGAACGCTGAAGAAGGAAATCGAAGAATTAAAAGAATCTGCCAACTTCTACGAGAAGGAGCTTAAAGTTTTGAAAGAGTCCTTGCAAAAGACCAAGGACGAATACAAAGAATTAAAACACATGCTAGCCTCAACAAGGAACGAGCTTAAAACAACAAAGGAGAATCTAGGAAAGCAAAAAGAAGAATCCGATCGACTGTGGGAACACCATGATGATTTGGAACAATACACTCGAAAGAACTCGCTGGAAATCCATGGAATTCCAGAAGATGCGTATCCCAGTACGGAGGCCGCGGTCATCAAGGTTGCTGAAGCCCTAAATATCACCATAGAGCCTGAAGAAATAGAGATTTCACACAAGCTGAATCGGGGCAAATCCATTATAGTGAAATTTTGCAATCATAAAGTGAAATCGAAACTTTACAAAGAACGCACCAAACTAAAGGATGTCAAAATCAAAGATCTATTTCCCAGCTACCCTTCAAATGCACAGGAACGACAACGTATTTTTATAAACGAGAACCTCACGGCTTATAGGCGTAGAATCATGAAAGAAGCGAACAAGAGAAGACAAGAGGGTACTCTACTCAGTGTTTGGTCTTTGGATGGTAAGATTTTTGTTAAGACATCACCCTATGGCTCCCCTGTTAGAATTTTTTCCGAAGAGGACTTAGATCAATTATAAACTGAACAGGCAAAATAATCTACGTTAAGTCTGGAGAGGGACGTCTTATCAACCATTCAAATTTCTCGCTGCCAAAGTAATTTAATTTTACTAACTACAAATTTGTCTATGCTCTGTTCTTTGTTTTTGCGCTACTCTTTTTTATTTATTCAAAGTGTTATTTTGTTTAATTTACCTTTTGTGATCATTTGCTTCAGTCTAATATTATATGCACGTTTTAGTCTTCATTATTTGTTTAAAATATCGAGTACCTTTTGCATCAATCATTTTACACCTAATAGAAAGAATGCAAATCCTTTATTGAGGCGCACATGTTTTTTTCCCGTCGAGACAACGTTTATTACAAAAGACTTGAACAAATCGTGACTTTGAAAATAACTTCATTGAATGTCAGGGGACTTAGGGATGACGCTAAAAGAAGAGAAGTATTTAATTGGCTTCGCGCCAAAAGGCCATCAATATGCATGCTCCAAGAAGTACACTGTATAGAAAAAACAAATCACTTGTGGAAAGCAGAATGGGGCTATCAAGCTTACTTCACCTCTTTTGAAAGCAACAAAGCAGGGGTATGTATTCTTTTTAACAATAATTTTAACCTTCAGCTCCAAAGACTTTACACCGACCCTGCAGGGAGATTTATTATCTGTGACTTAAAAGCTAACGAAAAGCTTTTGACCCTCGCTAACATCTATGCTCCCAACGAGGATAAACCTTCATTCTTTCAAAACTTTTACGATCATCTTTTAAATTTTAATTGTGAAGACATAATAATTGGCGGTGACTTCAACCTTGTTCTTAACATCGAAAATGACAAAAAAGGTGGCATTGCCAAAACTCACCAAAATAGCTTGAAGACCGTTCAAGAAATTTCAGAGAACCTAGATCTTCTCGATGTCTGGAGAATTCACAATCCAGATGACAAAAGGTACACTTGGAGACAACGACAACCTAAGGTTTACTGTAGACTTGATTTCTTTTTAATAAGCCAAAGCGTTATTGGGGACGTCACTAACACCGATATAGTGCCAGGATATAAAACAGACCATTCCATGATTACTTTAGATCTGTCTCTTCATGCAAATAGCAGAGGACCCGGCCTTTGGAAATTAAATACCTCTCTTTTAACCGAAACTGCTTATGTTAATCTTATTAAGACAACGATTAAGGAAGTTCAAGACGAATATGAAAATGATGACATGGTAAACTCTGCTCTATTGTGGGACATGATTAAGCTTAAAATACGGGAAAAATCGCTCAAATACGCAATGAATAAAACTAAGAAAACAAAGGGCCGTGAGGCAGAACTAGAGCATGCAATTTCCAAACTAGAATCGAAAATGGAGAACGGAGACTCTAGCGTAACAGAAAATTCTGAACTTGCAGAACAACTGAATGATCTAAAGAGTGAGTTAGAAAGAATTATTGAGACTCGTACGAAAGGTTCCATATTGAGAGCTAAAATTAAATGGCATAATGAAGGAGAAAAAAATACGAAATATTTCCTCAACCTAGAAAAGAGACACTATAAGCAAGGCATTATAAGCCAACTTAAAGTGGACGAAAATAACTTTATTACTTCGGATCAGGAAATATTAGCAGAAGGGGAATCTTTTTTTATGAATCTATATACATCCAACAGAAATATACACAATTTAATTGACACATATGATTTTTTTAAACACGAAAACGACACCGTCCTGAATGACGAACAACGGAACAACTGTGAAGGCCTGCTAACTGAAAGGGAATGCCTTGCAGCCCTGAAAACCATGGAACAGGGAAAAACCCCTGGATCTGATGGGCTACCTTCAGAATTTTATAGAGTATTTTGGACAAACATATCAAACTTATTGATTAATGCTCTTAATTATGCGCACGAAACGAGTCAGCTTTCCATCACACAAAGAAGAGGAGTAATCAAACTCATTCCCAAGAAAGACGCTGAGCCGTATTTCATTAAAAACTGGAGACCGCTTACTCTTCTCAACTGCGACTACAAAATTGCAGCAAAGGCTGTGGCTAACAGGCTGAAAAAGGTTCTTCCCGATCTCATCAGCTGTGATCAAACTGGCTTTATGAAAGGCAGGTTTATTGGCGAGAACATACGATTAATAGACTATGTTATTCGTTTTACCAAAGAAAAAAATATCCCAGGGCTATTATTATTTCTTGATTTCGAAAAGGCGTTTGACACGATTGAATGGCCTTTTATCATAAATTCTCTTCAATACTTCGGTTTCGGCCCAAGTGTTGTAAACTGGGTCAAATGCCTTTACAGCAACATAGAGAGCTGCTTCTTAAACAACGGCTGGACAAGCAATTTCTTTAAAATTGAAAGAGGGGTCAGGCAGGGGTGCCCGTTGTCTCCATATCTATTTGTTCTTTCAGTCGAAGTCTTAGCCAAGGCTTTTAAAAGAAACAGCAATATCAGAGGAATACACGTTAACCAAGAGGAAATTAAAATAAGTCAATACGCAGACGATACAACCTTAATATTGAATGGTTCACAAACGTCGCTCTCAGCTGCTCTCAACACACTTGACGATTTTGGAGAAGCCTCGGGTCTCAAACTCAACAGTAAAAAAACAGAAGCAATTTGGATCGGAACATATAGTGGAAAAACAGAAATTCTTCTTCCAGAAAGAAATTTCAGATGGCAAACAAACAAAGTAAAATCTTTAGGCGTTTGGTTTACGACAGACCCTGAAAACACTGTACTTCTAAATTATAAGGAAAAACTGGAAAAAATTAATAATATTCTAAGCAACTGGAAATACCGTAGATTAACCTTAAGTGGGAAGATCACTGTTCTGAAAAGCTTAGTAGCTTCTCAAATTGTGTACGTCTTGGCACCCTTGTGCACAAACAAAAAAATAATTAGCGAGATTAACAAGCTCTTTTACTTGTTCCTTTGGAACGGAAAGGGCGATAAAATAAAGCGAGATATTATGATTAACAATTACCCAGCAGGTGGCCTCAAAATGATTGACATACTATCTTTCAATAAAGCGCTAAAAACCACTTGGATAAAAAAGTACCTGGATACAGATAATCAGGGTAAATGGAAACTTTTTCTAGATCTTGAACTGAAAAAGTTTGAGTGTACCCTACCGTTCACAAGCAACCTTAATAAGATAGACATAGCTAATATCTTCAAAACGCAAGACAGTTTCTTAAAGGAAATTCTCCTAATCTGGTCAGAAATCAATTTTGAAGAGAGGATAACATCAGAGAGCCAGCTTTCAGAACAAGGCATATGGTACAACTCACTTGTAAGGATTAACGACAGCCCTATTTTCTTTAAAGAATGGTATCGTAAAGGCATCACAAAAGTTAAGCACTTAAGGAACAGAGAAGGAAAATTCCTCACTCCACCAGAACTTTTAAACAAATACGACATCAAGGTCCAACCCTTGGCATACTGTGGAATAATTTCTGCTCTTAAAAAGCTATGCAACACATTCAACCAAGGTGACCACACAAACGAAGGTAATAGTTACGAAAGCTTTTCGACAAAACTAATGAAAGCCCAAAAAGCAAGCAAGTTGGTGTATGACAAATTAATTACAAAGAAAAGTGCCCCCCCTACTACAAGCCAGCAAAAATGGAATCAAGACTGCAACTTAGGTCAAAACGAAATAACGTGGGGTGCGACCTACCAGCTAGCTCATAAAATCACAAAAAGCATAAAACTCAGGGAATTTCAATTTAAATTGCTGCACAGAAGAATACCAACAAACGCTTTCTTAACTAAGATAAGAGTAAAAGAAAACTCCAACTGCTCCTTTTGTAAAAAAGAACCAGAAAAACTCGTACACCTTTTCTGGTCCTGCCCCAAAACGGCGCTCTTCTGGGAGAGCATCATAACGCGATTAAAACTTTGCCAAATTATTCCCGATAGTTACTCTGCAGACATGACTGTTTCACTAGGCCTGAGATCAGACTCTTCTAAACTTCAACGCCAGATCAACTTTTGTTTTCTTATTGCCAGGCACTATATCTGGCTCTGCAAAACAAAAGAAGCTATACCTCTATTGCAAGGATTTCTAAAACACCTAAAGACAATTTACAACATACAAGCACAAGCAGAAGCAAACAATGTTCTGCCCAAACAATGGTCATTCCTACACGACATCACGTAGAAACTATCGTTTCTACCATGGCGCTATTCCCAACGCCCCCTGATATTCTCTATGTCTTTCATCCGTAGCTTATCCTGCCTCAATAACGCCAACTATCCTTAAATAAGTTTCTTCCGATGCAACTGTGTACTTGAAGCATACGAAATGTAATAATGTTTGAAAACAGTAGTATTGTTAGCAATGTAAGCAATAAGTATTGTCAGTATTGTAAGTATGGTATGAATGTTGTAAATAATGTAAGCAGTTTAAAAAAAATAAAAATAAAAAATAAAATAAAAAAAAAAAAAAAAAAAAAAAAAAAAAAAAAAACAAAGGGCGCGCGAGGAAGGAGAGAGAGGTTTCATTTCTTTCTTCCTTGTCCGCCAATCGCGGCTGCAAGTCTAAGAAATGAACTGGTTTCATGATAACATTCAAAGAGGTGTTTACCACGTTTTCATTACTCCGCAGTATTGGAGCGCTTTAGTGGTTATTGCTATCAAACGGGTACTCTTTTGTTTATTACTTGACTATAAAAAGAAAATATGGAATATGGAGAGGCAAGATGGCCGCGGAGATACGAAATGAGCGCAGAGAACAATTTTTCAACGCAAGAAGAGAAACTTCGTATCTCCAAGCGGCCATGTAATGTTATACTTATTATAAAAACGCCAATGAAATGCCAAACCATTTCACATTAATATATATTTTTGCTGCGAAAGGCGCGATTTATTTTTGTAGCCGTAGCATGCGTGAAGTGTGAGGATAGCCTGCGTAGCAAGCGTTTCCGCCCAAGCTTGAAGAGAGCGAAAAAGTTGCTGCTAGAGTAAAGATATGGTTTACGTATACGGTATTTCACTAGATTTTGAATAATAAATTGAAATTACGTTTGGATTTGGTCCGAAATTTGAACTGGGACTGCCGAGAAACAAATCCACCTAGTCTGGTCTTAGGAGCGGGATTTGAACTCGGGGCCTGTGCTCTGCAGGTGGCCTGGCACGGCAGAGGCCTCTTTAAATCGCGGAGGCGTTGGGGAGAGGAATAAAAAAAAGCGCGGTAGGGGGGTGGTGTCATGCCAAATGTTACTTACAAATCATGCTATTAATACGTTTCATTTTCTAGTTTTGTGTCCTCTGAAACTCGCTATCATGCTGAATTTTAATATATCGAAAGTGGTCGATTGATTATGCTCTGCTTTCACCACGCATTCTTCCTCTGGAAGGAACTGATTATGCCCCACCGTTCACCCTGCGGCCCTTTTTACTCCAATATTCCCCGTCTTGGTCAAAACTGCTGTGCCTTTGAGTGTTCCAACTGTGACCAATGAGAGACCTACATTTAGTCCCCAGTAAGCCCACTCCTGTTTGTGGTCAAATTCAATTTTCTCTCCACGTATCTTTTGTTCAACCGCCGTTCCTGCGTACGGAATAATCCCACCAGCACTTGCGGCCCCTTTAGCGGCACCAACACCTATTTCCCTACCGAGCGTTTTCCATGAGATGCCATTTATTTCACCTTGTGCATCTTTATCAACTACTGTGTTAATACCAGAAGCTACGCCATTTAAAGCTCCGGATACTGGATTGGATATCCCTAGGGTAACCGCCTGTGCCACTATTCCACCGACCTGTGAAACTGCACTCAATACGGTGGCTCCGAACTTTTCTCCGTTGTCTCCAGCTTTTTTGATTAAAGCAACCGCTATATCTGTCCTACCAACCAAGGCAGTGGCTCCGGATGCAACTGTTAACCCAACCATTTTCCCTCCTGTTGCAAGGAAACTGTCGTTTGTCCAGTTCTTCCATCTCTGAGCCGCTGCATCGGTATCGCCCATAATAACATCGCCCAAACTTTGGAATGATCTAACAACTTCGTCCAACACTGGAATTTTAAACATTTTCGCAACCTAAATATGAATTTAAAAGGAATAATTAGAATATAGCAACACACGATAAATTTCAAGCAAGAAAGCAGATGATTGAAGCTGTAATATGATACACAGTTAATACGGACAATTTCTACGGCCCCCGCAGCGTTCGCATCAACGGAGTTTGACTGTACTTAGAGAACTGGACTCACTTCTCAATTAGTAGCAGCACGTCAACTACTGAGCTCGAATCACTTCTTGAAAAAAAGAAATAGATGTTGTGATGTTACATTTTGCGGCTGACGGCCAAGAATGTGACAAATCAAGGTACCGCTGGATCGAATACACTCTTCTCTTTTTATAATAATACATTTCATAGCCGAGCGGGCGCAGCGGAGCACCATGGAGCACCATTTGGTTAAACTGTTTGGTAGTCAGGTGACCGTGCGTCCGCCCGTCCGCCGCGCGTCTGTCCGCACCACAGGGACGCCAATGTAAAATAACTCAATCAGCAGTGGCGGCAGTGAAAAAATAAAAGCGAACAGGAGCACAAGCATCGGCAAAATTTTTGATGAGCACATACGACAATTCCTCAATAAAAATAATGTGTAACATGGCAGTTTCACGTTTGAGTTGTGCAAAACAAAGGCAAGAAATGCACAAAAAAGGGTGCTGCACGTGCAAATTTTGTCGTCGCCGTTTAGCATTACACGATTTCATTTTTTTAAGTATATTAACCAGGGCTTCGCGTTTAGCCCTGGATAAATCTATATATTAAGAATACCGCGAATTTCAAGAACATTTTAAGGGTTAACTTCAAGGCTAAGATTTGGAAAAAAACATATTGATGTTCTCCTTAAAAAACTTGCAAATAGAATACAATTGTCTTAAAACTAGACCGTATAGAATTCTTCCACGCTGAAGACGGCAAACTATGAAAAATTAGAAAATAAAACGATTAAAAGGCCAGCAATAGTCAAATAATCGAAGATACTGTCAGTTCGGTGAAACTCTAATAAGGTTCTTGGCTAAGTTTGGAGGTAAAAATATAAACTGAGGTAAAGGTCCCTATTTTACGTTGGTAACTAGTAACTGTAATTAACTGACAAACCTGAGGCCAACAGTGGGCTTTTTTTATTCCCTGTCTCCATTAGTGCTTCGTTTTACGGGTATTTAGAGCTATTTAAGGCTACATAAAGCTTCACTGAAAGGTAAGAAGTGGAAAGAAGGATTTGAGCTCGCACGTGGGAATCGAACGCGTAACCTCTAGAAGAGAAGGCCGCGTTTTCAACCAACTGCACGAAACCTTGCTCTTTAAACATGTAGACGTGTATTGTTGAGAGAGTTATATAATTCGTATTTTACGAAAATACCTTTTCCTGCGTGCATAAACGGAATCAAGTCAGTAGTGAATTTCTCTGCTTTAGGCAATGCCGCCATCCATTCTCGTGCTATCACTCTAGGTATAACCTACAAACGACTATTATTTCATGCATGCCTAAAGACGGGAAGTTTTTAGAGAACCTGCTCTGCCATGTCAAGAATTAACGACGTCAAGGTCCGTCAAAATGCTTTCTTTTTGCTAACGGAACTCTTAAAGTACTTAGTTCAAATAAATTTGAGTTCGTATGGATGTGAGAAGAAAACCCTCCACTACTCTCATGGGTTATGGATTTTTCAGGGCGTTGAAGTAAAATCATGACTCATGAAAACACAAGAAATGTCTGTGTCCTCAGTCTTCTTCCAAAATGGGTAAATGTCTTGCTTTATGTCTTAACAACAAGAAGTAAAATTGTTTCCTGACCGATGTCTTATGCCCTGACGTAAATAATATAAATAATAATATAGTAATAATAATAATTTATTATTTTTAAAGCGCAAAAAATGCGCTGTGATGTTTTAGATAGTTGTGAAAATATAGTACGTATTTCGTATTTCAGTTCCTATTTATTTCTAGAAATAGTGCTTAGTTTAATCAACTATCACGTGAAAATAACATCCGCCCTCAATTAAAAGGACACGTCTTGTTGCACTTACTGATCGCAAGCTCTATCATTATTATTATTATTATTATTATTGAAAAATGAACGAGTAAATAAGATCGAAAGAAGTCGACCTCGGCGGTTAGAACTAAAGAAGGAGGATCTCCTTCTTTAGCTCTAACCGTTAAGATCAAATATTCATCTAGCAAAATAGCGCTTAAAACAGCACCGGACGGCGAAAAAAACATGACACATGACTCAGTTAACATTTTCTTCAAACTTTTATTGAAACATTTGCTTTAAATTCTGCATTTTGGAACAAATTATAGCCACCGTATTGTTCATATGTATTTCTTCTATAAATAACAAAAGATCGTTGCTCAGATTTCAATCAATAACAGCCCCCACTAACAAACGGTGGTCTGCCTGTGGTACGTGGTACATGAAAATTAAGATTTGAGGCATATCTATATATGAGGCATGTATCGTTTGTGGGCTCTACGTACGTAGAGAAGCCACAGGGGATCAAGAACAGAGAGGACGACCGTTACCGAATTATCCCATTTGTATGAATGTCATGCATTTTATTGGTCCATTTAGTTTTTGAACTTTACCTTTACAAATTTCCGACTGCAACTCGTCCACACTATTTGAATTATTGTAACGACTTTCCGATTGTTCATTTTAGATTTAATCCCCTGACGGTCGAAGGGCGGTTTGTCCGTCCGAAATATCGGGAAACCTCAAGTCGCTTTTGTCTTAATTTGCTGTTTTGTTATTAATCTTTGTATTTTAGTCTTGTATTTTCCTTGCATTTTGTTGCCAAAATGTCGGGTCTGCAGTACTATATTCTGCATTTAGAAAAACTTTAGAAAATAGTTACCAAACTGAATTGTGAATATCCTTGGAGTCATGGCCATAACCGATTATGGCTCCTGGATGAAGCCTTATCCTCTCTTGGCTATACAATTACACCCCGCTTTTAATACATGTACACCCACTTATTTCAATACGAACACCTCAGTATTATGGACAGTTTGCTTTGTCCCGCTTAATACGGTCTCCTGTTTCTACGGCCCCATTAATGTCCGTATTAAAGGGGTTTGACTGTCTTGATAGCCCCTCTCACACAGTCACACTCCCCTCCCGTCGCCATATCCCACCCCCACCCCCACCCCCCCCCCCCCCCCCCCCCCCCTCACCCCCTAGCCCCTGCTCCGGGTTTGGGTTCAGTCAAACTCACAGTTTGAGAGCCCGCAATAAGGTAAAAGCCGCTGACTATGGCAGATGTCGGGGAGCAGTTCTGTTTGTCGTTGGATTTTACGTCTGAAAAGCTTGGGCCGGATGTTCTTTGGTTCAATCCACCAGCTAAGTATCAACTGCGCTGTAATGGTTCATCAGGTGTAAAGATTTTCTCGGTAAGTTGTACAGAGTGGAGTTGCAGGTGTTGTGACAGGTATTCGACGGCCGCATGATACTGAATCGAATACATTAATGAGGCTGATATCTTATGAAGAATTATGGAGATCGTGGAGGGTGTTATCCTACGAGGCCGTAGGCCGAGGCGGATAACACCCTCCGAGATATCCATAATTCTTCATATGATACGAAAGCCGAATTCAATAATTGTTTTATTATTCATTCAAAATAATTCCTAGTTTAAAAACATGGCTAAAACATGCTTACCTCCTCGATGTTAAGTTAATCTTCGATAGTGCACGTTAGGGTTGTTCAGCTCCGCAAATATTGTCCAAATAGCAGATACTGCCCTTCGAGTTGTCTTATTGCTGTTCTTTTTTGCCATGTTTTTAGCCATTATTTCGCCTAGTTCTTACTCTTGAAACGAGTGAAACGTCCGCCATTTTTGTTTTCACAACCAAAACAACTCAACCCCATCCCCATTGTCTTCTCTGTCAACGATGCATTAACCTGCAAGAAAGCTGCACTTTTGACGTTATCAGTCGATTGATCGCAAAATTCTTCCAAATTTGGTCATCAGTTGCTGGTTGTGGTGAATTGTGAGTGTGCTTTTAGCCAATCAGAATCGGGAAAATATTTTGAATGAATAATAAGAATAAATTATGGCGATATAGAAAGTATTTATTTAGCCACTCACTACACCCTAACATCTCCAGGTCTAGAAGAAAATACAGTGTTAAGCTGCATGTAGTATTCCAGATGTCCAGAAATCCCGGTAAAAGAGATTTATATGAATGTCAACATCTCTCGGTATTCTTATTCCAGAATACGGTCAATCGAAGGTGCCCTTTGTATGAGCTTTTTCAAACTCGATCGATCGTTCTTCAAATGAAATGCACATGTGAAATAACTTTGTGGCACATCTCCAAGACCTCCCTTTATTCTCACTTAAAAAAAGAAACATGTTACTCTAAAATGCTACAATTTAATGTATCTGCATAGGACACATAAATGTGAACAAATGACTAAAACAAACAAATCTTTTGGTACAAGAACTAATGCGCCTCTGGTTGGCACATTAACAGCAACAGGTGATGTCAACAGGAGTATCGCCATAGGTTCAACTCCTATGGAAAGGACAAGTCGTTATGTCACATTGCCATAGTAGCAAAATTTCAGGATGACAACAAACTGAAAACATCACAAAAAAAGTGAATTTGCACTGTTTCAGACTTCATGTATCTTATTTAATTTCACTTATTTTGTCAAATCTTGGGGAAAGTCCGAAAGGACCGTATATTAGAAAAAGAAAAAGAAAATTGTTGTCTCGTGTACACCTACTTCATGAAGTGGGTGCATGAAATTAGGAAGTTTCATGTCCCAGTCGGGCAGTAAGGGCTAGGAAATGTGCTAATGCACATGCAAAGTTGTTTTGCTAATATAAACATATTGCTTTTTTTGCCATTCTTGCTGTCACCACCATCGTCGTTGCTTAAGCTCATTATTGTTGTGATCCAGAAATTTTGCTACCATGGTAACATGACTTTTACAGTTCTCCTCTCTATTAAGAGTACTCAGATTTTTCTTCTGAGCTGCCCGTGTCACTGAATGTCAAAAAATAATCTTTGTCATTTATTCACCAGGCTTAAAATTCACCATCAAATTACTGTATTATCATCTTTGTCAGATATCTATGTAGAGAATTATAGACATATGTATTATGAATGTGAAAAGGTTTTGAGTGCCTAGCTACAACTGCTTCTAAATTCTTTCTGTTTATTTATTTATTATTATTATATTATTATTATTATTATTATTATTATTATTACTATTATTATCAATATTATTATTATTGTTATTATTATTATAGCTATTGTCATTATAATTATTATCAACTATATTTTTTTTTGTAGAAAGCACAAACAGACTTCTGGAAGAGGTAAAATTTCAGTACCAAGGTATTAATGTAGAGGGTGGTTGAGATATAGATATGCAGTTGTCACTAGAAAACTGGCTTCAATGGATCAAAAACTGTTAAGATCTCTTTGTTATTTGTACGTAGGTTTATGAAGAAGCACTGATCAGGCTTTGCATTTTATATACTTTGATTAGAACTTACTACAAACCTGAAATTATTAAGGACGATGGACATCTACTCCATCTTGTTATCAAGCAGACAAACTCCATCATAGAGACCTCATTTGAACTCACATCTCTTCACCAGTTTGACCAGGTAATGTCAGATCTGGACATACTTAAGTTTGGGTTTACAGTGTCTTGAATGTATTAATGACATGAAACACAACAAATTTCTAGTGGCTCAATAACCAGATATTGGGAAGATGTAGTAAAATATTATTACATGTTTTTTTGTTCTTTTTTATTTATTTTCTATTTATTTGTTATTTATTTATTTATATGGGCAGATCTTGTTTAGGATAGGACAGCATAGAATGGGACTAATTTCAACACAGTTCCGTAAAAAAGCAAACAAACAGATGCAAAGAAACTCAATACAGAAAGTAGCACACTGTCTAATAAATTATTCGTAGACACGCACTAATAAAGAGATCCCTTGTAGAAAATTTATCTGCAATTGCGGTTAGATTGCGGAGAAATTTTTAAAACAGATTGAATGAATCAATAAAATTACTAACAGCAATATGAAATGAAAGAGAGTAGAAATTCAAATTGTTTGATAATTTTTCAGAAAAATTATGTTAAAACCAGCTTATATTGTATTGATCTGCAAAAATTTTATCTTTTAGGCAGGAATAATGATCAGAGTGGATGGTGATCACTGGATCAAGACAGTTAGTACAATTATGTATATTACATCAGTCAAACCTGTATTATATAGTCACCCTCTACTAGCCACACTAAAAACCTGCATCTATGAACCTAGTTAGACTGCGAGCAGTCCCTCAGGATGGTTGTGCAAGCAAGGAAATCGACCGAAGTGAACAAACAACAATTCCTGCCAAGCCTTGACTTGACTGACTGAAAAGGGACTTCTTGCAGTCTGGAACCTAGTGGTTTAAGAACCTGCTGGCAGTAATTTGCCTATTAAATACCCCAAAATATAAGAACCTGTTTAGCCAAGCAAGACCAAGTAGGTTCTTGTATATGGGTGACAGTAACATATTATTGTAAACATTTTTAATCAAGGAGTTTGACTTTGACATGGGAAATTTATACTACAAGAAAATTCTTGTTAACTCAAATAATTTTTATTTTATTTACTTGACTAATTATTTTTTTAATACATAACAATTGCTACAGAGGTAATAGTAGCTATACATTCTGTAATCAGCTTTGTCAGGCTAATCATAATACATTTGTGAATAAATAATGTATACTGGTATTTATGTCTAAGAGCAAACCCAAGTTTATCTATTTTTCTGGTAGTCGACAATTATTTTTCCTTCACAGAAGTTAAGAACTTACTAAGAACCTACTAAGCCTAAATTGTACCCTGGGTGCTAGAGGCTTTTCATGCAGGGTTTCTGGTTTTGGGTCTTTAGCTGAAGGCATGTCAACCTGCAGCTGACAAAGTTCCCTGCCACATGCAAGAAAAAACCTCTGGTACCTTCCCAAAGTACCTAAATTGTGAATAACTACCCCAAAATACAAGAAACTTTTTCACCAGAATGTAGGTTCTTACACATGGGTTTTTATGGTACTACACGGAGCTCTCACCAAAGTTACAGAGATTTTCTTGCTGGATTAATGTTCAGTAGCAGTGGCTACTGACATTCATCCTGATTTTTTTTTAAATCTTGGACACATAATTTTATTATTAGTTCAATAATTTTTTATATATGTTTTTGTGGTGAATGTTATCAGGGTTTGGAGTATGTTGATGGAGAATGTTCCATGAGTTGTGTGGTAACAAACAAGTGGAGTGACTGGTCAACCAAGACATGGAAGAGCAATAAACTGGCACTAAGAGTACACAAGATACAAGATGATTATGTGGTACAAACACCAACTTTTTGAAGTTTTTCCTTTCATCCTTTGATAAGCAGTTTACAGTAAATATGTTTCTTTAAATGAGCACCTATGCTCTTATTTGCACCCTCCTTCCCTCTCAATTTCTTTTTTTTTTTCCTTGTTTTCTTTTTATGATCATTATTCTTTAATAGCATCAACATAGGAGAAACAATTATTCTTCTCCAGTAAGACAATAAAATTAATATGTTGCAGTTTTCTCTATATATTACCTCAGTCAGGAAGCACTTTCTATGCACTAATTGCCTTCAAACATTTAAAAATTTTCTATTGCCAAAGCAAATAAGTGGGTAGAAAGTAGCTACAAATAGGTTTTTTCCAGATTGAGATAATGTTATTTCGTAATTAAATACCTTCTTGCCTTCGACAAGCAAACTCTCGCAGAATTAGTTTTCTCCATCCCCTTTTGAGAACTTCAAGTGGATATTTGTGCAGTGCAAATTTATAGATTATTAAGGAAATAGGTATACCGCTATAACATTTATTATAAATCCTCTGTTAATCCTCCCTCACTGAAGCTAGTACAAAGCTTCACAAGGTAATTAATAAACTGACTTTTTAGTTAATAACGACAGAAACACTTCATGTGGACTGATGGTTTATTCATATACTGGAAGTTCAGATTTGTTTTCCATCTTCCACTGTATGACCTCCAACTTCATATACATACTGATACTTCATATACTTTGCATTGTTGTTTTTCATGAAGAACTGATACCATCATTCACTAAATTAAGTAAGCCACCCCTCTCAAATAAGCCCCCCCCCTTCAAATGCGCTTGAAATACATAAGCTTAATAGAGGATTAACTTACAGTAGATGTACATGTATCCACTACTTTTTGTATTACTTCAATTAAAATTATTGATGTAACGGTATTGTTTATTCTAATCTTACCCTTCAGATTGAGAGGAAGTTACCCAGTGAAAGCTCTGAGGATTGGAAATTTGTTCGTATTGCTCATTTGGATTCAGGTGGAAATGCAGTCAAGATTGGACTATATTGTTGTTCACCCACTGAAGAGGGAATGAGTGTAGTGTTTGACAAACTGAGTATTCAGCCTTCAGATGGAACATATAATCACACATACTGAGCTTTGATTTTCATGATTGTGGCATCAGGGCTGTCACTAAAATTCCAAGTTGTAGGGTACCATAAACTGCTGCTTATAAACCCTGGGCTTTACAACTTTGTAGAGGTTTTAAGGAGGCTTATAAACAGAGGCGCTTATACCCAAGAGGAACAGAAAAAGCACTTTGAAATGAGCTGTAGCAGTGCTTATCAAAATATGTTTTACATTTATTGGTTTTTAATTAAGCTTCAAAACATCACAATAAATCAAAATTGGAGCGGGGTTTGTAGCTAGAGGAGGTCTTACAACGTATGCCTGGGGGTTTATAATCGGATGTATTCTTTTGTTTACAAGTAGTTTGGCTGATAACTGGCAGGGGGGACGGGAGGGCTTTTAAACGGCAGTTTATGGTATATGCAATCAGTAGGCATGGAATTGAACAACTAGGAAGTTCTTTTGGTTTTATTTTTCCTTCATCCTCTATGAAAGTAGCCTAGGGAGGGGATGTCATGCTCAGAGAAGCCTAAGGGAAATGCCCAGCCCCTGGCACTTAGTGACAGCTCTGGTACGTTCAAGCAGAAGCATGACCTAAAGTCAGGGTGCAAAACTGCCTTATTTAGTTTCTTTTCTGAGCAGTATATGAACAATTTATTGTTATACAGAAGGCTGCAGATTTAACTCCTAATTCTCCTTTTACATTTGTACAAAATATAAGCAGCTGGTCTGTCTAGCTTGGATAATTATTTTGGTAATGTTTCTTATTATTATATTATGTTCGTGTTGCCCAAATATATAATGAGGGTATATTTCATACGCCCTCATTATATTTTAGAAAACAATGCATTTCACAGAGGCTCCAACCCTCACAGAAGAATTTCTGTCTTTTCAATCCCAGAGAACTCATTACAAAATATTTATTCATAGACTTTATAGTTGATCTTGATGTTCTACATTATTTTTTGTACTTGTTTTAGTGAACTGAATAAAAACTTTGGCTGGCACAATCTTTTTGCAAATACCATCTATTTGCATTTTCAGTCATCAAAAAAATTTAATTCCTTAGTCAAGTTTAAAAAACAGCATGACAATTACGATGATTCCGTTTGATAAGGGAGGTTACAGTATGCGTTCTTGTTTTGCCTTAGCCATATATGCTTCAATTTTGAAAAAAAAAAAAAGCTTTTTGTCCTTTTGCCAAAACCCGGGGTGGGGGGGGGGGGGAGTAGGTACTCCATATGCTTGTAATGGGCTACATGGGGGTGGCCCCTCCCACTCAATTACGATGATTCCGTTTGATAAGGGAGGTTACAGTATGCGTTCTTGTTTTGCCCTAGCCATATATGCTTCAATTTTGAAAAAAAAAAAAAAGCTTTTTGTCCTTTTGCCAAAACCCGGGGTGGGGGGGGGGGGGGGGGGGGGAGTAGGTACTCCATAATTATGCTTGTAATGGGCTACATGGGGGTGGCCCCTCCCAAAAGGGATACCTTTTTCATTCTCCAGGTATCTGAAAGGGTTGTATAGGGATTTCACAAGTTGAAGTCCTTGACAGGGAAATGAAATCTGTCATTTTGGTCTGTAAAAAGTCCCAAAAGGGCTAACAGATGAATTTAATGCCATGAAAAAGTCGAGAATACGTTCTGGTTTTGTGATTTATTCATATTTAGACGAACGTGCCTTTACAGCGGTTAAAAGGAATGCAAAGTTCTGAACTAGGTATTTTAAAATTTGTCAATAGAAGAATTAAAGGGATATCTTTTCTGTAAAAAAATGATAAGCCTCTCTGTATAAAACTGTGTTGACCCGGGGGGGTGGAGAGAAGGGGGGCTAAAACAAACAAGATGAAGATCGAACCTAACCTGACTATTTATTTCCTTTTCTATAAAAACCGAAAACCAAACGTGCATTAAGAAACCACAACTGTTAGGGACTCAAAAAGCGAACAGATCTAAAAAAGACAGGTAATAAATCTTTTCCTAGCCTGCGAGAGCATCCGTTTTTTTTGGCTCGAGAGGGAGGAAAGAATTTCACCCTCACTCTACCACCCACGGGATCGCACGACTGGCACCTCGCACAGAAGCGATACCCGGAAGTAGGTCGACGTTCGCATGCTTTGCAGTCAACAGCGCAAGATGGCGACTGATTGAATATTTACTATTTGCCCAATCTTCGAGGAATTGCTAGGAGCCAAAAGACCTAAAGACCTCTGATCGAACGGTAAGTGAAATTGGACAATAAGGCGGCCAAATTTTCGCACAACGCCGGCTACACAATGTAAAGACTGTAAACACGTCGACCGACAATACAGTCTTCACAAACACCCGATCGAGTGCATTTTAAGTCTTTCCAATTGGCCAAAATTTGGCTGGGCAATATACAACAGACTTTTGTTTAATTCGCTAACTTATCTCTCACCAGTAACGACACTTACTTTCGATTTTCCAAAAAAATAGCTGCGACTTTGAGCTAATCCATAAAAGCGGAAGTTTCATTGAAAATGCAACAACCTCAAATTACAATGCGGAAATCACTTTTGCTTTATAAACTCACTGATAACCTTCACTATCCGATGAATTATAGCTTTAAATTTTCTTCTCTTGTCATTAAATCGCATCAAGAAAAGTACGTGACAAAGGCTTTTATTTGGTGCGTGCAGTATTCATTCGCCATCATGTTTGACAGCGCTTTTAATTTTAAAAACATATATGTTTGGTTAATGAACATTCAAAATTCCAGGGCAAATAGTATGGCTGGCTACACCACCGACAACAGCCTTCTGAACAAGGGTTTGTAGCAGGCAGAAACAAGACAAGATCAGAACGAGCGGCAACCTCGTTCTCAGTGTAAACTCCTACTAGTCCCTCGTCTCGCTCCCGAGGGACGAGTACGAGTGGAAAAGAAGATGACGATACCGCTTGTCTTCTTTAGTGGCAACGCGTTGTTATCAGTGAGTGTGTGCTCGCTTTTTGGCTGGTGGATTTCGATCGTTTTCTTGGCGAGACCTTGTACATTTCGTTCGGATCACGTGATCCCAAGGCCTCAAGCAGTTTTGTGATACCACAGGTTACCCACACAATCTGTGTGTGTAGCCGATGTTATTTTACAGTAAATGTACGGATTTATCTTTTGCCTCACCCATAGCGATATATCGCTAAGTATGTACACCTACTTCAGTAAAGGTTGCTTTGGGAATCATTCTTTGGTCTTTGAAAGCCATTGTTTAGTGGTCAGCCAAGCAAAGCTTTGCACTGTATTCTGTGTTTCAATGACCAAATTCCCAAGCAACCTTTATTGAAATAGGTGTATATAAATCAATGCTGTTAAATAAACGTTGAATTACGTTACCTGTGTATATACTTTTTGAGCGATTTTGAAGGAGTTTGAGTTTGCTTGAGTGACCACTAAACAATTGCTTTCAAAGACTAAAGCATGATTCCTAAAGCAACCTTTATTGAGGTCGGTGTACATACTTAGCGATATATCGTTATAGCTCGTTATGGGTGACGCAAACGGTAAATCCAGTACATTTACTGTAAAATAACATCGGTTACACAGACACAGATTGTATGGGTACCCTGTGGTCAGACCCCGCCTTACGGACACCTCGTTAATACGGACACTTTCTATGACCCCCTCATTGTCGGTATTAACTGGGTTTGATGCTGTTGCAAGTTACCAACGCAGACCAGGAGCCCATAACCCGGAGTGAGCAACTTCCCTGCGCTCACGGCGTTTTCACGGACCAGTTTATTTTTAGAACGTTTTTAGCTCGAATTTTGAATATCTTTTAAATTCCACAAACCAGTCAGCAAAACTTACTGACCTAAAAATGATATTTTTTGCCTTTTAAAAACGTTTAGTTTTCCTTTTTGATATCTTGTACTTCGAATGGGCTCATAAACATAGTGGAGATTCTATTTTGGCGAGAAAAAGTGCCTTAAAATGATGCTCGCTCCGGCTTATGGGCTCCTGCGCTGACGTAATACAAGGACCTTTACCTCTCCCTTTTAAAAGTTGCTTAATGATTTTTTGGATATGAGGGGTCATATCTGATCATGACTCAAATTTTCCTGTCTCCGATTCTTGAATACATTTTTTTTCGACCCTTTAAAAGTAGCTGAACACATTAAAAACTCATCCTAACGCTTATATGGGTTTGTTCCCACAGGGTTGACCAACACTTGTAGATGGAAGACAAACAAAGTGTTCATTTCTGCAAAACTTATGCCAGGCCCAACTGGCCGTACGAAGATTGGACGTGCATAGAGAAGGAAGTTGATGTGGAGGACGATAGGCTCTCTGGTACAAAATTTGATGAGCCAATGCCTGTGTCGGACATTTCGACCATTACTTCTGATGATCTTGCAGCTCGTGATAGTACAACACGCTCAGTAGAAGAAAACGTGTTACAGAAAACAGACTCTGTAGATAAAAATGACCAAGACACCCAAGATACTTCAACCGAAGCTCTAGAAAGCTATGAGCCTGATCACTGGTCATATGATCTCTCTGAACCCCTTGATGACGACTTACCACTTTGTCAACTACTTCGGTTCATAGAGCCAGAGTTAAATTACAGTGGAGCCCAGAGTAAAAAGATATTTGAGGAGATAAACGAGATGATGAGAAAGACGATTGAAAAGTTAGAATCTTGCTATCTTGTTTTCAAAAAGTGCTCCCTTATTCCAGTTGGTAGCGTCAACGAAAATACGAAAATTGGCAAGGCTGATGAATTTGACTATGCCGTTGTTCTTCCATACTTCGAAAGCTTCGAGAAACTTTTCCCCATAATTTTCAAGAAAGACGAGTCCCTGTTGTATGACGACCCGGCTTATGTTGCCCTGGTAGATGATATTGCCTGGGGTGGTGATACTAAGCACATCAAAGAAAACTTTCAGGCAGCAATGAAGCAAGTCTGGTCCCTTTACAGGGAGGATTTTCTCCCCGAGGGCTGGAAACTATCCGAATCAACCTGCCATGGAGACGAACAAAGCATCGCGAGGACAGTCCATCTTGTTCGTTCATCGGATGGATTTATTGTCAACATCGACATTTGCTTTTGGATACCTATTCACAAATCAGTCCTCGAAGAGAAGGGCTCTAACGTTGAGCAAAGGGACTTTCTCTTGAAAAATTGCCTTGACGGAGAGATGAAGTTATTCGCCTTGCTGCCTAAGGACCGTGACATAGAGTATGCTTTAAACTCGCCGCGCTTTGCTATGTCACTAAAGGAAAGGGAAGAGTTAAACAAGTATGGACCGCTGAATGGACGCATCCAGTGCTACAAGTTTGCCAAATGCATTGCAAAGTTTTTTGTTCCTTACATTCAGAAAAAAGAGAACTGCTCTTTCTGTTTAGACGGCCTTGTCTCTTCGTTTGCTCTTAAAAACATAGTTCTCTACATGGCAAATAATTATCCAGATGATAAGATGTGGGCTGAAGATCAACTTGGAAACAGAGTTTCTGAAGTCTTTGCCATTCTCAATTTCTGTATTAAAGTTAATTGCAGTCAAGTATCGGCGTTTTTAACACCCTACACTATACCACTGCGCACGCATTCAGCCAAATATGATTCTGGAAAAGGCGTGCTTATAGAGAAGGGTGCTGACGGGCTTTACGATGAGGAAGATCACTGTCTTCTTCCAGAAGTGGAGAGATTTGAGTCGCTATTCACAAAAGACCTTATTTCCAAGAAGATTTTGCAGAATTACTTCAGTTTTCTCCACGAATATAACTGGTGTGTACCCGAGGTATTTGATCGCTTGACCGAGATGTTGACAGGTTTGACCGAGAAAGATGATGAGGAAAGGAGAGAATATGCAGAGAATCCTGGTTGTCTGTGTTTTCAAACGTTTACAGCCGAAGACTTTGCACTATAAAGTATAGCTGTGAAAGCTAATTACCTGAATAATAACAGCTTTTTTAAAAAATAACTTCCAACTTGGTCCTGTAATTAAGTCGTTATTCACACAGAGAAAATTGGGAGGACTTCAGTTCGCTACTGGGCAGGTTGTAATGTCCAGTACGGATTGACGAAACTTTTATTTTGCTAACTTTAATTTTGAATAGAATAAGAATAATTCTAGAATAATTAATCATTTGAGAACTGTGTATTTGTATTTGGTTTTGTAATCTCCAAGGCGATTCTTTCTTATCTGTGCGTAGATTTTGACAGACCGCACGAGCAGAGTTCTGCATGGGTAGTAGGACAACCTGGAAAACTGAAACCAAGGAAGAAAGGCAAAGGGCGCTTTCCATTCAACCAAAACTTTCGAAAATTTAAAAACAGCGGCAAATGCTATAGGAATTTCCCGAGAACTTTTGAATTTCTGAAATGTGAACCATTCAACCGAAAATTCTAGAAATTCTGGGAGCAAAAATGAATAGAAAGAAAACTTCCGGGAAAAAAATTTCGAAATTTGGGTATACCTCGCGAGGTTGTCCTCTTTTTTGGAAATTTTGGGAAAATGTTGTTCCATTTGCTACTGGAAGTTTCCGAAAATTCAAAGCGGACATTTGGTTGAATGGAAAGAGCCCAAAGTCTTTGTACGCATTAGCCTACGCAGCATGGGGGCTTTGGTCAAACGCGCAAACAAGCCAAGGTTGGGACATTGAAACTGCGAGGAGATTGGCTTCCCCGCTCGTTCGCGCGCTTTTGCGGCTTCGCCGCTCAGTAGTGCGCGCGACAAAACCGCCATGATACGCAGGCTATGTACCCATCGAAAGTCCAGGAAAGTCCTGGTATTCCGGGCTAGGGTCCAGGCTTCACCTGAATGACTACAGCTCTTGCTTGATTGCATGCAATGAACCGCACTAATGCCCCGGGGGAACTCAGACCAATGTAAAAGGCCAGGGCTGGTGTGCTCGTCGGTTGTTTCAAATTAAAGCCAAGGGGAGACATGGGAAGTTCTCAAGCTTTACTTGAACCGAAGAAGACACCGTCTTAAAGAAGACGAGAGAAACGCTGCCAGTAAATGTAGTTTGATAAATCTCTGGTGCCGAAATCTGCAGTTTACAAGACCGGCAAGTATCCCCTACCTCTCTTATGGGATCTCTTTCCCCCAGCATTAACCCAGATATAAAAGAAATGTAGATCTGTAAAATGTTCTATGTTCTACTTGTGAAAAAAGGTTCATTGAGTTAGGTGTAGTGTTTTGATTGTAGGGTCTCATTAATTTTGGGAGATCAATTTCGTTCCTTCAGCCGAAAATTGAAGGAATAAAGTATCCCTCGGACAAGGATTTACCCGGCGATTTTACCAAATTCCTTGGCTGACAGTTTCGTTCGTCGGCAGAGAAAGGTATTTTTCAAGACGTTTCCTAGAACAGCGCTTTATGGGTTGCATAAGAACTCTTGACAATATCAACAATAATTATATCTAAAACGGGATAATAACATTGGGCCCCGTTGAACGAGATATCATTCTTGAAGCCTCCTATATTTTTCTATTCTGTTATCTGTACACGGCCCCCGAAATGATTCCCAACCCTTAAATAATCCCCATTTCTCTTCACGTCGACAACGAAATGACCCCGATTAAGTCTTGGAATGGAATGGTACTCCGCCAAGGAATTATTACCACTCTGATCTGTTGTAGTGTTTACGTTTATGCGATTTTTTAGCGTTTTTGTCATCTAATCACCTTTATGTCTACGTTTGCATCTTTAACATCATTTTTAGCATTTAACATCCATGTAGTTTTCTCCATAACCTGGACTATAATCACCTAAGTCATAAAAATGAGTGTGTTTCTTGATGTTATTGGTTGCAGTTCACGGTGTTACTAAAAATATACTAGACTTCGTGTGTCAAACAATGTTTTCGTCTAATCCAGTTTAAAATCAAAGTGGAATCCCAAATTAATGCCATTAAAGAATTCGGGCAGGTGAAGATTATTAGTTAGACTTTAATTAATGTTGTGCACTTTGCTCGATCCATAGTTCTAGGATATTATTCCATTCCTAAAATTAATTGGGGATCTTTTCGTGGACGTGAAAAGAAATGGGGATTATTTCGGGGTCGGTATCATTCGGGTTGATTTGGGAATCATTTCCGGGGCTGCACATATCCCGGTACACTTCTTAAATGGGGTTGAAAAAGATTACACACCCCCCCCCCCCCCCCCCCTCCACCCCACGTTCCCGCCTCTTTCCTACTACAGAGACAATACATGTAGCGTATATGAGGAGGTTATTGATACCACGTGCAAACATCCATCTGTGATTTAAGTGATAGCTGACAAAGCTACTTTCAAATCACAGGTAAGGATATGAAGAAGAGGAAAGGAGAAGTGGTTGACCAGGAGGGAAACATTTTGAAAAAGGCAAAGGTCTCTGACTTCGCGGAGGCGGAGGAAAACAATAACAACAAACATAGTCAACTGGTACGCACTGTGAAAGTGTTATTACAGAAAGAGCAAACAAGGTTGTCTGGTATGTTGAAGGTCTATATTCAATGCATGTCTTGTTGTTTTGAGGTACATGTATGGAATTGGAATTGCAATTTTGTGTCTCAGATGATGTGTAAAAGTTGTATCCCCGCTGTTCAAAGTTAGATAGCCCTATCCGCTGGATAACTCATTATCCAGCGGATGAGTGTTAGGGAAACCAGTTACAGTATCCACAAAAGAGAGATTTATCCAGTGGATAGCGTTATTCACCCTTCAAACAACTCAGTCAGGCCCAGCTCACTCACAGTGGCCATTCTTATAGACAATAAAAAAGGCATTTACCTCGTGTACCTGACACAGGTGACGTAAAACAAAAGAACAAAACCAGGAAACATTAAGGTGACTCGACCCAGTTTTTTTTGGGGGGGTACCATCCTACTTTGAAGCTCTCTGGTATCCCCACCTTTACTTTTATCGTAAGTCTAACACATACAATGGATAACATATAGATCAATCGGATCTTGTTTCTTTGGGTAATGTCGACCGAGGTATCGGTCGATATAGCGGTCGATATAGCGGTCGACAGTCGGTCGACAGTCGGTCGATAGTCGGTCGATAGTCGGTCGACAGTCGGTCGACAGTCGGTCGACAGTCGGTCGACACTCGGTCGATACTCGGTCGACACTCGGTCGATACTCGGTCGATATAGCGGTCAATAGTCGGTCGATAGTCGGTCGACACTCGGTCGAGACACGGTCGATGGTCGTTCCAGATGTGTCTCGGCCGATATAGCTTTTCGCTCGCCGACACTTCACCGACACTTCACCGACACTTCGCCGACACTTCACCGACACTTTGCCGACACTTCGCCGACACTTTGCCGACACTTCGCCGATAGTTGGTCGATACTTGACCGATGTATCGGTCAGTAATTGGTCGACACTCGGTCGATGGTCGGTCGACACTTGGTCGATAGTCAGAAGATAGCCGTTCGATATATCGGTCGAGAGTCGGCCGATAGTCGATCGATATATCGGTCGAGCTTTTTGTCGGTCTGTATGGTTTTTAGTCCGTTATCAATAGCCCTGGAGAAGAAATTGGAGCAAGATTACTGAAATATGAACCGATTGCCCCCATTTACACGTGGAGATTCTTGAAAAATTCGCATTTATGGACATTTTTGGTCAGTTTTTAGTCCAAACTACTCAAAATTAAACATGAAAGCATGCCTTTCTTTGCAATAGCATCCCGTTTTGTGACATTTTTTGGTACGGGCATGCCAAAAAGTCTTACCCAATCACTTTAGACTTTTCTGCTTTTTTTTTTCGCTTTTCCTTTTTCCCTTGTTTTTGTCATTTTTTGTATTTTCCTTGCTGTAAGTTGAAATCATTCCCACAATAAATGAATGTGTTCAGTCTGCTGGATATTTTGTCACCTTCCTCGGCGCATTATCAGCGCGTTTTATCAATAACTGATCGTTAAACAAAGGACTGTTCCCGTCTTCAATGCAGAAATATATAAGTTTAATTTGTGGTCTCTGCACAAACGAGAACTCGGCGTGATGAAGCAGGTCCAAGCCCGATAATAAAAGATGTGTATTTAAAGCATGTCATGAACTGCCTTTTCCTATTCATTATTCTTCCACTTCGGGACTGCGGGAGCACTCGTTTCACTCGTCGTTCTTTAAGTATTCTTCGACTGCGGGACCACAGGAGCAGCAGATTCAACTTAGGCTGAGACAAGTTGTGTTTAACAGCTAAAAATAGGACGATCGGTGATGATACAAACTGGAAAAAAAAACGGTTACCATGTCCTTAGTTCCCAGTGCTCTTCGGTTCGCTTCATAGAGTAATCGCGCCTCGCACTGCCACATGTTCCCCCATCGCATGATAACAGTAATTAATGACGTCTTTGCTTAGAAAAAAGAGCCATTAGACTCACCTGATAAATTAACACATGACTGATATTCGAACGACAGTTGATCGATATACCACCGACAGTTGACCGATACACCACCGACAGTTGACTGATATACCACCGACAGTTGACCGATATATCACCGACATATGACCGATAGTAAGTCGAGGTGCGTCGTCGAAATATCGACCGATACTCGGCCGATAGTCTTTCTCACTATCGACCGACTATCGACAGACTGTCGACCGACTATCGACCGCTATATCGACCAACTGTCGACCGACTGTCGACCGAGTATCGACGGACTGTCGACCGACTATCGACCGATTGTCGACCGAGTATCGACCGACTGTCAACCGCTATGTCGACCGCTATATCGACCGCTATATCGACCGATACCTCGGTTGACATTACCCACAGTAAACAAGATCCGATCAATCTACAATATCACAGAAAATTTTTGGCGATCGGAGTAAATGTCACGTGGTTATAATGCCACGCCCCTTTGAGGTCTGAGTCGAAAATCTGCTGTTGCCGGCATTTTTTCGTGAAAATCTCTCGGCTACACATAGTGTGCATTAATGCCTTGCACTGAACAGAGTTTCACCAAAATCGCAAAGACCCAATTCGAGAAATTCAGCAGTTTCCAAATTTAGGACATAATTTATGCGAAAATGATAAGTAATTATATGTAATTTTACCCTCGGTAACTTGAATCCTTGATAACTCAAACCTCCCACTAACTCGAAGTAATTTTTGTTTCCCCTCAGATCATTTCTATATAAAGTTACCCTCAATAACTTGAACCATGTTTTGAGCGCTTATAAAGTCAGGAAAAAAAACAGTGTACAAAACATCCAAAACATTAAATTCTGAATTTACCATTGACGTGCTGTAGGCTTATAGCTTACTAGTGGAGGCTAATGTTGTTTGTCACAAAATAATGTAACATGAAACAGCTTTGCTTCTCAAAACAGTTAAATGCATGCTCTATTTAGGCTTTGTTTTTTTATGTTACGTTTTGATTTATATCCCAGAAGCATTGTTCCATTTTAACTTATCATTTTTACAGTTAAATGTGATCAATATGTTCACAATACTGTAAAAACTGGTTTTTCCCTTGCTTTGGGCTATTTGCCTCGAGTTCCCAATAACTCAAACTCTCGATAACTTGAACTTTTTTCAATTTCCCATGAAGGTTCGAGTTATCAGGAGTTGACTGTACTTTCTTTTATCACAGTATAGTTAGTCAGTAGAGGCTCTGGTTGTTCCAACGTTGGATAGCGCTGTCCACCAGATAAATGGCTATCCATGGATGAGTGTTAGGGAGATCAATAAATATTGCATTATCCACTAAACAAAGATTTATCCAGTGGATAGCATTATCCCCCTTTCGAACAACTCAGGGTCCAGGTTACTTAGTCAGGGCTTCTGATATTTCGCGGAAAAAAAAGCAAAATTTCGCGGGATTTTCAGGGGCAAATTCGCGGAAAAATCGGCCGATTTCGCGGGATTTTCGCGGGAAAAAAGTCAAAATTCGCGGAACAATCGGCCGATTTCGGGCGATTTTCGCGGTAGAAAAGTCAAAATTCGCAGAAAAAACGGCCCATTTCACGGGATTTTAGCGGAAAAAAAACAATTTTCGAAGGATTTTCAGGGGCAAATTCTTAGGAAAATCGGCCGATTTCACGTGAAATTTCGGGGGGAAACTTCGCTAAGAAACAATCAGTAAAAAACAGCCGATTTCGCTGGGTCTTTTTTTGGCAAATTTCGCTAAAATCGATCAATTTTGCGTCGATATGACCAGCGTTGGTGAACGTTTTTTTTAACAGGGATAATCATTTGCTCTTTCAACAACAGTTCGCTCGAGAAATGAGCGAATGTTAAGGCTATTAACATTATGATTAGTGCCCAGTTTTTCGCAACATTCATCTAAAAACGCCTGGTAGTTTTGGGACGTTGTTTACTCGTTGCAGTGACAAAGTTTCAAGCTAAATTTGAATTTTTGGGGTGAATAAAACCGGTGTAATAGCCAAGATAAGTATTAAATATGTTTTGCCGACATGTATTTGGAAATATTTCTGGCGAATTTTGCGGTATTTCGCGTTTTTTTGGGAATTTCGCGGGATTTCGCGGAAATACCAGAATTTCGCGGGTCCACGACCGCGCGAAATATCAGAAGCCCTGCTTTACCTTAGTATAGTTACAGTGAGTAATGTCCTTGTGGCATTTATTTTGGTGATATTATTTTTATTGAGGTTTGTCCAAGCTACACGATGCACTTAAAGAGTCACAAAACAAGGAAAGACTGACAAGCATTGTCCAGGAAGGTGGAGAATTTCATGAGGTTTTCAAGATTTTAGAAGGAGGCCGACACAGTCTTTCCCAGCTTGAGGTACATGTATTACTGTAAACGTCTATAACGCTACCGCAAACTGAAAGTCAAAATTGATGCTCTAAAGTCACTATTGGATCTTTATCATGTACAGTACATGTACTGGAATGCAAAATCTTATGACTTATCAAGCTGTCAAAGGTACAAAAGTAGCCATTCATTTGAGAGAATTTGCATGAAAAGTAGACTGATAGATTTATTTTACAAATTATAATATAATTATTTTATTCCAGATTGCTTAGTAATAAGCTGTGCTGCCTGTAAAGCCTGGAAACTACAATAATGATTGTACCATTTTCTGAGGAAAGTCAATTGATCTAGATGATCTTTAGAAACCAGCTTTGCAATAGGGTGAAGTTGATCTCAGTATTCTTTTTATGTTAAGGCTGCTGTTTTGCACTTACAGACTTTAGAAATCAAATTAAATTACATTTTTAGTTCTATTTTTGTACTGAAAGCCTGTCTGATCTGTTACATGTACTCAGAAGAGCAGTCTCAATTTGCAGTTATTTACATGTATAATATCAATAAAATTTTCTTCCTCAGATCCAAACATGCCTGGAAATCCTAGAGAGTGTTCTGCTCTTTACTGCAGGAGACAAGCAGTTATCTACCAGAATAGGGATGGCAATAGTACAGCAAGTGCTGCAAAACCATATGAAACTTCTATACACATGTCTCCATCCAGGGAATCCCCCTGATGTTATCATGACTACTCTGAGGTTGCTTACAGCCATGGTAACACAAGGAGTGACAGCAGCAAGAGAAGTTCAAAGGTCATTTGATTTTACTTTGAAGGCCATTGGTGCACTACCAAACAAACGTGACCCAAAGGTTAGTAACATGTGCCCTACTAAGGTCAGAATTGTATGAAATAAACCAGAGGCAGTCCTGCTCTGGCCTCTTGCTGGATTTGTTGATGCAGTTGTCGCAAGTTCAAATCCTCGGCCACACTTGTATATTTGTAAATACTCAACTGGTTGGGGTTTTTAATCCTATTATGTGCTATTTTGATTTTTTGTTTCTATTATTATTTGAGTGGAATGTTTATCAACTAGCTGGATAAGCTAAGTGCACTTTCCACTATAAACAAGTAATTTAACCTTTTATATTTATCAAGTCTTGTATTTTCAGGACCATCGAACAAGAACAAAACAACAACTTTACTATTCCCCATATTACTGTTACCCATACAACAAAAGAACAAGAATTAATTTACTGGTACAATATGATTGTAACAAAAGTAAAAATACTAAAAAGGGTTTTGACACTGCTTATAAATAATCAAATATGTAGGTCATAAGAATAATAAATTTTTATAAAGAAAATAGTTCCTGATAATTATAAAATTGTGTTGGTTTTTTAAAGCAAATTTGCCTGACATAGAATAAAAAATGTTATAGAATAGTGTAGGAATAATATGCACTTTTGGTATTATTTATATTAACATTATCAATGATAATTCTTAGTAAATACCAGTAGAATGATACATGTATGTGTGGAAAAAAGAGTTCAGAAAAAAAGTTAATTTTTCAAGTTCAAGAAGGGAATTGAACCCACAAACCTTCTAGACACTAGTCAGATGGTTTAAATTAACATCTAAGCCACTGAGAACACTGGTGATGAGCAGGTCATTTGTGGGCTGACATAATTTTGGCATTTCACAGTCTTATTATGTCAAATGAGCACATGAATCTTGCATGAATATTTGAAACTTTCTGTCTTTTTTAGTCAGCTCAAGATGTAAGGACATGCTTCATTTACTTCTGTCTTTCATTTTTGATGTTTGGCGACCTAGCTGTCGTGAAGCAGATCCTAGAACTCAAAGGTATGTAACCTATCCATTGTTTTGTTTATTCTTCAGGAAATAATTCAATATTTAATTTTCTTTATAAAAATTTGTATTGTATTGTGCATGCACTAACATCAAGCACCTTCATAGAATATTAAATAATAAATAAAACAGCCATTTAGGCCTGCACTTAAATGTTTTGAAAATAAACTGATGTGTGGGTTTGCAAAAATTAGACTACATGTAAGTTAGCAGCCCCACCTCGTGAAGGGCAGGTTATAGATCTATGCAGCATTTTTCCAGTGTGGTAATTAATAAAAATGTGTCTAATAATTTATCGTTGAAATATAGTGTAGCGATTTTAAGTGATATAATGTAAGCAAAAACATGTGTAGTCAAATTTGTAATCATAGCTTGGGGATTTCAAGCAGTACAAAACAAAGTATTTTTGGAGTTACATGTTGTACGTTTGTCTTACTTGTCTGTCAAGTTTTTAGTCATCTAGGATGATCAGACGACTGCAAATACGGATCCCTGTTATTACACTGTACATTACTACAATTTTAGATCTCTTATAGACTTTGATATGTGTTCTTCATATTTGGAACTATTTTGAGAGTGTTTTCATAAGGGTAGAGAAACGCTTTTTATCACCTGTAATCTATATTTAAACTCATGTGAACCTGATACTCAATTTGTTGAAGAGTCTGGTCAAAAATTGAGACTCACAGCAGACTGACTAATCACTCTTGAACAGTACTGTGACATAGAACCTCTGCTGCACATACATGCTTGTTTCTTGAATTCATGTTGTTCTTTCCTCCTTGCTAGGATTCCTTCAATCAATAATGAAAGGACTGTCGTCTGATGTGCCTCCTGTGGTTCATGTTGTCTTATCCACTCTTCAAACAAGAGTAAGTGTCCTTCAACACTACAGAGCAATACCATTATTTTCATCAGTTTGTCCTTATTAGTTTGGTTTATTTAACTACAACTACATGAAAACCCTTTTAGCTCATGCACTGTGACTTCAGTACTGTAAATGACACATTACTTCATTTAGTGTCTACAAGCAGCGGCTTTTAATAAACAGGAAGTTGATTTCTTACACATGTATTTTGCAGATTGGGAGGTTCAAAGTAGATTACACTTACATTAGTTATAGCTTATTGTTTTGTAAATTAGGTGATAACTTAAGGTACAAAAAAGGTCCCATCTTGTTGTCCCAGATGAGTAGTTTTTCTTGCTCGGCAAGTAACTGTTAAAGCTCACTTGCCCCAACTAAATCATTAGCTAAGACTGCAAGCAAGCAGTTACCCCAGGCTAGGCAAGCAAAAACGAATGAGATTCTTGCCGAAAGTGCAAGCTACGTGTACAATTCAAGTTTTGTTCAGGTGCTGTTATTATTAATCTTAATAATGATAATAAATTATTTTTTTGATGGAATATTTTGCAATATCAGCTCAGTTGTTAAAAAGCAATAAAGTTACTAACTTGGAACAAATGCCGCTGAATGGTAGTCAACAGTTACCAGCACTATACAAACAACTTATGGATGGAATCAAGCAAAACTGACTACGAGAGAACGAGTGGACAACTGACAATTTGACCAATGGTAAACAACTGTTTAACTGTGACAATAGACAGATCGAAATGCACCAATAACATTACGAGTCTTCACATCCCATAACATCATGGCTTAACTGACAGACGACCAATAACACTGCCAGTCAGGACAATAACCAGAGTATAATATCTTCAACTGACGTGATTCAACTCACTTTGACTCTGAAGATGACTACCATACAGGTTGTCGAACGTCATTCACTGTCAACAACAACAGTCCTATTCAGGACTACGTTCACCCAGACGATCATACTCAACTCACTTATGAAATGATTCCTGGGTTCAAACCTTTCACATTATTTTTTTTTTTTTGGAGACAATAAGATATCGATGTGCAATGTTCTAGAAAAGGATGAGTCATTTAAGTGTACTGTCTTTTGCCTCTAAGGTGGTGCAAAGTACTGGGATATCAAAGAAAACAAAAGTACAGTTCTTTAATTCTTTTGTGCTTACACAACTGGCCAATCTATACCAATATGCTAAAGATTCTGAGGAAGAGAAGGAGCAGTCAATACGCCAAGCAGTGCACGAGATCTTACTGAAAATTTGTGGCTCATTCAAGTTTGGGATTTGTTTTTCTAACACCTCTGGTGCATTTGCTACTAAGTATGCGTTAATTTTATTAACATGCTGAACAGTGTTATATATAGTTTAATTTAATACATGTATGGAAGAGGGCCTTTGAGGTTAGGTTGCTTCATGCTTCCTTAATAGCATATGTAGACTCAAGACCACTCCTAATGATGAAGAAGATGCAGAAGACTGCACTAGTCAAAAGGCTTTCTTGGTTTTGCTTTTAGCACAACATACCCAATCTTGGAAAGCCGTTCTGCAGCAGAAGCTACTGTATACTGTATTAAAAGCCACTTTAGTGCTTATAACTCCTCAATGTTTACAAAATGTATCTTAAGGGTAGTTTTTCTTCTTCCTTTTTTTTTTGCAAGGTGGTGACATAAAACCATGCAGCTGAATTTCTGGCAAACTCTCGAAGGGTTAATGGGCAAATAATTTCCAATATCTCTCTTTTTTTCTCAGAACCAACAACCCAGTGTTGTTGAGATTCCTTCAGAATTTATCTTCTGCGATGGTCAGTGATGTATTGGTCCAAGAATTGGTGATAAAAGTGTTATGCTGTTGTCAAGATATTGTCAAACCTTTTCTCTCAAGTTTGACAGTGACATATGAGCCACGGCTTTCATTACCTTGGGTATCAAACGTGAATTTGTTGACAAAGGTAAGCAATATTTCTACACGTATTTACTATGGCACATCAAACATTGTTTTCACTTCAAGTCTTCTGGGTGATTGCAATTTTATTTTCAGATTTATATGGCATTGCCACAGCCTTCACAAATGATAGAGAAAACCATTTTGAAGATTTCTTCACGAGTGATGCCATCATTTATAAATGTGGTCATACCGCCTGGAATCAGCCGAACAGTACTAAATCGTGGAGTTCAGGTAAGTTAATCCAAACTCTTAGAAATTTAAAAAAATGAATTTGTAAGAACTTAATTTTACCTAGTAATTCTTAGCTTCCACATTGTTCTCCGTATTCTTATTTTAGGTCTCACAAAGCACTGTACATGATGACAAAGCAGTATCGGATAATGTTCAGTTTAAAATTTGCCCATGTTTGACAAAATCCCACCCGCGGTTAGTCATTTTGACTGGCGTGGGCAGATGAAATACCAAAGACTACCAATTTGAAGCATTTTGATTTGCGCACACACAGGCTTAAACCCATTTGTTTCTAAACCGCCTGTAACCGCCCGCGCAGATCCATTTCCCTAGTACCGCTTGTGACGTCATCAGAATTACTAGTCTTTAGCGCCAAATAGTGATCATAAAACGGCTCTACTAGTTTCAAATGGTATTTTTCGGAAAACATTCCCTGGGCGAATGGGTTAAAGAAATTAACCAACAGTCTGTCTGGTTTGTCTAACTAAACTTTTCGACCTATGTTGGTGTGTCTTTTTCTAAAAGAAGACTTATTTACATTCCTATAAATCTTGGTTTTCATCTACTTATAGCAAGAATAGTGCCATACTGCTTTCTGCTATTCACAGTGTACCATTGTAAATGCTGTGATAAACGACGATTCGATTTACAGGATAAAAAAAACCTTTCACACACAAACTTTCGATTCCATCGCGGAATCTTTTTCAAGTGATGGGTTTGGGCGTTTTTGCACGTGATTTATACTGTGAATCACGTGACAAAACGATTGCACAAAAGATTCCGTGATGGAATCCAAAGCCTGTGTGTAAAAAGTTTTTTCCTATCCTGTAAATTGAATCGTCGTTTATTATATCACTATGACTGGAATAAGTAACCCTTTTTCGCTAAGATTGTAAATGCTATTTGAATTTGAGTATTCATGGCTTTTCCTCCACTTCTACAATAGTTCGTACGGCACTGATCAGTTTTCTGTAAACTTACACACGTAATTATCATATTGCCTTCTCTTCAGCATGCAAGTTCTCTGGTAAAGCACACAACTCTGTCCTTACTGGTAGTGATCCTTGACAGAGCACAGAACACTGCCGAGTGTCTGGCTTCCAAGATTGGCACAGCAGTTGATCCTGAACAGACAGAAACAACTTTGCAGCAGCAATTTAGAGAGGAGGTTCTCAAGGCTTTGCCTGATCTTAAAACAGTCATCTCCTTGAGGCAGAATCTTATTGTTGGTAACTCAAAAGAAGATGTCGAGAAAGGTTTGATGCTTGTCACTAACAACTTCATCGCTGACAACTCTTTCCTAAATCTGTACATGAAAAATAGCCGGGGTGTAGCACAGTGTTGCACATAATATACCGACATTTCCAACATGTTGATCCTTCACAAGGCGAATGATAATCTTTTCGTTTGTGTGTTAGCCAGCAGAAGCAGGGTTCTCAATTGAAGCCGTAACCCGTAACACCTGTCACGCGGTAAGTGTTACGGCTGTCAAAGCGTATCGACCAGTAGGTCAATATCAAATGTACATAAAAGAACGTTTTTTTGAGTAAATGCCTTTGTAAAGTATTGACTGTTAGTTGCTTTTGCAATGTACCTTTCTTCGGTGTTAGTTGTCAAAATTAACAGCCTTTCAGCAGACCAAAGACTAACCGAACAATCGTTATGCTTCGCGAAGTCTCTACAACCTTGAAATGGGGCCGCCATATTGAATTTGTACATTTGAGCCCAGGCCCCTCGCAGATGTCATCTTTTCACTTGCAAAAACATGGCCGCTGCAAAGCATTTCTGAGCATCTGAAATCCAATTATTCCCGGGGAAGCATGTCATTCTATTGAGAACCCTGATCAGGTGCTTTATAACGCCTTGCAATAGATCATTAAATTCGTACAAGAATTTAGGCATGATACCTACAGTTTTTAAAGCATCGCGCGCTACAAGAAACGTGACCTGTGCTACAGGAATCGCATAGCACGCAACGCAAATCGCCTTCTTCTGAAGGGTGGTAACTTGCTTTTGAGTGGTGATGTATTAGCCATACACCCCTTAGATGCATTAGGTGGATCCATCCATCATATCCATCCATCCATCATATTTGTAATTTGAATGGAGTATATGTGCAGTTTGGCATTAAGAGGGCTTAGTAAGAAGTAAGTAATGTGACGTTCCTTTCCTTTTCTACAGATGTTACAAGTCCTACCATTCTGCTTGCGCAGACTCTTAAAGTAATCCATGGATTCCAGACGCTCTGGCCTTCAGTCCTCTCACACATGGACTTTGACCTTAAGAAACTGTTACCAGGGCAACAGGAGATCAATTTTCCACCTATCGCTCAACAGTTGACTTTACAGATTCTCCTGGAAACGCCAGCTGGGAGCTTGAAGTGGTATCAACAGGTGACGTTATTCAGAGAAACACCGGTATTGTAAAAGATTAGTGATTGTAGTGTTTCTTCATTTGCACACGTAACATTCGCCATAATGAGAAGGGAACTGGGACCGAAATGCGTCCTGTAATTGTTTTTGGCATAGTTACTGTAGACGCGCCTGTCAGCTTTTGGCCAATAGGTTACTTCGGAGTGTAAAAAACCCTCACTTTCAAAACGACGCCAAGTACACAACCTTTCTTGTGAAAATGGGTTTTATTTGCCTGAGAATGAAAACTCATTTCCATATTAAAGGCTGAGCATTTAACCTCGTTTTGATACAGAGGCCCGCAGGAACTTGGAAATGGCCTATTTTTTTAGCCCGTCCTTAGTAATAGTCCTAGAAGTCCGAAATGAAAGTGAACTCGTTTCTAACCCTTTAAGCCCTGATGGTGACCAACACCAATTTTCTCCTAACGATATCCGCACCTTGTCAAGAGATAAGGTTATGAGAATTAATGAAATGATCACTAAAGAGAAAATGCTTTAATCTTTTATCAAATTCTATCAACTTATTCTTTAAAGAAATGTATAGAGATCAGTTTGGAGAATTGGTATGCGGATATTGGAGCTTAAAGGGCTAACGTGGCGAATGTTGATCGAAGGCTGATTCAGTTAGCTTAAGAAATACGATCTGTATTTTGTCAAACACCCTCTGATAGGAGTGTATACAACTAGCCCCCTATCACGACTTTTTTTTTTTACACATTTTTCTTTTATTTTTTTTTAGAAAGCAAAGAGTTCAACATCGTTTGTATACTCAGTTCTCAGTTTATACACATCAACACAAAGTGAAAGCATCAAGAACAAAGCTAAGGAACTTCTCTGGAAGGTTAGAGAAATTGTCCTAGTAGAAAATGTCATGAACATAGATCAAAGACAATGCTACCAGTCCTTTACGTTAACGCCATGTTCCATCACACACGTTTTTCTTTCTTTCAAAACGGTGTGATAATATATAGATTTAGCCAGGGCTAAAAGCGAAGCTCTCGATAATATGTATAGTTTGTTCAAACAAAATATAAAATCGTGTAATGCTAAGCGGCGAAGGCAACGCTGGAGAACGGTGAAAAACAACAATGGGTCTAATTAGCACAAAAGCAACTTTGCACGTGCAGCACACTTTTTATGTACATTTCTTTGCCGTTGTTTTGCACGACTACAACGTGAGACTTCCAGAAACGTCTTAGTCACACGTTTAAAGGGGGAAATGTCGTACGTTTTCTCGTTCACTTTTTTTTCACTGCCGCTCATTTTCACCTTGCATTGGTGGCCGCTAACAGTTCTCATTTTGTCACCGCCGTTACAAAATTTTCATGTTGTTCTTCCAACAAAAAAATGTCTCCTTTGTTTTTTATCTTTCGCTCTAGATCTCTGTCGCCCTTTTTCTCGTTGACCTTCGCTGGCCTGCCGCCTACTTTCTCTTTTTCTCTGTGTTTCTCTTGCTCTGTGTTCCAAATTTGTGGACATGACGATTAATCTAAGCTTAATACTTTAGAAAGCACGGATACAGAGACAATTGCCGCTTTCTTCTTCATTGGCTCTTTAGTTGTCTCTGCTTTAAAAGACGCGGGTGGCTATGCGATTTACCGTCAAAATAACCTCGAGTTGCATTCGGGTTGCCATACCTGTTGATTGAGTATCTCCGCTGTTATTTCTCTTGCATAAATGTGAGGTAGAAAAACTGCTTCTTGTCTCCTCAGCTTCTAAATGAAAGTGGACTGGTAGAGAGTCACACTTATGAAGTAGACGCATGGTTGATTCAGCTGCGAGAAAGTCAGACGCATGATGGACAAGCAGATTCACTTCTGAGGTTTCTAGATGAAGTATTCTGTGCAGTGGCCGCTGAACCATATGAGTACACAGACATTGTAATAGAAATGCAGGCACAAGCAGCAGCAGCCGAGGCTAGTGTGGCACAGACTGGGGTCGAGTCATCACAGTGGAACATGTCTAACACAAGGTCTGTCAGAACTGTAGTACGCAAGGTTGTATAATTATTGAAACATCTTTCATATCTGTTTTCGTACGTAGAAATCTTTCAGTTAAAGACCGTCTATCCCGTATTAGTAAAATTTTACTAGTATACGGTCGTAAATTGGCTGACGTACTCACTATCGGTTTGTAGATACTGAGCGGTAAAAACTGGGTCATTGACCAATAAATACTCTGTTCTTATTTTTTCTGTCCTTGCGATAGAACAATGGTAGAGCTTAAATGAAACGATTAGAAGGCGAACTCGAGATTTCTTTCGGCGGTTAGTGGACGAGTTACAAAGCCAGCAGTTAAGACGCCTTAGACCTTCAAAATGTTGGTATGCGCAATTGTATAACACTTCTGACTCCTGTAACTCCCAATCAAAACACCCATGGATAAAATCAATATCTTACTTACTTCGTTCGAAATTCTTTTACCTTAAGGTATTTCTTCTGTTTCAGACTCCCCGTCAGTCTATTGCTCATTGGAGCGTTAAAACGTTATTCTGAACTTCTCTGTAAAGTGAACAAGCATGGTGACCAGTCAGCTGCGAGTAATATAGGTGGGTACTTTACGTCACAGTGTTGTTTTAGGAAAACATACCCAAGTACTGAGAAACCTCTATAATACAGTCTTGCTAGGTCAAGTGTACCCGTATAGATTCTATAAATTGATTCCCAAGTACTGAGAAACCCAAAAACCCAAGTACTGAGAAACCTCTATAATACAGTCTTGCTATGTCAAGTTTACCCGTATAGATTCTATAAATTCATTATAAATGGATTCAATCATTTGCTGAAAATGGTATGGGCATAGTGGTGAGAACAGTCCCCTCCCACCAATGTGATCTGGGTTGAAATCCCGACGTCGACGCCATATGTGGGCTGAGTTTGTTGTTAGTTCTCTCCCTTGCTTCGAGAGGTTTTTCTGCGGATACTTTGGATACTCTCCTCAAAAACCAACACTCCCAAATTACAATTAGATCACGGACGCCTTTTAACGATTTCTCAAGAACCCTGTAAGTGCTTCGCGGGTTAACAAATTACAAATTACAGTTTATAATTAATGGAATCCGTTAGTCGTTGTCAATATCACATTCATTTCTTCATCCTTGCATACGTAATGAGCAGTGAATTTACACGAGTGATGAAAAAAATTTCTGCTAGCTTAACTTTGTTTTTGAGTTCAATCTGTATTTTCATCGGAATTTTCATCCATTTAAAATGTGAAAGATTTTTCAGTCTGTTCCAGTACAAAGAAGTTGTAGACTCACATTTGCTACTCATTATGCATGCAGGAATACAGATTTGAATTTAATACCAGTGGCGGTAGTGACCATTGCACTGTGGATTCACGGCTTTTAAAATAATCAGTTCGTTCGTAGAATTGAGGGGTACGCTTGCCCTTACTTATCAGTAAGCCGGAAAGATGAATGTCGTTGGTTAGATCCTAGTATAGGAAAAAGAGAGAAAAAACGCGCTATGCTACCATTGCTATTGGCACTACATTTTGCTTGATTTATTGTAGGTGTTATTTATCTCTTACAAACTTTACTTATATTTGTTAAAATACGTTTTTGAAAATGTGTGATATTACTGTGCGTGGTTTGACACTTTTTAACGTGGGCTTAAATATCAAGTGGACATGCGCAATACTTACAGAGAGTCACAGTCTGCTACCAGTCCCCAAGGACTACCAGGAGGGAGAGCATTTTAAGAACCAGCGAACCAGTTCCTTCTCCTTTTGTTCCATTCCTCAAGTCTCGTTGTGACAGCTTGCTTTGTACGTTAATTGGAAAAGGACTAGCTTGTATCTAGTTGTGAAGCATTCTTTATCTTAGAATCTTTTTACTTCCTAGGAGGCGTTGCACGATACATGAATTGTTTGGTCTTCGAGATGATCCACATTTCTGCAAATCCAGCCATTCTCTGTTTCGCCGTTTGCCATTACTATACTGATATGGTAGTAGCGGACCATTTGAATGCTATAAGAAGTCTGCATGTAGCCTTACTGCAGTATGTAAGCAACTTGCTTCCTGGTGCGGTTCAGATGCAGGACAGAATTGGATGTGCACAAGAAAATCTACAGAAACTGCAACGTTTCTTGAACAATACCGCTGTAAACAGCGAGCAAGGTAATTTTAGGAAAGCTACAAAGTATCGTATATGTACGTCATAAAAAAACATACCACGCGTTTTGCAATATGGCTCCTTCAGCTCTGGTGAAAGAATAAATGTAATTTAAACTCTATTTTTTGTGCTGGGAAGTTTTGTACTTAGAATTTCTGATTAGTTCTACCGACATGAGATCTTACCGTTCACCATGAACAGTCTAAGCACCTTAACGACGTGGTGACTCCAGAGAGACCTCGTTCGTTTGAAGAAAAAAATGGCGACAGTGCCAAACTTGCCGTCCATTTCAACTTCCCCCTACTTTACGTTGGATGAAATGACGTCATGCACAATCCAAAACGGCGACTCACAATGGTAATTTTGTAAGGATCAGATAGAAAATAGTCAATAGTTACTTAACACGCTGTTATCTTTTGTTGTTGTTGTTGTTGTTAATCGAAACTTAGATTCTTTTCCTGAGTGACCTGTTGTGTTATTTTGTCTCAACGATCAAATTTTTCAGTATTTGCCCTTCGGCTTACGTGTGTGTCCGAGGTGTTTCAATATGCCAGCAGATGAGATGAGCTGGCATGCAGTAGCCTCGAAAATTAAAAACGAGACGTGTGAGTCCTTACTGTGGAAATAACAACAGTAAAGAGCGATTCGTCTCTGACATTATAGCGCATTTTATCCCCTTGGAATAAGTTCTGTCCTCGAGTGTTCAACCGTCGGATAGCGCTATCCGCGGGATAAATCACCATCCAACGGGATAAGTATTAGGGAAACCATTTGCATTATCTACTGGATAGTGATTTATCCACTGGATAGCGTTATCCACCTTTTGAACAACTGGGGCCTGTTTTTTGGAGATCATGACTTTTTTGGAGAGATGAGTGAAAGAATGAAAGCATTTTTGTTGTTGTTTTGTTTTTTTTTTGTAGAGAAAAGAGCATCAGCTAGAGAATTGTACTGTCTCCTGGAGGCAATGGATGATGCGCAGTTCAGAACAGTTATTGTCGACTGCGTTGAATTTTGCAAGCAACAACTCAGTGCAGATTTCTCACCGCTTGCTCAAGTTTTGCAAGTCAAGAATTACAAAATCACAGGTGATTACGCATGATTTACACTGCGACCAGAAAACCCGTGAACACTTGAAATATCTCAGGAATGTTTATTGTGTTATGACCAATCACAACAAAGACCAGGACACATGAACTGGCCACAATACGACAAACTAATTAACGAGCTTGCTTGTGGTTTAGTTTTCTCTCGCCTGATTGCCTTTTCTCTTGGAACACAATAACATTCCGGGAATATTTCTGGTGTTCATGGTTTTTCCGGTTTAGTTGTAAGTCTAAATCTTTAGTTTTTCCTACCTAGGCATTAGTCACAGCCATAGTTTAAAGTTGCCTGTACTGCATGATTACATTGCTTACCTAAAATATCGATTGTCGTAGTCACAACCAGGAACGGAAAAAAGAAGCCAATCGCAATACTCCATTTATGTCTTGCCGTTCCTGGAGGGTCGCCGACGTTGTAGCTTTCGATCGATTATAGACAACGGCGTTTAAAGCGAAGAAAAGAAACATTGAGGCGGTTATAAGTTAATTTGTTTAAAAGAAGTGCTAAATGGAGATCGGTCGCTCTTTAGAGGTTTGTCATAAATTAGGGAGCTGGAGCAAAGACGTTTTTGAGTAACGCACTTTAACCGGAAGTGGACTTTTGGCATTCTTGTACAGTGATTTTGCTCCAATTTTTGGGTAAATCGTCTCTATAATAGTAAAGAAACTTAGCAATACAAATTTGTTAGCGTCAAGGCATGTTAAAAGGGAAAAGGCCTCACTTCCGGTTGACATGCGTCGCTCAAAAACGTCTTTGCTTAAGCTTCCCCACTTTAGCAGAAACGTTACTGTATTTTGAAACAAACTCGCGACGGGGGTACCTTACCGATCCACAGTCAGTCATTACCTTCCAGGTCGGACTTAAATAAGTGGCTGCATAATCGAGGTTCAACTGTACTAGCTGATTACTATAAGTAAATGACTCTTGACCGATAGATGGTCAATAATTATAATTTTAATTTGACAAGAAGTTCTTTAGGCGTGACATTTACTTTTCTTTCTTTTATCACCCAGGCGGTGCAACTACAGAGAGCTTGGCTCCTTTGCTCCGAGTCCTTCCATTCAGTTCCCTTCTGTGGCAAGTACTAAGTGGAACAGCTCGCAATGAGATAACACTGTCTGATAAGCTTCCCTCGAACACCTCTTGCATAGTGAATGACAGTTCAAGTCTCCTTTACGACTCTTGGTTCCAGAATCTCTTGATGGCTTCTTTGAAGAAAGAGCCGATGTCAAAAACCATTCCTCTTTGTCGGTATCTCCTCCTACATTTACACTCCTTGAAATCAAAACTGTTAACTGTTACCGTTTCAGTCAGGCAAGACAATCTCCAAGCTGCAATGTTGTTGTGTTTTGAACTTCTTCAGTCTCTTATACAAAGATTGGTAGAAATCCGAGAGAATTCACACAAAACAGATGCAAATGCGCTTGACGCAAATACTGATGATTTCGCTCGTAGTTCAGATATAAAGCATACTGTCTCTGAAACGGATGATAATGGTTTAAGTGACATGGAATACATGATCTGCACTGTTTTTCACCATCCTGTAATCCTAAGCTGCTTCCTTTGGTACCCAGAGCAGTCACTGCCACGCACCTCTCTTCAGGATGTTGCTGTTCAGCTTACATATCATGTATCCAACCTGCTTCTTGCTCTGCTCCCAAGTCTAACCCGGCAGCAGAAGAGTATCTTGATGGCTCCTTTTGTTAAGAAGTTAATCAGTGCTGGAATGTCCGAAATTCAATCTGCAGAAGATGGAAATGGTAATAAATAGTAAATACGCGTACTTTGAATCGGTAGCTTTATGCAGCGTAGCTATTTCAGCTGATTAGTATTGCTGGAGGAATGGTTCTTGCACAGCCTCGCTATTGTTCAAGCTTAAGAGCATTTTATGGGGTTTCCATAGAGTGGTTCTGGTGGGTCATTTGCACAATGATGTCATTTGACTACAGCTACTAGAATCCTTCATTTTTTTTTATGTGCAGATCAAGGCTATTGTTTTAAAACCTCAGTGGGATTTACAAATTTGAATAAGAAAGCAAAACCGAATTCTGGTAGTTGTAGTTAACTGACGTCATCGTCAAAATGGCCGGCTATTGTAGTAATATTGTAATTGTATTACTAAGCTTAGTGATTGGCTGAAACATATCACGCGCCACTTCCTCCAACAATCAGTAGAAACTCAAAACTATTCTTGACTTACTTGACGTCATTTTTCCGCGCTTGGTATTGTCTGCTATTGTTTCAATATCACACCTAGACTAGACACCGATTTGACTTGACTACGTATGAAATCAAAGCTATGTAGTTGTTGTTTAAAAAAAAATCACGGGGAACTAATGTGCATTTATTCCGTTACAGAGACGCCATCCTCACAGACATTCTATCTCCTTGGACTCTTCCATAGCTATTGCGACAAAGAAGAGCGAGTGAAGTTGATATCCAGTTTATGTAAGCTGCCTCCCAGCTTTTTGTTGGCAATAGATTCATCAACCAAGGAGAGGACGCCAACTGCATTTCTTCTCACTCTTCTGAAATTCTTAGAAGGAACATCACCATACGAAGACAGATATTCTCATCCGTCATTCACTTTCTGCAAAGATGTAATATTAGAGAGAGAAGAACCGCTTTCAGTGTCGCATTTCATGCAGCTTGTCAAGATTTCAAAGGATGTAAACTGCTCTCAATTAGACTCTATTGTTTTGAAGCTCTTGCAGGCGTCTTTGGCGTATGTGCAAGCTTCAACAGCGACTGTCTTAACTTCTTGTCTTCTTCACCCAACAGAAGTTAAAGTTTCAATCGCTTCATATTTGGTCACACATTCTCCTGCCTTGAGGTCGCATTTTGAACTTTGTTGCTTGAGCAGATCAAATTCTAGGAAGAAAGTAAAAGGGAGTAACAGTAGTTCAGTAGTTTCTATAGAATTCAAGGATCATTTGAGAGAATTCGTTCCGCTAGTTTCATCCTACCTTTTGTCCGTCCGTGGAGTGACTGGTGAGGGTAAGTTCACTGTATGTCCGTTGAGCAACTGACAATTTGCCACTTTAGGTACGAGAACTGAGGAACCAGGGCCGAGTTGACTTTCGCAAAGACTTTTGGGATTGTGACGAGGGACTGGGTCAGTATTAGATCCCATCGGCCTAAACGCCTTGGGCACCTTATGAAGTTTACACAACGTAATATTCTTTATTGCTTCTGCACTGCACGTAAATGAAATTTCCAAGTTTCTTGACATTTCTGCTCCGGAAATGTTCATGAAAGTGTAAGTCTCTTCAATTTTTAAGGGGCAAAAAATCAGAAGAGCAAGAGTAAGAATCAAACCCGGAGCGTAGTGTCTGCAGTCCATCACCTACACCACTACGCCACTGAGAATTTGCTGGCGAGCGTTGGTTTGATTTGAAGCTATATAGCAACGACCTTAACCCTAAATAGAAGCTAACCGTTTCGAGTCAGTGCTTAATCCTAATCACTATTTTCATTGCTTAACCCAATCAATATTTTCAGGGCTTTACCCTAATCAGTATTGTTGCTTAACCCTAATCACTATAGTCAGCGGTCGAAACCAAAGCGTCAAGGAATAGTAGGTTGTGTAAACTTCGTAAGGTGTCCAAGGGGGTTTTGGCTGGTAGGATCTAATACTAACCAAAGAATAATTTGGCTTCTAGCTTACCGGGGTGTCCCCTGTAACGATCCCAAAGACAATAGCCGGACGCTTTTCGGCTCCAGGGCCCTACTCCCCTCTAAACTTTCAAACTGACTACATAGCAATACAAACGCTAATTTTCTTTGTTACTGAATTTACCACAGTGAACATATGCAATGAAATTTTTTTTTGACAGCAATACTCCGTTGCTTCATGTCGTCTTGGTGTCGGCCATTACGATGGAAAGATTTCCGTACAACCCCACAAATTTATTGTGTATGCAGCAATCTCATAATTTCACACAAATAGTAAATAAGAATAAAGTATAAACATGTATGCATGTATGGAGCTGAGCGGAAATCATATCATAAAGTGTTGCACGTTTTTTATATCATCTCATGAAGTGTTTCACGTATTTGATGGCAGTTTTCAGCAAAATAGTAAGGTTCAGTTCCAGAGTTCTAGTAAGGCAGGTTCCAACTTTAATGTCAAGATTCGCTTTAACTAGACAGTTTTGTATGACACTACTTTACAGTTAAAACTCCAAGACACGGCAAACGTTAACTTGTTTGTTAGCATGTATTTACTTATTTTACACAGTCTTTTTTTCATTTTTACATCTTGTCAGGTAAAACCAGAACACGAGCCGTGATCTCACACCTGGTTGAAGCGTACTGGGATCCACTATGGGGCTGGCTCGTTAATAACAGAGAGGGAATTTTCAAAGCCTCAGAGGTTAGAGATTTTCTAGAAAAACAGAACATCAGAACGTTAAATAAAGACTTAAGATGCAACCAAATGCAAGCGTACTCACTCAATGTCATTGCTAAAAAAAGTCTCCAAACCCTCGCCTTAACATTTTCAAATTTACGTCAAAATTCATTGAAGAAAATTCCAAATTCCCTAACAGTAACTTCATCACCAATTTTTCTGTTTTTGTTCTCCTTTTTCATTTTGCCGTTTCCCTGCTCGTTCTTCGTTCCCCGTTTTATGAATTATTAAATTATATGTCTTCTGCTTTGGTAAAGCATTCATATTTATGGATTACGCGCCAATCTTGTCACTGTGAGTTGGTTTTGAAAAGTACACTTACTCTTAAGGTATTGCAATAGCAGTTAAATACTTCAGCTAGTGTTCTTGTTGATGTTACAGGAACCATGTGTGGAGTTGATTATCACTCTTGTTCACAGCATGGAAAAAAGAGGTTAGGTCTGCTACGTAACTGATAGAGCCACCTTAAAATCAAAAGGTCGATTAAAGGAATACAGAATTGTGCTCTTTAATAACTGACATGGCGAGCAGGGTCAGTTGATTTTGAGGGAGCTTCTGGGCCTTCATAACTCACTGTTAACGGCAATCAGACGAGATTCTCAAAGAAGCTCTGGTAACCAGCGAAAAGCACCGTCGCGCCAGCTGCTTAGAATCAATAATGTTTACGTGGTATTTGTTTCACAATACTTTTGGTTGATAAACCAAACGTATTATGCATTTAAAAATCAGGCAAATAGGTACGTAAAGGCGCCGTTATCGTGAATAAACTTCTTTCGCTGTCAACCCTGAATCAAAATGATGTAAAATGCACTTTTCAGGGCCCCCAAGATTATCCTGTGACCCCCCTCCCCCCCCCCCCCCCCCCACCCACACGCCTCCCCTCAACAGGCTACCCCATGATTGGAATTTTCCCGGGGCAGGGGGATGACCCCTTCCCTTCCCGTGTATCTCTTAAGGAGTTTGTTGTTCCAATCACTCTTCTTTCTTTCTTTTTTTTTTTTTAACTTTTATTACAGCTGACATTCTTAGGATGAGGTTTAATGACCTGTTGACGAAAGCTTCCCTATGGGACAGGTACGTAGTCTATCTGGTCATCTGATTAGCTGTTTCCTATGTGATTTTAATGCAGTTTATTTTTTCCCCTGAATTTCACTTCTGTTTTGCAGTTACCAGTTAAGAATTTGTTACCAACTTTTTATGTGCCTTTGTCGTGACTGCCCTACCAATGAGGAGACCGCTGATTTTAAAAGCAAGTACTGCTTTGCCTGTATGGAATATTTATCCGGCTCTTTCAATGGAAAAGGTAAATGTTTGTCTCGCCTTTTTACAGCCAACTTACGCTTGTAAGTTGGTTTTCATGTCAGGGAAAGGAATCCCAAAGTGGCCTCGTATTCTTGTTCTGAGAGAGAATGCGTAACGTGTGACACTTCCTCAAGTATTTTTAAAATCATATTAGGGCTTGACTGTACACATTTCCGCCTATACTATGATCGTTGCTAATGGAACCGCAATGAAAACTGATTGTTTGTTTGAAGTGCCTACGTCTTCTGTCACTAGTGAAAGTGTTTACCCTGATTTTGCTGCAGTGTTTAGAATTCTTCTGGTTCAAGACTTACCACAACAACTGACCAGCACTTTTTTCATATTTGTAGGTAGCACAAAGGATACTGAAAATGCATTTGACGATGCTTTGGTTCATTTGGAATCTATTTGTAAGGTACTTGACACTGACTTATATTAGGATCACCATGAGTTGCACGCTAGTTTGTTATGATAATGGCTAAAGTTCAGGATGGGAAAGGAAAAGAAGCACAGTAGCGAATGGGAGTCCAGCATTGTTTCAACATAAACATGTTTCTTCTAAATTTATCTGTGTAAAAAAGTCAGCGTATTATTGATTAATGATTCGCGATCGTTCTTATTAACACTGTATGTGCCCCTATTTATGTAGAATTCAGATGCATATATTGTCGGTGATAAGAGTTGTTATTCAGTGTGGAACAGCTTTGTAACGAACTGTTTGAGGTATTTATCCATTTATTTCTGTTACAATGTAGCCAATCCAAGAATGTTCAGCTCAACGCTCTTTCCGATTAATGTAGAATTTAAGGTAGTATAAGTGCTTTTCAGTGAACAATCTTACACGTCTTTGGTTTGCATTTACATGAGCATTGTTAATTGGGCACTTACCATCATGCGGAATTATTGTTTGTTTCATAACAAAGGGGCTTCCAACTTTCCTCACTTGCAGCCAATGGCTGAATTGCGGAGGAACCAGAGAGGTGAGATCGGACGTCAGATTTTAAAGGCGCGCTATGCTGCCTCATCACTCCATGTGTGATCTCACCTCACCCACCCAGATCAATGACGGCACACGTCAGATAGACCATGACACCGGCGCGTACGTCTCCTACTCTTTTCGAACAATGTCACGGGTTCTTTTCCGACTGATGTAAAGGATGGAGGAGACAAGGCCAACGGCGTAACGTCACCGCCAAATGACGCGATAATCTGTACTGAGAAAGGGGTTTTTAGTCACAGCTAGCATGATCTCACCGCATTTTAAGAACCTTGGATAATAGTCCCGCTGGAGTGTGAACTGAGGACCTCCCGCGCTGCAGACCGACACGCTCTCAACCTACCTGGCCGGGCTGCGGTATGGTTGCTATTGGTTGGTGCTTTTCTTTCCTCGCTCAAGGTTGCTGGCCTTCCAACCTGGCCTTTCGTCCTGGGAGCTGTATTCTCAGTGGTCCAGACCATCATGTACCTACCGGCTGCTTTGTGATCTGATGGTGGGTAACCTGTTCCAAGCGTCTAGATGGTGGGGACGGCGCAAAGAGATGTCTGTCTGCTCAGCATTTTGCGTTGCTCTCACCCTTATGATCCCCAGGAACAGGGTAGATGGTGGGCGCATATGCTCCTGAAATCTCTATTCCTTTGTCCCTGTTGATAACAGAGGAAAGAAGACGACAAATATTTGTGTGACAAGTGTGACTGTAATTATGTCCTTCCATCAAACTTCACCTTCCTTTAAACAGATCTTTTTGTAAAAGACCAGGAAAGAGTAATTTTAAGTGAAGATCACGACAAACCATGCAAGTAATCGCCCGTCACGTTTGTCACACTCAACCGTTTTTCCTTCTTGTTGCGTGAGCTCTCTATTGTCTCGGGAAGATCTCCTATCATCACAGTGGACATTAAAACAAAGTTAAAACATCGGCCACTACAAGAGCTAGCCTTTTTTGCGCGTCACGAAGAGTACGGTACGTGACAAGCTGTGTTCTGCCTTGTAGCAATACATTTGAACCATTTCTGATGTGATTTGTTTCTTCCACAGGTATAAATTTGAAAGCGCCAAAGTTCTTACAACTTTGAGATGTCTTATTAAAGCAATGTACAGGAAAGCACCGGGCGAAAAGAAACAGTCTGACACTCTCCTGCCTCTGGACACTTTGTACGAAATGCTGATAAGCCATTCTCAATTCTTGGACGTGATTCTAAGTGACGGGCTATCAGGAAACAAGGACGCAAAAGGTGTGTTAGCATCTAACAGTATCAATATCTTATAGTATCACTGTAATAATCGCTGCCGGTTACCGGCCAAGAAAGATTTTCTGGCCAAGCAGAAAAAGAAATTCAAATGTGTCAGGGACTGGTTCATTTAAAGTAAGTGACCAGGGGCTGTGTTATAACTTGCATTCTCTACAAATTGCCTCCGATCTCTAACAGTTGGTATTACAAAAAATCCTTATGTGTTTGTCTGTCGTTTTCATAAGTTTTAATTCTGTTTTTCTCCTTTGTTTTGGTAGTTACTTTGGCTACGTTGCACAATAAAGGCTGTTTTTCACTAGCGTCGGAGTCGGAGTCGTAAGCGAAGTCGTAAGAGCGCTCATGACCTAATTAAGATTAAAAATCTGAGTCTTAAGCGGAGTCATAAGGCCGACGGAATCAGAGTCAGAAGAATCAAAACGTTTCCTTTCTTCCGACTCCTTTTACGACTCCTTCGCTTACGTTCCACTTATGATCTAGTGAAAACCAGATTGTCGAAGTCGGAAGCAGAAGCAGAAGGATAAATCAATCACAATGCACCTTCCCCCGCATTTTGATTGGTTTAGTTCTTCCCTTTGTGCTTCCGACTCCGACAATCTGGTTTTCACTAGATCATAAATGGAATGTAAGCGACGGAGTCGTTAGCGGAATCGGAAGGCTGTTTTCACTAGATCATGAGCTCTACGCATCTGGCTACGACTCCGAATCCGTCTGCGTCGCTAGTGAAAACCAGCCGTAAAGATCTTTAAACCTTCCTGATTTTAAGAGTTAGAGGGCATCATCAATTTTCAAGGTTTAACTATGTTTTGTATTTTTACAGAATCCCTCACGGAGCTGATGGTTAGTATAGTGAATTTAAGTCCTAGCTGTTGTAAGTCGTCACACCTGCCTGTGCTTTTTGCAGCTTACTCAGCCTCATTATCTGTCACAGGTAAGGCAACGTTTTCTACACATGTTCGTTCTTGACAGTCAGCATACGTAGCCAATTTTATTAACCAATCAGATCAAGAAGCAACTGAGTTTTAGTCGACACATAGGGGAGGAAATAGCAAGCAGACAATTCACGTTTGACTTTTGTTCAAGGAATGGAGAGGTATTTTCAAGCCAATCGCATCATCTTCATCATAACCTTCATCATCATCATCATTATCATTATCATCGTCATCAACATCATCGTCATCATTATCATCATAATCCTCCACCACACCGCAGTTCGCGTCGAGTTTCCCTACTCCTTCCTGCCTTGTGTCATACTCCTAATCTCTCCTGCCAGTGGTGGGTAGACCTCTCTGATCACATGGGCGATGAATTTACGGATCATCAGCTTTGCGTAACAGACTTTGCAGTTTTCATTCCTAGGCTGGAAATGTGCTTTTTTATTTACCAGCTCTATCTCTGGTGTCCTGAAAATGTGTCCTAAATTGTAAGGTGTCGTTCCTGGGAATTTGCTTTCACACTTCACTTAAAAACGGTTTAACTATGGGCTAGTTTGTCCCGCCTTAATTGGTCTTTAAGGTTAACGCATTTTTAGTTTCCCTCGTGACCTCTTAATTTGTGCGATCAGCTTCTGAAATTAATGCATTTTTTTCTAGACCAGTGCATTCTGTACTTGATGAGTCTTTACGAGAAGAACCACGCATCATTTAAAGACTACAGGTATTTGAAAAGATTCTGAAGTTATAGTCGAATCTTTCCCTACGGACACGTCGCTATTATGGATGGCTTCAGAAAACAGCCGACATTTCGCAACGCCGGCACTGGTTTCCCCGCGAAATGACGTCTGAGAAACGAGCGCAGAAAAGTCGATACTGATGACACGTCACTACCCAGATTCTGATTGGCTAAAACTTTGATTTATCCGTGCTCCCATATCATGGAGTAAACGAATCGACGAAGGCCACGCCTATCCTTGAAGTTAGTCCTCAAACTTCAAAAGAGAACTTTCTGCTAGTAGTACACAGTAGTAGGAGACAGTTTAGACCCCTTCTGCGGGTTTCTAAGAGATTTACGAAAGGCTACTAAGTATCATGCATGAACAGCCAAAGATAATTTATCAAATAAATGTAAATGTCGTTAGTGTAATACCAAATGTAAATGACCTTCATTCGGCATATAAATTGTTAAGACATTTCAGTCAAATGGGGTATATGTCGGAAAGCAAAGCAATCTTGACCTCTCCTCCCTCGACTGTTTTTTCTCAGTGGCAGCTTGATTAGCGCCACAACATTGTTTGGGGGGTGGGGTGGGGACGTTGGGGGAGGGAAAGCTTCCTTTTCCCTTTTTGAAGTAAGTATTGTCGCCAATATTTTAGATTCGTCGAACTTGAGGATAAAGTGTTTTTAGTGGTGTTCTCGTCTATTGTGAGGATTCGACTTTGTGTCTTGACACATTTATCAACGACTCTTAGGGTCTTTAAAACCCGTGTACTGCTCTGTAAACATGTCTCCCTTTTTCACCGTTCCGGTTATTTTCTCGTTTCATTACAGACCATTCCTTTGGGGCCCCGCTGCTGCTAGCCATCATCTGGTCTCGAGAAGCCTGGGTCCTTCACTATGGCAACAGCCAAGCGTTACTGAGGTCCTGGAACTGCTGGATGCCAAGAAAATGAGTCAGTCAACAGTTTTGTTCCCGCAGACCAGGCTATTGCAGGTTTGTGAAGGGCTTAATCATTTACGTTTCCTGTTTGAGCTTGCAGAAGGATCATTTTTGTTAGTCTTGCATTTTTACGCGAAAGTGTGAAGTGGATTGACTGGCAAGCTAGGGAGGCAAGAGATGCCACAGTTATTACTTATGTTGTAGCAGGCAAGAACTATAGCGGGAGGTAAAGAGTTTTCTATTTGGTGAAAAATATATTCGCTTAGAGGACAATAACACGGTTCCCAAGATGCGGGGGGGTGCCCACAGCTTGATCTCGGGAAGAGTAAAGGACAAGCTAAATCTTCAACCTGCGATCATGCGTTCTTTTTCTCGGGGGTGCGCAAAAGAAAAAGGGAAGTAGGACCGCCTGATGGTAGGTTAGCTAAATCTTGACATCCTCTAAAAATAACACAAAATTACTTAAATTGCGACCAACAAGTTGAAATCTTGCATTCTAGTCAAGTTGCTATATGTTTGTTTGTTTATATGTTGATGTGTTTTTCAGCCGCAAGTCCACCATGAGGTATCGCAGGAGAAACCCCAAGATGTTTATGACCCTTGTTTCCTTCTTCCGTTATTCAGTTGTATTATGGCTCCAAGTAAGCAGTTAACCGTATTTTGGTTTTTTGATTTATAATTCAGTATGATATGGATTTTGATCCATACTTGAAACAAAAGTTTACCTGACAAATTTCCTCTTTTGATTTTTTAGTGCGATTCAAATAGGTATGAAACTTTATTCTGCAAGATTTTTATGTCACGTGAAAAAGTGGCATTTATATAAGGGGAATCTCTTTATCATTTCTTCTGTATGGTACTGTTTGTTTTCAGTCTTAGATAAATCAGCGGTTCTAAAAAAAAATAGCGTACGTTGACAAAATTGTTCTGCCTCATAGATTACCAAGTGGACTGTCGAAAGTTCGTGGAACAAGGTTGCTTGAGCTTCACCGTGGCGTCTTTGTCATCACGTGATACACACGTGCGCCAAGCGGGATATCACGTGCTAAGCAGGTTTATGGCGCATCTTGAAGGTTCAAGATTCAAGGAGAGAAAACAGGTCAGTCTTAAGCTCCCGAGAATCAGTCCTGATACTTTCCCACCAAGCCTGTGGCCAGTTGCGTAGTTCTTAGGACACTTTCCATTTGAAAGAACTAGCCGTCTGGACCATTGCTGCACCAGTCAGTTAGCAAATGAAATCGGCTTTTTCCAAAGGGATTTTGCTAAAAAAAGAAACCATCCTCTTCGTGCATACTATTTAGGATTTGACTGATCTGGCTGGATAGTTTTTTTTAAAAGTGAAATGACGGGAATGGTCTGGCCGGTCAGTTCTGACAAATGGAAAGCGCCCTTAAATGTCAGACGCAACAGCTACACCCTCGGACAAAACCTGTTGAGATACATCGCAAACATACGTATTATTTGTGTCATCCTGGCAACAATGGAAACCGTCGCCAAAGGAATGCCCGTTTACCCTCTTATCCAATGTTTAGGATAACACGAGAATCAAACGCGCTTGTTTTTAGACCAAAGCAACTTTGAATAGGGGATGGAGAGGGACCTTACTTTTTCTGTTTAGAGGAGATGGTAGTATAGGTGGTTTTCATGCATCCTCGGGAGACACAAATAACAATGGTGAAATGAACAAATGCTGGTGGACAAACAAAGCGAGCTAATGAGCGATCTTTTGTTTACCGTCCACCAGCATGGCGGCGATGACGTAACGTGAAAACCACCTATGGTGCAAAAGTTAGAAAATAGATGGAGCTGTCTCAACAGTTTTGACCAAGGTTTTTGCTTCCCAAGTGATGCCCAATCAGCAGTATTGCAATTGTGTTTACTGAATAGGCCGATTCCTAGTTGCGAAGTGTACAATCTTTCATGTAATTTCTGAACGAACTCATATCCAGTTCATTTGTTAACATGATCCGTATTTGTGGTCTTACTTCTCAGATTTTTCACTTGTTAAAGTGTTTGCAAAATGGTATCACAGAAGCGAATTACCGCATATCCAGCTTGATGACTTGTTTTGTGGCTCGTGTGGCTTATATTCTGCTTAGACCAGGTACAAATATCAAATATCAACCCTTTTCATGTTTGAGTTGCCGTACCTTTTTCTAGTTTACAACTTTAACAATAATTATTTAACTTTTCTTTCTTTATTTATAAAAAGGTCGTTATGTACTAATGATAATTGTTTCGGTCTCTTTGTGTTTTGTAGCTTCCTTTTGGTTTTAAAGGTCATTTTTGAATTTCTCTTCCCAGAACATCCTTTTTACCTAATGATGAACAGCTTTCTGCTGCAGAGACCTGCTTTGGATATCCGGGACTTACCTTTGTTTTATCCCATGTTTAACAGCAGCACTATGCAGGTAAGGGGCAGTCAGTCTTTAGTTACAGCCTCAGTCTGAACTGTACCCCATTACCTGAAATACTTGCCAAAGTTTCGCTCCTTGGAGAAAGCGACGATTTTATTGATTTCCAACCCACCCTATTCGCCACGTTAGAAACGAGAAGGAAACTGGACCGAGTTAGCTTTCGCAAAGACCTCTGGGATCGTTACTGGTGACGCGCCGGTCAGCTATCGGCCAATTTTTCTTCTCTGTCCACAGTAACAGTCCCAGAAGTCTTTGCAAAAGTTAACTCGGCTCAGTTTCCTTCTCGATTCTAAAGTGGCGAATTGATCCACCGAGGTCAAACGTTGGAGACGTGTTTTGTTATTGGGCTGCCTGTCGCCAAGCACAATTGCTTGTTTTCACAGTCACTTATCTTTGGCGTTGCTGCCTGTGGTAAAGCCCATTTTCTGGTTTCACTGATACGTCATCAGTTTTATTTGGCGGGTTTAATTAACCATTACTTATGGAACATGCGCGAGGATTTGCGGGCGATAAGAGGGGCCCGCAATCCTAAAAACGACAGGTCAAAACTGCCGACTTTTAAATAGACGCCGGGGGCGTTTAATCGGGGCCCAACTTTACGGTGGTGAAGACGTCTCTTAAAAAGTCAATACACGCCATTTCAAAATTGATCGCTCTTATTCCATGTCGTTCAGTTGGTCAAATGTTGTTGAATTTTTCTGGTGTTGATTTCTAAAGGACTGTATCTAAATTTTTAAAAAAAGCAATTAAAAAATAGTTATCTTGTGTCCACGTACTCAAGAAAAACGCGAAATTAGGCGGTTCGATGTAGTGGTAGTGCAACGACGACTAACAAATGTACCAAAAAAGTCCAATGCACGTTCAAAGTTGTTGTTTTGCTAATCGAAACATTTTGCATTCATGCCGTTCTTGGTGCCATTCGTGGTTTGCAACCATGTGACTAGGCAGCCATGTTGGGGGTCAATACAATAGAATTTTTTCTCGAGAAATTTACGTGAAAAAAAGTTTAGTTCCCAGAGGAGAGAAATGCTGTTGTTCTTGACCACCAACATGGCCGCCGCCGTGACGTCACATGCAAACCAGCATATCGTTGTCATTGATTAAGCTCTCTAATGCTGAACGTTTGTTAACCCGAAAAATACGTCTGCACTCTAGGACTGAATTACCTGCTATTACTGTTCAAAAATGCTGAAAACTCGTATTGATATCGCTTTCCTTAACAGCACGTGTCCGAGCGGTCGTGGATGCTACAGTTGCTTGTAGAGGGAATGAAAGACAGTCCAGATTATTACTTGTACAAACGACGTCACGTGATTGAACTAGCACTTAGTTACCACGACTCACCAGTCAGCGATCAGCATACTCAGGTGAGCTAATAGGCCAGGTTCGAATTGCCAAAATTCTTACTTGGCTCCGAGGCTTACTGGCTATTATCCAGTAAGGGAATACTCATAATGTAACGTGAACGCTGAAACAAGTACTGATATGACCCTCATAAAAGGAAGCTACTGCGCGTACTGTAACGTGAGAAAGGCCTTACAGTTACCGGCCTTAGGCTCGTTTATTGATGATGCTTACGTAATCCTGATCGTCTAACCTTGTTGTGTAATATTCTTTGTTATAAAACTTTTCTACCAGAATCGACCGACACAGGTATTCATCTGTCACGCATGTTCAGTGCCTTAAAAGTGATCAGAGATGTTCTTTTTTTTTTACCTTAAAGAACCTTGTGACTGAATTGTTGCAATCGACTTTAAAGATTCATCCAGCCGCCTACGATCTAGCCAAAAACTTTAGCATTGTTGCTTGGATCCATTCTCTGTGTTACAAAAGGTAGGTGTGATAAATATTTCAACTTAGTTATCTAGGGAAGAACCCGTTTAGAGAACAGAAGAAGAGTGAAGCGTGGCATATGTGTCCGAGAAGATCGCGCCGAATAGGACTGAATGATTATTTTCGTATATGTTAAACCAATTTGTGTGAAACTAAAACAATGTGCCCAGATGTTCAAAATGAGGTTCTGGTTACCAATTGAAAGTAACTGTCTGTGCCCCTTTAGCTTTCTTCATGAACTTTGTTCCACCACGCGCAGGAGTTAGAGAATCTGCCACAGGGAATCCAGTATCTGAGGCTACTATGAGATACTATGAGAGGGAGTGGTAAGGAATGGGGGCGTCTTTAGAAAAGAGTAGGATACTGAGCCTAGTTACCTTCTGCAAAGACTTCTGGGATCGTTACCCTGTAAAAGTTCCAGAAGTCTTTGCGAAGGGTAACTCAACCCAGTTCCCTTTTCGTTTCTAATAATAGAGAGACGATTTTGCCTCAAATTAAAGTTTCACGGCGAGAATAAAACGCGCACTCGAAAAATTTTGCTCGATCTTAGGTAATAGTGTAATGGTGAATTCAGAATGAGTCGGGTACTTTTTAGCCTACGAATACATCCGCCTATCCTCCCTCCCCCGCGTATAACAGGCAGGATTCGTAGGCTAGGCACTTGTTTTCCCAAAAGAACACATCTGTCAATAAAAGTTAATTAAAATGCATTTTATTCCTATTTAAGTCCCGAAAGACTCTGGACAAGTCTAAGATTGCTTCACACATTATGGTTTACGTTGTACCATGGAAGCCTTGAAAAAAAGATTGAAAGTGTAGAAGGCAATAGCGGAAAGGAATTGCGCCAAGAATGGAAAGCTGTTCGTCTGCCTCCAAATGTGGCTCTGGAATGCGCGTTAGTCTGTTGGACTGTGTTAGAGAATCTCAGGTATGAGAACTGTTAAGCTAAGTTTCAAAAGGACGCAACAACTCCCAATGTTGTTGGATGCTTCATGTTGCGTACCACTGCATACCCCATTGCGTGTTATTGGATGTTGTTGCGTGTTGTTGGGAGTTGCTACATCCGTTTGCACACTACTGCCAACACGGACGCAGCAACTCCACTCCCAACATTGTTGACCCAACAATGTTGGGAGTTGTTGCTGCGTCCTTTTGCACGTAGCTTTAGCGATCAACTCAGGCAAAACTTCCCTCAAAGACAGGGAGTGTATTTGGACGAGTGCTTTTTGTTGTTGTTGTTGTTTTGTTTTGCTTTCCTTTTTTGTTTTGTTTTGTTTTGTTTTTTTTTTTCATCTTTTCAGCATTTTGCTGTATTGTAAAACTTTTACTTTTGTCATTTAAACCTCAGTGGGAAAGCCAAATGTAAATATTGAAGAATTGACGAAGTGGATTCTGGTGACGGTTACTGTAGTAAAATGTCGCCATCGTGGAAATGGCCTTTTGAGATTTCTGATACTCATCATATTGTCTCCTTGAATTTCTCCAGATCGCGACACAATACAAGTGATACTAGTACCTACTTAGAACTGCTGGCATCCATCACTAATTATCTGGCTACCACTGAGCAGTCTTTTGGCTTGTCACGTGATCGTGTAGTGAGCTTGCTATGCTTGTGGAGTGCGTCGTTTGATGATACCATGTTTCTCAAACAGCTGCTCTCATCCTTAAAATTCAGTCAAGGGTGCGACAGTTCTAGCACCAAGAACTCACCTTGCGCTGATTCTGATTACAGAAAAGCAAAGACAGACAGTTTATCTTCGTTATTGACGATACTCACAAAATGGCAGCCCTCTCCAGGCGAAGGAGCAAACCAAACGGTACTCCTTGTTTGGTGGTTTGGTTTGGCGTGTTCTACTAAGTCATCTGTGAACCAAGTGACTGATCACGTTTACTTTCAAAGCGGTAACAACGATACTGGAGATCACCTTCTATCACTTCTTCGTTGGTTTAGAAAATGCATCTTGCGGGACCGGGAACTTCAAGACCACTTAATACACAACCCCACAACAGGCAAAACCCTTATCTTTCAACTTTACCACGTGGTATTGTCGCATAACAAGGGAGACCTGTTGCAAGGAGGCCTTTCTTCGTATGAATTAGTAAATGAAGTAAACGTGATTTGTTTGGTTTTGTTTGCTGCAGTCCAGCGCATTCTTAAACAAAACACAGAAAGACCAACGTCATCGCAGCCAGCAATTTTCCAGCTTGTGTCACAAGAACCCTACAGTAACATTATCAGCGAAGGGTTGGAGAAAGTGATTCTCCCGTTACTTCCTGACCCCCGTGGAGAAATGGAACAAGATAGCTGCCTTACTAAGCAAGGTGGGTAGAATCTTATACCTATAAAGAATAGGTCATTTCCGAGTTGCTCCAAGCCTCTGTTTCAAAGCGAGGCTAAGTGCAAAGCAACTGATTTCTTATTCTCATGCAACTAAAACTCATTTTCACAAGAAGAATTCTGCACTTAGCCTAGTTTTCAAAATGAGGGTTTTTGGAACTCGGATATGGCCTATCCTAGCGCGATACCGACTCAGCTACACTCTTTTTTTATATAAGAATGTTGTTTTTCCGGCCCAGGCTGAACATTCTCATTTTTCTGCCGATTTTAGGCTGAAAATGTTCTTGTATTATTCTTAAATTATAGCTTATGACATTGCCGTTTTAGAATATATTGGGGGTATGAATTATCGTAAGTGCAGGTTTTTTCGTTTTGTTAGCTAGTTTTTCCGTTTTGACAAAGGATTAAGTCAAAAACATCTTATTGGTATTGTATTTACAGATTTCAATACACAAAATTATATCCTTTCAAAGTCTCAGCCTGTGGTTTATTCTTACGACATTCTTAAAATTTCGCAAATTTCAGCCTCGGTATGTTTATAAAATATATTCTTATAAAAAAAGAGTGTAATTAGGCTACAGGGACCTCGACGTTCTGTAGATTTGTCGCACCCTAATTGTTTTCGCATCGTTTATTTCCAACTAAAACCTCTCTTGTTTTGTTACAGATGATGTTTTGCTAGACTTGGTCTACCTATTCATGCAAGAATTTTGGACGCAAAGACCTATTCCACGCCAATTCCTCTCATTCTTGCTCAGCCACAGTGACACTGGGTACCCTGTGGTAGATTCTCTCACCCCTGCACTTGGTGGAACAAAGGTTATAAAGAAATGGGCGCAGAAACAAGATGTTTGACAGCTTTTATCAATTGCTTAACAGGGCCTCTCCTCGATGATGTGGGCACGTTGCTGTAGATTCACGCAAATTTGTCGTTTTCGACGATATTTCATTTTGAGTAAAGACCTTCTAGTCTACGTTTAGGCAAGAAGGAATCTGACTGATGGTCAGTTCTGTTACAACTAAAAGAATGAAGTACCAAGGACGATCGACATACCGAAGATACTTCACTCTTGTGTACGTAATGCCGCAGACCCCTCGCTTCGTTGTCGGCGCGAATTGGGAATGTCATGACTCAAAGTAGGGTTCAGCTCTGACCGAGCTAGGAACGCCTTAGGCTGTCAAGGACCCAGTCCCTTGGACGTTCGCCGCGAGGCAAATTTAAGATTTATCAGTGTCTTCTCGCGTTGCCCTTCTCACATTTCTGTGTCATCGCGTAACTCGCGCTGGGGGTGAGGGGTAAAATAAAAGACATGAAACCTCATGTGAAAAGATGACTTGTATTTATAATTTTAAAAGTACAAAATATCAAAAATCAAGAGACTTAGCAGAGCTGCTGTTATCTCCGCCACTGGGCTGACTGGAACCACTATCAGCACTACTCAAAATTTCAATCTAAAGATGAAGAGATCAATAAAAGTATGAGTACGATATGTTTTAAACGATTAATTAATTGAATACGATCTAATCAAAAGGAATCTGAAGGAAAAACAGAAGAGTTCTAAATGAGTTGGCTTATACTCAAACAGAACACAAAACTGGAGAAACCCAAATATAAAAAATTATGAGACCAAAATTTCAGTGAATTAAGGAAAATTTCCCAAAGACTAAATATCTTAAAACCAGTGTCATTCAATCCGGACATGAAATTCTCATTGGCGTTACCCTGCGAGCAGAGGCTACATTTTCGCGGTATGAGCTGGCGTGCACTTTTCTCATACCGCGAAAATGTAGCCTCTGCTCGCAGGGTACAATGGCGTCTCATCGAAGAAAAAAACTTAGTCGCCCTGATGCTTGTCCCTTGGTTCTAGCAGCGGAGAAGGTCAGGTGGATCTTGGTGGATCTGATAAGAACCCTAACTTCCCTTGCTGAATTCTGGGTAACTTACCTGAGCTTTGGTCGTTTTTCCAATACCCAACCTGAAGAACAAAAGAGTCCAAAGATTATGAAAAGCGACTGCAGTTCCAAGCTAAAAGTACTTCTGCCCAAACCAACTAGAAAACTTTGACGTTTTCTCAAGAAGCCTCCACGTCTACCGGATAGCTTAGTTATTCTCAAGGTTCATCTATCACACCCAGTTTGAAAGGGTGCCAGTGATTTTAGCAGACATACTGGTCCAGCGCACGGTGTAGTAAGGGCCACCAAGAAAACATTTGTTCTATGGTTCCCTGTGTAACTTATCCAATAGGCCATTTCCGAGTTGCCACAAGCCTCTGTTTCAAGGGCGAGGCTCAGTGCAAAGCCATTGATATGAAAATGATTTTTCCTCTTGATGCAAAAGAAACTCATTTTCACAAGAAAGGGTTTTGCACTTAGCCTAGTTTTCAAAGTGAGGGTTCTTGAAACTCGGAAATGGCCTTTTTCGCTACCATACCTTGGTAGTCCTTTATTCAATCCCTCTAGAAGTACACACGCCTTACACAAAGGCTGACTTGAGATATATCCACACCTCTTGCAAATACCTACAGCATCAGACAAGTAAGCGTTAAAAACCTTCGATCTTTACTTTTCTCTTGCAGTGAATGAAATCGTTAAGCTTCGTTTAAGCTTTCAGGTTTAAGCATCAAAACTCTGGATGGCTTTTATATTTGCAAAAAGCACACACACCTCTATGGAGGAAGCCTGGCACTAGAAATCCACACAAACGGTACAGAAAATTTCCGTCTTTTCGGCAAAAGCGGGAAAAAAGTAACACCTCGGAAGACATGTATCACCTTTTTCCGAAAAATTTCTACGGGATGACGCCTTCCATTTGAATTCTCATTGGAATTACCGGGTTATCCCTGCCATAGGCCATTTCCATGATGATGACGACATTTGACTGCAACTACAAACCGTAAAATTCCGAAAATAAGCCCCGGGCCTTATATTTTTCAAAGACCCAGTTATTGAGGGGCTTATTTGTGGAGGGGCTTATCTACGGAGGGAAATTTGCGTTTCAAAATCGATTGGGCTAGCCTTATAGTTGGAAGGAAATTTACCGTTTTTGCTTTGTTTTACTTTGTATTTGAGGGCAATTTCCAAGTACAAGCCCCCGGGCGAGGCTTATATTTGGAGGGGCGATTTAACAGAGGGTTTTTTGCTTTACGAGTTTGAGGGGCTTATAATCGGAGGAACTTATACATGGAGGGGCTTATCTTCGGAATTTTACGGTTATTTGTACCAGAATTAATTTCGTTTGTCAATTCCGCTGAGGTTTAAAGACAATAACCAAATTTGCACAAGAAAGCAACAAATTGCAGAATTCTTGTGGTTGTGGTAAAATGACGTCATCGTGCAAGTATCCTATTGTAAAGCCCTCCTTACACATAATTTGTATTTTCTTAATAAATTTGTGAATGAACGTTTCAAATGTAAATGCAGCACGCGCATTCGTCTTCTTAGCCACTTGGGTTCAACAAGTACTCTGTAGGAACGAGAATGACGTTCACGTTAACGTGGCAAACTTCTAACTTCCCAAACAGGTAAGCGTATTGATATTCTTTACTCTCTGCAGAGTTTAAGTAACTTTGTTAAAATTCTCCATTTTGGACTGAACAGTAGCCAGAGTTGCTGGAAACAGCACGACATTTAATATCCATTTGAACATACCAGGGTCTTGCACGAGTAGTGTTTTATAGGGGCTTATGAAAGCGTTTATTTGAAAACAGGTACTCGATAAAAGGGCGACAAATATACGCGTTTGCCTCAAACAAATCCACCCTTTACGTGTGACAATTCCAAACGAAAGTCAATGAATGGTAGTTTATGCTATACGTGTGGAACAGGTTTAATCCTTGGTGCGGAGAAGGGGCGAGAGAGGAGAGTCTGAAACATGTTTTCCACTACGGTGAACTTTTCTTTACAACAAGTTAATAAGTTAATAAATGGACACCAGACTTTTGAACCAAGGAAAACGCGAAGACTAAACCAGTTTTATGCCACCTTTTCCCTGGTTCGCTCGTTCTCACATGCGCTTATTATGCACTGACCAGAAGAAAAAGCCGATTGGCAAGTGCAACACGTGAAGCCCGTGCAAAGAAAAAGGACACTGTCACTTAAAATCCCCCTCGCCCCCGGGCTAAAGATCCGTCCACTGACGAATCCGGGTAAAAAGATATGCGGTTTCAAAAATCTCCAAATTCGTGTGGACGGGGTCTGTATTTGAAAGTCGATGAGAATCGGTTATTCCAAAGAGACAGGAAAATCATGGAACCTGTACACAGTACCTTGGACGGGCATCTTGACATCTTTCTTGACAGATAGACTCTCACCAGAATGGATGATATCTGTAGCAAATAATAGACACCGAGTGTTGAGAAAACCCAGCGCGTACCCAGACAAAGGCAATTCCTTTAATTCTGGTAATGTTACTCCAACAGAATTTCTGAAGACGGTGATTTTAATTGTTCAACATCGCTTATTTTAATAATACTCACCTAAAATCGAGCTTGGGCGTATTCTTTCTAGATCCTTTAGATAAGTCCGTGCGTGACCCCTGTTGAAATAGAATTATGAGGTTTCGTGAGTACAAAAAAACCTCAGCCTCCTAAGAACCTAAAACAGAGTGGAGAAATGTGTTTAAATACTTTTTTCTAGAGGCTATCCGTAACTCTCTGAAACTAAACCACTAAAACATCAAATTCAGTCTGTATACAGAATTATCAACGGTCAAAGAAAAGTTCTTCCGTTTTCCATCAAATACGCCTTCAAAAATCAGTGTCTTGAACGTAATCGTATTCGCGAAGTTTGACTTCGAAATTTAGTCGATGCGCTTATAAATTTTTCGACAAGTCGATGGCGTTTATCCAGGGGCGGCGCTTATTTAGAACTTCTCTTTTGTTGAAAACAATGTGCTACGCAGTGTTTGTTTTCTTTGGTATGTTTACAAACGACAACACACATATAAAAACAACATGCAATAAAGTTAGATTTTAGGATCTATATCCCCTTAGAGATCCAAAGCAGAAACAATCTCAGCATCGGCAATGTCAAATAAAACATACAAAAGCCGCTTTTCATTATTAGACGACGAGACAAGAACGTCAAAAAAGCAATACTTTTATTAAGCAAAACAACAAATTTGCACGTGCAGCACGCATTTTTCACGTTTTAAAGTGATGTTCCACGAAACGATTCGCAACAACGATTTTTATTGACCACTCCAGAAATACCATAACATACCATAATGCTCTTTGTTTGTCACCCCAAAATTTTGCAGAAGCATTGTCTTCAGTTTCTCTTGAGAGTTAAAATGGCCCCAAGAGAAACTGAAAACAATGCTTATGCAAAATTTGGGGTGACAAACAAAGAGCATTATGGTATGTTATGGTATTTTCTGGAGTGGTCAATAATTATTGTAACACAGCGTTGCAATAATGGAACAATGTTGCAACCATTCAAAACAATGTCACAACAATGATACAACGATGTGTTGCGCTAAAAATCGTCTTTGCGAATCGTCTCGTGTAACATAACCTTTATGGAGGACGTAAACATCGATTTTCAACGAACTGGAAAAAAACCGAATTCACTCTAAAAGTGGCGTTTTCGCTGCCGTTGGCATTGTCGATGTTAAAGCTTCCTATTATCGCTCCTAAGAACCGGTTTTTTTTAGAGGAACGCTCTTTGGAGTAAATTCCCAGCTTTGAATGAGAAAGAATAAGCAAGAAGGCCTGGTTTCACAGCTTACCTGTAAGCATTCGGTGAATAAATACATTCTGTTGAAAAGTAATCCAGTTTTTTAAAGTACGCGTACCTGGGTATAATGAAAAAATGCGCTGAATGTCATTTCCAAGAGGAAAGTTCAACTCGACTCAGTAAACACTGTAACACACAGAACGGCTCCAAAACACACGTCTGTGATGGGTTTCAGCATCCAAAATCAAAATAAGTAAATGATGTCCTCCGCATACATTCTTTTTCATGCCTTAGAGAATGTAAATACTAGACACAGCATGAAAACTTCATTTACTTCAACGTGTCTTTGAAGAAACAGAACAAAGGGTGACACGGGTTGCTTACCATTTTACACAGACCACCCAGTGTGCATTGGTAAACATAAAACTATAAAATTTGACTTGGTGGGAGGACGACCCGCTACAAAGCACATTCAAATCAGCTGAACAAATACCCTGCAAGCAGTTGCTTTTCCAGGCCGGGCGCTAAGCTACGTCCGGCCTAGAAAAACCACTACTCGCAGGCAACTAAGAAACTAAAAAGAACGGAAATATGGATTAGCCTCAAATCAAAGCCCATATATTTTCCGAAGCTCCCCGAACAGAATGGTACGAACCAATTGATTTTCCAACCGAAATTTCCATGTAAATGGTAAGTACCCACAATTATTAAAGTCTCTCTGACTGCAGGAAAACAGGAAAATTACTGGGTATTGCTTCCAGGCGTTCTGCAAGCCTTGGTACAATGTAACTAAAATAAACAAAACTGCAACTTACTTTATAAAATGCGTACCACTTTTTCGTGAATGTTTTCCCGACAGCTTTCGAATTTGACGATTTTAGAGTACGCATTAACCGTATCTTTTAAATTTTAAACTTTGTCGAAGCTTGACTTTATATCTTTGCAAAAAAGCGACATGTCGCGAGATTAAGTTATCACAAAATATTTCGGGTAATGACGGTTATAACGCACTCCGGCCATTGAAAATGTGCGAAATAAAATTCGATGAGCCAATCACATTTCAAAGCCAGCACATGTAGCCGCACCTGAGCGCGGAAAAAGGAGCCGGGCAGCAAGTCATCATTGGTTTTGGTTTTACTTCTAGTTGGTTTTTAGCGTACATGCAGCACAAGTGCTATTAGCAAATCACAAAACATCGCATGAGCCACTTGGTTGATAACTACTCTGTCAGTTTACTTACATGACAATTTCTTTTTCGTAAGTGTACTTGAATGGTTTACAACGAGGAATGGCACCCTCTGTACCCTGCATATTACAAACAAATGGAACTAATCACTTTTATTGCAAGCGACTCTACGTTCAACAAAAAGATCACGTGGTCAAATATTATGTTCCCTTCAGCCACACCTTTAAAAGAGGAATTTGAGTCTTTTTACCCCTGGCTCTATCAGCAGCAGGAAAAGGCTAAAAATCCCACTGGTGTTTTAGCAGTAATGCTAGCAATAAAGGCTCTACGTTCAAACAATACTTAAGTCCGTCTCAGGTTATATCAAGTAGAAACTGAGAAAAAGAACATAAAAGAAACGGTTAATGCTGCATCGGCCGGGGATTGAAACACAAAAATTATTAAACTTGACGAAGTCGATTTGCTGCCAGAAAAAAAGATACAAAACCTGACATTTTGAGCACTGGCCCCTTGTCACACTGAAGTAGCCTGCCTAGCCGGCGGGATTGTCATAGTGTAAGCAAAGCCGTGATAATT